>NC_136261.1:191449643-191551123 GCF_964187855.1 Myxine glutinosa
TCTGAATTGCTCGCCTGCAAATTGAGGCCCATTGTCAGAGATCACACGGTCCGGTTGACCGTGACGTGCGAACTGTGCCTTGCATCGCCGGATTGTTGTCTCAGCAGACAGGTCTGGGAGCAGCTCAATTTCCCAGAAGTCAGAATAGTGATCGACCATCAGGAGGAAGTCTTTCCCAATGTACTTGAATAAGTCCATGCTGATGATCTGCCAGGGCCGTGTGGGCAACTCGTGCGACATCATTAACTCCTTTTGCTGCTCATGTGCATATTCATTGCACACGGAACATTAACTGACAAAGTCTTTGATCTCTGCTTGCATGTTTGGCCAGAAGAGAGTATCGCGTGCTTGCCTGTAGCATGCTTCCCCTCCAATGTGGCTGGAGTGGATTCGTGCCAGCATCTCTGGACGCAAAGACGTCGGTATGATAACTCTCTGACCTTTGAACAGCACGCCATTCTGCACACTGATTTCATCTCTGCATAGCCAATAATCTCTAACAGCAAGAGATGTCTCCTCTCTCTGGTCAGGCCACCCGGCCAAGACAACAGCTTTTAGTGCTTGCAGGTATTCGTCTCTGTCTGTGTGCTGTCTGATCTGAAGCAGGCGTCGATCAGTGACGTTCAGGTAATCTGCCCGGTTGATCTGCTCCACATCATACTGCTCCTGCTGCATGCTACAAACTGTGTGTCGCTCATGTTCCACATTGGAAGTACTGGCGGCTGCTGTTGCCCTGCTGAGCATGTCGCTGATATACATTTTAGGCCCAGGCTTGTACACAACCCTGAGGCTGTAGTTCTGGAGTGTGAGCAGCATGCTCTGGAGCCGCTTCGGAGAGGCTTGCTGAAAATGGCAATGAGCGGCTTGTGATCAGTCTCTGCCGTGATCACTTCCCGGCCATACAGATAGTGATGGAAGCGTTGACAGGCAAACACTATGCTCAGGCATCCTTTTTCGATGAATGACGATTCCATTTCGATTTCGATTACCTTTCTTCGTGCTGGTGGAATGGAAGCCTTGCCTTTGGCTCTGGACAAAAGGAATTCGGTTCAATGTTCCTTTTTACCCCCTCCGGGCTCTCGTAATGCCGTTGTGGTTTCATTTCACATCAAAAAACAGGTACAGTATTTGTTGTTATCGAAAGATGATAATTCAATGTTAATGATGAGGAAAATCTCCGATTTCGTTTTAATGAGAAGGAAAATATTTTACCGTGTCATGATACCTGCCTGGTAAAATGGTGTTGGCACATTGGCATGGCACATGGATTGTATTGCTGTGTGAGTATTGTGTTCACGTGTTGGCACACATTGGCATGGCACGTGGTATGTATTGGTGCGTGAGTATTGTGTTCACGTGTTGGCACACATTGGCATGTCACGTGGTATGTTTTGGTGCGTGAGTATTGTGTTCACGTGTTGGCACACATTGGCATGGCATATGGTATGTATTGGTGTGTGAGTATTGTGTTCACGTGTTGGCACACATTGGCATGGCACATGGTATGTATTGGTGCGTGAGTATTGTGTTCACGTGTTGGCACACATTGGCATGTCACGTGGTATGTTTTGGTGCGTGAGTATTGTGTTCACGTGTTGGCACACATTGACATGGCATATGGTATGTATTGCTGTGTGAGTATTGTGTTCATGTGTTGGCACACATTGGCATGGTACATGGAATGTATTGTGTTCACGTGTTGGCACACATTGGCATGGCATATGGTATGTATTGGTGCGTGAGTATTGTGTTCACGTGTTGGCACAAATTGGCATGTCACGTGGTATGTATTGGTGCGTGAGTATTGTGTTCACGTGTTGGCACACATTGGCTTGTCACGTGGTATGTATTGGTGCGTGAGTATTGTGTTCACGTGTTGGCACACATTGGCATGGCATATGGTATGTATTGGTGCGTGAGTATTGTGTTCACGTGTTGGTACACATTAGCAGGTCACGTGGTATGTATTGGTGCGTGAGTATTGTGTTCACGTGTTGGCACACATTGGCATGTCACGTGGTATGTATTGGTGCGTGAGTATTGTGTTCACGTGTTGGCACACATTGGCATGTCGCGTGGTATGTATTGGTGCGTGAGTGTTGTGTTCACGTGTTGGCACACATTGGCATGTCACGTGGTATGTATTGGTGCGTGAGTATTGTGTTCACGTGTTGGCACACATTGGCATGGCATATGGTATGTATTGGTGCGTGAGTATTGTGTTCACGTGTTGGTACACATTGGCAGGTCACGTGGTATGTATTGGTGCGTGAGTATTGTGTTCACGTGTTGGCACACATTGGCATGTCACGTGGTATGTATTGGTGCGTGAGTATAGTGGTCACGTGTTGGCACACATTGGCATGTCGCGTGGTATGTATTGGTGCGTGAGTATTGTGTTCACGTGTTGGCACACATTGGCATGGCATATGGTATGTATTGGTGCGTGAGTATTGTGTTGACGTGTTGGTACACATTGGCATGTCACGTGGTATGTATTGGTGCGTATTGTGTTCTCGTGTTGGCACACATTGGCATGTCACGTGGTATGTATTGGCACGTGAGTACCTATTGGCATCTGGTACGTGTCTGGTGATGTTGCTATGCGAGTTCCTGCTTTTTCTCGTCTTTACTGCTGATGTCTTGCCGATACTTCTTCGTTCGTATGCAGCACAAGGGTGCATCTGTGGCGCTGATGCAGTGCCCTCTGCTGGTTTGGACAATACTTTGCAATTTGTTCATGGTGCTGGAGATAGCTCGCCAACTCTTCGTGGAGGATCGTCACCCCGTGGAATCTTACCATACAGCATACACTAACTGATGTTGCCCAGACGGGTTGCCCAGTTTAACGTCCATTCGAGGGACAGCACACACAATGAATTACCCTATCTGTGGAACACTGGGATGATAGTTTATAGCTGGGTCGGGATTCGAACCCAGGCTAGCCAGGTGGGAGGTGAGTGGGTGTACCTCTACGCCATCCTGTCAGTCAGTAATATGCGAGATAAACCTTGAACGGTTTTTTTTTTAAATCGCATGCACAAAGCAAGTTACCAAGATGGTTGCCATGACAACATAATTCAGCCAATCACAGCCGTGATCGAATCAGGTTGAGATAATATCATTAGGAATAGATATCTGCAATATGAAAGCTAAGTGTTCAACGGTTTTATGAAATATCGTGTACACAAAATGTACATGGACGGATGATCGGTCGGTCGGAGTAATGTCCCCGTCTGCGACCTTGTGGGAGGAGTGGGGAATATAAATGATAGAGGGTGTAAAGGGGACAGTTGTGATGTAAAATTAAGTGGGAGGGAATGGGACACAAAGGAAACAGACAAATGTAATTGAAAATGATTAAGAAGTTGGATGTAATGAAGCGAAGGATGAGCTTGAGTGGTCGTATCCAGCAGGTGGTGCCACAAATCCATGTTTGGGATGAGCTATAAGTAGCTATGTTTACAGTACTGTATAATATTGTGCAACATGATATTCTGCTCCAATGCACTATCTCACGCTATCCATAGCTACACAGTTTGCGAGACAAAGATACTTGGTGTACATGGAAGCTAGATATAATAATGAATAATTATACGCAGTATTTTAAATCGTATTGGTTCCCTACATTTTTTTGATCAACGTTTCTGTACAGAAATTAACATTTTACATACAAGCTCAAAACAAGATAAAACTAGATGGTATTCATAGAATACTTACCTTGCGCAGTCAATTTGTTGCGAGCCAAGTCTTGTGATTTTGAAATTTTTTATTCTTTGATCCAATATGGCTGCTAGATCACGTAAGCGATGACATCATAAATTTATATTCTCGAATATAATTGTTGCATAGATCATGATCAATACATTTCAAACTGATCAGACTAAGCGTTGTCCCTGTCCAATTATGATGTCATAATTATGGCACCAATGACATCATTATTAACAACACCTGTTCCCCATATGGAGTTCTTTACAATGAGCCGTGTTTCAATTTTTTCCATGCTGCGGTTTTGGAGATATAGGTGTAACATTTTTCGTTTTTTCCAAGATGGCGCCTGTACCACGTGACCTATGACGTCATGATTATCTATATTATATTCTCCGTAGGTGATTCTGTCTGTCCGAGGGTGTGGGTTACTCCGTTGAGAGAGTAGCTCCACCCACTCTGGAAGAGGCTTCAAAAACAAATATCCACCATTTTATTAAGTCGCATAGCTTTGAGGCCTGTTTAGTTAGGCCCATGGTGTCTTGCTCTCTCTCACAGTTTTATTTCAACTCAAATTCGATACATCATTGCATTTTTAACAGTCGCTAACATAGTTTTAGACTCGGTCTGAAAAAAAACGGGAAGAAAATCCAATGAAAGTTTCCGTTTATAGAACAAAATGCATTTTCGAAAGCCTGTAAAATGAAGGCCATTCATTGAGTCACCCTCGCGATTTTATCTCGAATTCACCATCTGATTTCATTTTTATCGATGGCTTTAGCAATAAATTTTTGTTTTTCGGTTTCGAATTTTCGGTTTCGGTTAAATTTTCGGTTTCAGCAATAATTTAAAAAATAAACGCACACACGGGAATCGAGAAATTGCCGACATATATTAAATAATGGCGGCTTTTCACGCCTTGATATATACATCGCCCAAGATGACAGACAGGAAATTGCCGAGATTTATGAAGAATTCGCGTCGGACGTTTCCATCGTCACGATTAAATGTTTAACTTTATACGTAGTCAACAATGTGTGGAGAGTGGCTTTATGAACGTCAACGCAGACTTTTAAAATGTCATTCACTAAAAATGTCGTGTGTTTGTGTGTGTGGATGTGTATATGTATATATGTGTAGGCCTATATGTGTGTGTGTGTGTGTGTGTGTGTGTGTGTGTGTGTGTGTGTGTGTGTGTGTGTGTGTGTGTGTGTGAGTGATGATCGACTTCCTTTTTTTTTTTTTGTATACAAGATCGAGGCTCGTGAAAGAGCTAACATTAATCACACAAAAAGTCAAACCGACACACAAAACACAAAAAATAAGGAGAGCGGCAGACAAGATGGGGAGAGAGGGGGAAGGACACAAACACAACATTTGAGAGCAGGGACATCGGGAGAAATGTGGGAGGGGGAGGGCTTTGGGGGAGGTGGGAGAGGTATAAAACATATGAACACTGCAAGGAATTCCAGGAAAGAAGTTGGAATTTCAAAAAAAAGTGTATCGGGGGTGAATTAGCAGGGGTAGAAAAGATCAAAGTTTTGGATGGGGGAAGATAAGAGATGGTGGTGAACAGCTGTTTTAAAGACCTGGAGGGAGGAGTGGGATTGAAGGGAGTGGAGGAGTTTGTTCCAGAGGTGGGAGAAAAGGGGCATGAAAGAGTGAAGGTGAGCAGAGAGCCTAGATTTTGGCAGTTTAACCATAAGAGGGTTGCAGGCAGATCTTGTGCGACCTGAAGGAATATTGGGGGGACAGAGCACAGAGAGAGCTGGGGGAGCAAGGCCAGAGAGGAGTCGGTAGAAGACAGAAAGACCACCAACTTGCCTGCGGTGAGTGAGTGAAAGGCCATCGGAGTTAACTTCATCGCAGGAGATTCCAATGATTCTGAAAGCTTTGGTTTCAACAGCGTGAAGCCGAGCTAGGTGTGAGGCAGGAGCACCAGCCCAGAGGGGGGAACAGTATTCCATTGAGCTGCGGATGAAAGCCTTGTATGTGGTGAGGAGCTCAGGTGTGCCAAGGAAGGACTTCGCACGAAGGAGGATGCCCAGTCGGCGACTGGCTTTGGAGGCCAGCTTGGAAATGTGGTTTTCCCAAGAAAGATCATGGTAGATAGTGAGACCCAAAAGCTTGAGCGACAGAACTTCTTGGAGAGGATTGTTGAGAAAGTATATTGGGAGGGTGTTCCAGTCGGTCCTTTCGGAGAGACATTGTAAGAGTGTGACATTTGTCAGGATTGAAAGACGTGTTCCACTTGTTTGACCAGCCTGTGATTTTTTCCAGGTCTGCAGAGAGTGAGGAGGCTGAAGACTGCCGATCTGAGGGATGAGGAATGGAGCGTCAGATAGTGGAGTCATCAGCAAAGAGATAGAGAGGCCTTTCCAGAGAGTCGGAGAGATCATTGATGAAGACCAGAAATGGCACAGGGCCCAGAACACTACTTTGGGGAACTCCAGCCAGAACAGGGAGGGGAGATGAGAGAAATCCATTCAGGGCCACCACGCAAACCACGTTGCCTTCGACCAGAGAGGAAGTCCACAAGCCATGAGTGGAGATTTCCAAGGATACCATAGGAGGAGAGTTTGGTGAGCAGAGCTGGGTGCCAGACCGTATCAAAGGCACGTGATATGTCAAGTGAGACAGCTCTGATTTCCTGTTTGGCATTGAGGACTTCCATCCATTGTTGAGACAGCAGAAGCAACATGTCCAGAGTAGAATGACCTGGTCTGAATCCAAATTGATGATCAGAGATCAAGCCATTGGAGAAGAGGAAGGATTTGATATCCGAAGCAATGATGGATTCCATGACTTTTGTTACGGGGCCCTCCCCCTACCTCTGGTCCCCGGCAGAAAGATGTGTTATCCTTGGTTGAAATCAAGCAAATAATGAAACCCTCAATGGAACCAGCAAATGAAACAGTCAAATCAATAATGCAACCACACCTGGTTATGAACAAACAATAATATATTAGAAATCACACAAAAAAGAGCCATACAACAATGGGGCAATATCAAGCCCCTTAACCCCAAATTCACAGCACCTCCCCAATGTCTCTGCACCCCTCCAAGGCAAAGTCCCAATGTCTCTGTGCGCTCCCGCGATCGGGGATTCAAGGCCCGATGGTCAATTGAGGCGGAGGCGAGTGAGATGACCCCGAGGTCACGTGCTCAGCACCCAGCAACACAGCGGTGGAAAGGAACCTCACAAAGACGTGCTCCGACGTGCACGTTGCGGTTCAATCCACGAGCCTCCATATAATTCTCACGTGCCCCTTTCTGGCACAGCCGTCCCCGGCAAACCACCGGGGAATAATGCCCAGCCGACACGACAAAAACCTGGTCACTGCAGGTTGCTCGCGTGGCGAAGATGGCGGACGGCTTTCACTCCAACCCGGTCTTTGAGGCCAGGATCCTCCGGAACCTCAATGACGATCCCCGACGACACAGACTCCACGCACTCCGGCGATGTCTCTTATCGCCCGAACTTCCCTTCAAGGAAGCAAAGTTCACTCGCACTGTACGTCGACCGCTCGGTCCGGAGCTAAAACAACCACGTCTCTTCACGATCTCCTCCCGCCTCCTCTTCCTCTCGCTCCACCTCTTCCGGTCACGATCCGGATTTCCGGCCACATTTTACCAGGAGCGCTTTTAAATCTTTTAACTATAATAACTCTTTCCCTTCAACCACAATCACCAGAATACTTCGAACCAACAACAATAATCATAACAACAATCATTAGGGCCGAATCCATAACACTTCCCCCCCTCAAGAAAGAAAGTTTGAACACCGCGAAAACTTTCTTTGCATGCCCTCTTTAAACAAGCAAAAGTAAATTCACAACCCAAATCAGCAATCCCCGTGGGCAACAGTATTCAACCTTCCCCAAAAATAAAGCAACAAAATTTTACACAACCCCCAGAGCTTTCCAAAGTTAATTCCCTCTGGACCAAGCGTCAACAACGACATTGTCCCTGCCCCTCTGATTTTACTTCTAGTTTCTCTTGAATGAAGGTTAAGGGGTTGTGATAAAAAAAAAACCCAAAGGCCAGCAAATCTATAGCACTTTCCCTGGGAGGCCGAGCTGAAAGCCAGGTTCCATGGTGGTTGGGTGGTGAGGCCTGGAAGTATTCACTGCATGGACGCCTTTAGGAACGTGGAGTTCACGGTTAGTCCGTGCAGGGAAGTCCACTACCTGGACGCCTTTAGGAACGTGGCGTTCACGGTTGTCCGTGTAGGAATCTTGGCTCGGCGGCTCCGCAGCATTCAGTGCTTCAACTTTTCCGGACTCCTAATAATTATGGTGGGACCACTTGTCACAGTAGTCACCTGACTGGCGGTCTCCTTGTCGGCCACTGCTCTGATAATCCTTCCTTCGGGAGCTGTCATAACTCTGGAAGCCTCCATAATAATATCCCTTGCGGCCACCACCATTACTACTCCGTGGTCCTCCTCTGTAGCCCCCTCAACCCCTAGAAAATGCCTTCCCTACTGTGATGGTCCGACCCTCCAACTCCTTGCTATTCAGATCCTTTTCTGCCTCTCTGGCGTCCTTTGAGTTTTCAAACGTGACAAAGCCAAACCCTCTTGATTTTCGTGTCTCCCTGTCTTTTATCAGCAGCACTTCCAAAAGCGTTCCATAGTTGCTGAAGGCAGACTCCAAAACATCTTCCTGTGTTTTGAAGTTCAGTCCACCTACAAATAACTTGCTAAACTTGTCGCCATCCCTAACTGGTGTGGTGTTATTTTCCCTACTGGGCTTTTTAACAACCATCGGGTTACCATAAACCTGACCACCGGCCAAATCATTCCCGATAACAACCGATACTCCCTCTACAGGAAGCGTGGCTTGTAAACCGACGGTGACCGGTCCTGACACCAAATCGGACTCCAAATGGATGACATGAAGTGGAGCACTAACACAGCCACCAATCCCTTGTAAACGAACACTATCCCCAGTTGCCGTCTCCTCGGACCATGGCAAGATGCCTTCAAGCATTAAAGATTGATATGCTCCTGTGTCCGTCAATATCCTAACCAGTCTCCGGTTAGTCGAGGCTCCATCCAGTGACACAAACCCCTCGGAAATAAATGGTTGGTAACCCCTTTGAGGGCGATTTCTCACAATGGCCATCGCATTTGGAGTCGTACTAGTCGAACTCCACTCCTGATTTTCCTTTCCCAGAGCATAACAGTTGGACATCCAGTGTCCAGGTTTATGGCAAAAAGTGCAAGTAGGCCCGGAGGAGAACCTCGTGGTCTGCCAAGGCATGGGGGCGGCGGTCTGCCTCGAGTCCCCCGGACGATAGGTCTGTCTTGGAACCGCAGTCTTCTGATTTCTAGAAGTCGTGGTGTCAAAGTGGACCTCATTTTCATCCCGAGGCCGCCCCCATGGATTTTCATTCTCCGCCCCTGATGTACCATAGCTCCCCTGGCTAGGTCTGGGCGAGAAGTTCGGTTTGTGGAACCCCATCCTGTGTGTTAAGGCATAGTCATCTGCCATGGTGGCTGCCTCATACAGCTTTGGTACTTTCCTTTCCTCCAGATGAACTTTAATGTCCCCGTGGACACACTGTTGGAATTCCTCCACCAGGATCAATTGTCGCAATAGTTCGAAGTCTTTCCCAACTCGTTTTGAATCACACCACCTATCAAACATGGTTTCCTTCACTCTGGCAAATTCCACATGGGTCTCACTCTCCCTCCTCCTGGCATTCCGGAATTTTTTCCGGTAAGCTTCCGGGACCAATTGATAGGCTTTGAGAATGTGTTTCTTCAATACCTTGTAATCTGCACATTGGTCAATCGGTAAAGCCGAATAAATCTCTTGAGCTTTACCCACCAGAACACTTTGCACTAGTATGGACCAGTACTCCTCAGGCCAGTTTAACTGTCGAGCCACTTTCTCAAAGTGTGGAAAAAACTTGGCTACCTCCTTTTCATTGAAGGGTGGAACCAGCCTCACATGTCTGCCAACATCCCAGGTGTTCTGACTAGGTGTCGAACCAGTCAGCAGGGATGGTACCTCTCCCCGTTCTCTCTTTAACTCCAGCTCTTGACTTTAATTTCCTGCTGACGTGCCAATTCACGGTCCTTTAACTCCCTTTCGGCTCTTCTCTCCTCTGCTTCGAGTTCTCTTGCAGCTCACCTTTCCTCTGATTTTTTGTCTTCTAACCTTACCTGGAGTTCTCTTTCCTGTACTTTTAATCTTTCCTGGAGTTCTCTTTCCACTCTCCTTTCCTCTGTTTTTTTCTCTTCTAACCTTTCCTGGAGTTCTCGTTCCTGTGCTTTTTCCCTTTCCTGGCTCTGTAATTGCATCTCAAGTTTCCGGAGCTCCACATTTTCTTGCTCTTCTGGTAACCAATCCCAGGCTACCTCTTCCTATGCTTCTAATCCCACCATACCATAGATTGTATCACCACTGTCTGCAACTCTGCCTTCTTCATATTAGTTCGGACCTCCAAGCTAAAATGTTTGGCCAATTTCCAGAGGTCCGATTTTACTAACGCTCTGAACTGTGCTTCACTAGGGGTCACTGTAAACTTCTCTGCGTCAAACTCCATAGTGACTACTGGTAACACCTGTTAACCTTCACACAATAAATTTTTAACAAACAAAACAAAAATAATTTTTTTGTTGTTGTTTGTTTTTGGAAAAAATTTGGGAATGTTGGAAAAAGTTCCAAATTTGGGAATTCTGGGAATGTTAGGGAATTCTTTCCCGGACTAAATTTAGGACTTTTATCGATCCCGGACGCAGACCCAATTGCGAGCCCATGGATATCAATTGGACGAGCCCCCAATTTCTGTTAAGGGGTCCTCCCCCTACCTCTGGTCTCGGTAGACCTCCGAACCCCTAGATGGTCCCCGGCAGAAAGATGTGTTATCCTTGGTTGAAATCAAGCAAATAATGAAACCCTCAATGGAACCAGCAAATGAAACAGTCAAATCAATAATGCAACCACACCTGGTTATGAACAAACAATAATATATTAGAAATCACACAAAAAAGAGCCATACAACAATGGTGCAATATCAAGCCCCTTAACCCCAAACTCACGGCACCTCCCCAATGTCTCTGCACCCCTCCAAGGCGAAGTCCCAATGTCTCTGTGTGCTCCCGCGATCGGGGAGTCAAGGCCCGATCAAAGTCAATTGAGGCGTAGGCGATTGAGACGACCCCGAGCTCACGTTGTTCAGCCCCCAGCAATACAGTGGTGGAAAGGAACCTCACAAAGACACGCTCCGACGTACAACTTTTGCGGTTCAATCCGCGAGCCTCCGTATAATTCTCACGTGCCCTTTCTGGCACAGCCGGCCCCGGCAAACCACCGGGGAATAATGCCCTGCCGACACGACCAAACCCGGTTCAGTGCAGGTTGCTCGCGTGGCGAAGATGGCAGACGGCTTTTTCTCGAACCAGGTCTTTTAGGCCAGGATCCTCCGGAACCTCAATGAGGATCCCCGACGACACAGGCTCCACGCACTCCGGCGATGTCTCTTATCGCCCGAACTTCCCTTCAAGGACGCAAAGTTCACTCGCACTGTATGTCGACCGCTCGGTCCGGAGCTAAAACAACCACGTCTCTTCACGATCTCCTCCCGCCTCCTCTTCCTCTCACTCCACCTCTTCCGGTCACGATCCGGATTTCCGGCCACATTTTACCAGGAGCGCTTTTACATCTTTTAACTATAATAGCCCTTTTCTCGGTCTTCCCCGTCTTCTACTTTCTCGTCTTCTACATTCATTTCCATCACTCTTCTCAACCAGTCACTTTCATCCTTCCTCAACACATGACCAAACCATCTCAACCTGTTCCTCTTCACAGCATCAATCACAGGCAATATTCCCATCATCTTTCGCAATTCATCATTTGTCTTCCTCTCTCTCAACGATACTCCGCACATCCGTCGAACCATTCGCATTTCCACCCTTTCCAACCTTCGTTGCTGCTCTACGTTCATTACCCATGTCTCACTCCCATAAATCATAACACTTCTCACACATGCAGCATACACCTTTCCCTTCAGCTTCAACAACACTCCCCTCATCATCAGCACGCCACTCAATTCCCGAAACTTCTTCCATGCACATCTCACTCGAGCAACCGTTGCCGAGTCTGATCCACCTTCTCCATTCAGCATGTCTCCGAGGTAGCAAAATGTTTTCACACCTTCCAGCTTCACGCCGTCTCCAAGATCCAACTCAACATTTCCTCCATCTGCAGCTCCCTCTGTGCACACCTTACATTTGAATGTAGCTGCCACACTGGTTAATGACCCTCTCAGACCACTACATTTTTGATGAACCCACTCAGCGCACATTGTACATTGAATGAAGTTCACTCCGACACCCTTCCTACACACAGCACAGGGCCACTTCCCAGTTCTTTCCACCTCACCACATGCTTTACCACTTGCCATCACCTTCGTCTTTCCGATATTCACCTTCAGACCTTTTGTCTCCGTACATTCCTTCCACGTGTTCATCTTTTCCTTCAGTCCATCCATACTTTCCGCAATCAACACCAGATCATCTGCATACAACAACTCCCACGGGAAACCCTCCTTTACGTTCTGAGCCAGCACCTCCATCACAGCTACAAATAGTAGTGGACTTAGTACCGACCCCTGATGCACTCCCATCTTCACCTCAAACTCACCACTGTTCCCGTCCTTCGTCCTTACAGCTGTGCGCTTACGTCCTTACAGCTGTGTGTGTGTGTTTAAATGAAGATCAAATATTGATATGTCCACATATGTTAAAAAGATTTTTTTTTAAATTCATGGGGTGTACTTACTTTTTCCAAATGCGAAATTTGCATTTATGTTTATTTAAATTATACAATGGACTACAAAATGTAAATGTTTCATGATATTTGTTGTATTATATCACCTTTATCTGTCAATATTGTTGAAATGAAGATCAAATAGCTGTATGTTGAAATATGTTGAAAAAGTTAAAACTTTACATGGGGTGTACTTACTTTTTCACGTGACTGTATGTGTGTGTGGGTATACATGTGTGTGTACCGGTGTGTGTGTGTGTGTATATGTGTGTGTGTGTATCTATGTGCATGTATGTGTATGTGTGCGTGTGTATGTATATGTGTTTGCATATGTATATATGTGTATATGTGTGTGTATGTGTGTTCGTGTGTGTGTATGTGTGTGTATGTATGTGTATGTGTGTGTATGTATGTGTATGTGTTTGTATATATGTGTATATGTGTGTATATATGTGTATATGTGTATATGTGTGTATTTGTGTGTGTGAGTGTACATGTGTGTGTACATGTGTGTATGTATGTGTATATGTGTGTATGTGTGTGTATATATATGTGTATATGTGTGTATATATGTGTATATGTGTGTGTGAGTGTACATGTGTGTGTACATGTGTGTGTGTGTGTGTATGTATGTGCATGTGTGTGTATGTATGTGTATGTGTATGTGTGCATGTGTGTCTATGAATACAGAATACTAGAGAGACAGAATTGTGAGGAATATAAATGAAACAAGCGTTACGCCTAGGTCCCCCGGCGGTGAAGTGATGCGAGTTGACAAAGTGGAAGACGCAAGGCGGCCATCTTGGATTTTGACGTGGCGACCCAATTTTCAATAGCGTTCTTCCTTATGCGTAGATACACCCACACACCAGATTAGAAGTTAGTAGTTCGTTTATTTTCAAGATATTTCGCTCACAAGGTTCAGACATATATATGGTGGTGGCCATCTTGGATTTTGACGTGGCGACCCAATTTGCAAAAGCGTTCTTCCTTATGCCGAGTTACACCCACACACCAGATTAGAAGTTAGTAGTTCGTTTATTTTTCAAGATATTTCGCTCACAAGGTTCAGACATATATATGGTGGCGGCCATCTTGGATTTTGACGTGGCGACCCAATTTGCAAAAGCGTTCTTCCTTATGCGGATACACCCACAAACCAGATTAGAAGTTAGTAGTTCGTTTATTTTTCAAGATATTTCGCTCACAAGGTTCAGACATATATATGGTGGCGGCCATCTTGGATTTTGACGTGGCGACCCAATTTGCAAAAGCGTTCTTCCTTATGCGGATACACCCACAAACCAGATTAGAAGTTAGTAGTTCGTTTATTTTTCAAGATATTCCGCTCACAAGGTTCAGACATACATGGCGGCGGCCATCTTGGATTTTGACGTGGGTTGCACCCACACACCAAATTAGAATTCGGTCCTTCGCTTACGCACGCACGCACCTCTGCACGCACGCACGCACGGACGCACACACGGAGAGAGGGGAAAACCATAGTCCCCCTTTCGCTCCGCGGTGCAACGGGGGACAAAAACGAGGTGTGTGTGTGTGTGTGTGTGTGTGTGTGTGTGTGTGTGTGTGTGTGTGTGTGATGTGGGAGGGATGAGGGCGGGAAGGGAGAGGATTTGAGCTCTTAAAGTCACATTTTACATGAGATGTAATAACACATTTCAAACTGTATTTCCCATGTGCACGCACATGCCTTCACATGTTATCAGAAGTAAATACATTGTGTAGATTACATCATGTGTGCATCTGATAAATTGCCAGTAACCATTTTGTAAAACTGAATGTGCAGCAACTAAATGAAGATGTCCAAATGTCACACATGTCCATACCCGTGGGTGACCCCACTCGTCATTAAAATATTCTACATGAGGTGTTCCTATGATGAAAATTTCGTGCCCATCAGACCAACAGTTGCTGAGAAAAATTCACAATGATAGGATAAGTGTTGTACTTGTCGAATTATGACGTCATAACGAAGGCACCGATGACATCATCATTAACATATCTTATTCCCCAAGGGGAGTACTTGACAATGAGCAATGTTTCAATTTTTTTCCATGGAGCGGTATCAGAGATATAGAGGTGCAACTTTTTTCGATTTTTTCCAATATGGCGTCTGTACCACGTGACCTATGACGTTATAATTATCATTACAAAATTCTACAGGAGGAGCCGCACATTTTCTGTAAAATTTGTGTCCATCGGTCTAACAGTTGCAGAGGAATTTTTGTTTCATTCATACTGATCAGATCAAGTGTTGTACTTGTCGAATTATGACGTCATAATTAAGGCACCAATGACATCACCATCAACATATCTTATTCCCCATGGTGAGTACTTGACAATGAGCCATGTTTCAATTTTTTCCATTAAGCGGTTTGGGAGATATAGAGGTGTAACCTTTATCCAAGATGGCGTGCATACCACGTGACCCATGACGTCATAATTATGAATAAAAAAAATTATACAGGTGGAGGCACTTCTATCGTAAAATTTCGTGTCAATCGGACCAACAGTTACTGAGAAAATGATTTTTTTAAATGCAGACACGGCACACGTACGCAGAGGAATGCTTAACCCCGCTTTTCGCTTCGCGAGCGCAGGGTAACTAGAACGGCACTGAGTAGAGAGCAAACCTCCGCCTGGTTGGCCATATCACTAAATGGTGAAGAATCAATGAAAAAATTATACTAGCCGGATCCGAATCTTCACCAAAATCGAATCGATTCTTCCTCATCAGACACACAACCTGTCCAACAAGCTTCGTCCAAATCCGTCCACAACTTTGAGATATCCTTCTATGTATAGTTTTTGGCCCGATCTCCCAATGGTGAAGAATCATGTTAAAAATTCTAGTAGCCGGATCCGGATCTTCACCAAAATCGAATCATTTCGTCCTTGTCACATACACTACCTCTCTGCCAAATTTCGTCCGAATCCGTCCCCAACCTTTTGAGATATAGGATGAAAGGTTCAAAAATATCAGGGAATGAGGAATTTCTCTAAAGGGCAATTCCATTGACTTCTACTCAAGGATATGAGTACAATGACCATCCAGGTCTTCAAAGTGCAAAATATACATGATCAGTCTTGGAGAGCAATTTTTCCATTTCGAAAATACCTTTAATTTGTCTTTTAAATAAGGTGAAAAAAAACAATCAATAATGAAACATATAAAGGGGCCGAATTTGCGAAACGTGCTTAAGAGTTAGACAGGTGTAGTGCGATGATCACCCGTTCAAAGTTAGTAACCAATCGCTGAAGTGTCTTTAAGGCCTTGAAGCAAGCACTGCATGCCCTTATGATTGGCAGTTTACATGGGATGGTGAATATGGATACATTAGTAGTGTTTGAATTAGCTCGAGGAGACAGAAGAGAATTGGAATCGGGCAGTTCGCCAACGTACATTGAGAATCTTCGCAATCCTGTAGAGAAATATGAAAATATCGAATTTGTCCAGAGTTACAGACTCTCTAAGGAATCATTTCGTCGATTGCCTGAACCTAGTGCAACATGACTTGGATCAACCTACGATGAGGAGCAATGCTCTGAATCCAATCCAACAATTGTCCATGTCACCGATTGTATGCAGATCCATCATTTCAGTTGGATGGTGGAGATATTGGCGGGGTTGGTGAATCTCCGCTAATCGCCTGTTTACACGCACACAACTAAACGCCTTTCGTAAATTCGGCTCTTAAGGTCTTGAGTTTCAGCCCCTGTGGTGCCACTGAAATAACACCAGGTGGGTTGACTCAGCATGCCGTTTTTCCCCCAAGGTCGGCAAAATGACTGCCAGCTTATTGGTAACAAGCGGGAGGGGGGTTGGGGGGGGGAGTGTTACACAGCCACGCGTCAGTGCATACTCACTTCAATGATGGGCAAAAATGAGCTCAATCATCATTATTTGACCTTTCATGACCTAAAAAAGCCTTTAAGGTGAATAGTGAGAATGTCTCCCGGTCGCATCTTAATTGCCGCCCCATGTGGAGTTGAGCATGGATGACTGCTTTTCAACACGAAATGCCATCACAAGTTTTTTTTTTGCATCCCCGAGCTGGCACACTAGTAGTTCTCTACCAGCTTTGCACAGTGAGATGGTGAAATCTTTGCCCATTCTTCACGTGAAAATTGCTCTAGTTCTGCCAAGTTTGATGGGGATCATCGATGGACTGCATTCTTCAAGTCTCACCATAAATGTTAAATTGGGTTTAAGTAAGGACTTTGACTGGGCCACTCACGAACATTTATTTTCTTCTTGTTCAGCCACTCCAGTATGGCTTTAGCTTTGTGCTTCAGATCATTGTCCTGCTGAATGTGCAGTCACACTATAACGTATAGCAGTAAGTTATGCCGACGTATGTGAATTTTCACCAACACGCTGGTGTACGTTGACATAAGTTAGGGGTAGGTTTGGTATAAGTTGTATACGTTAAAAGCATGCTGGTATAACCTGGCATACGTTGTTGTATGCAGAGGCCGAAATAATTTTTTGTGCATGCACAAAAATTTTGGGCGTATGCCGACGTCCTCTTCATAGGTTAGGCATACGTTAGGCATACGCTAAATACATTAGAGGTAGGTTACTCATACGTCGAGATACGTTGGCATGAAGGTGCACCGTACAGCTAACTTATTGATAACCTATGAGTAACTTACTTCTAACCTATATCTAACCTAAATCTGACGTATCTGCAACGCATATTGACGTATTCAGACGTATTAGACGTATGTCTGACGATGGAGTAACTTATTGAACGTGTTTCTACCGTACAACTAGCGTATTATTGGCGTTTTGCCAGCGTTTTGCGGTCACTGTATATATGGGGTCCTGTGAGTAGCTCACCATCACTTCTCCACCCGTCATCAGAGAAGATGGAGGATCCTGAGAGGCTTCGACAAGAATACCAACAAGTCGTTCTCCAACATCAGTATGACATCATCGAATTGGCACTTCACCAGATCCGTGCCAATAGGATGAGGAGGAGAAGAGGTCAACGACGGGGGAAGGTCTGGGTCAGACCATGGATCGGGAGGCGACGGCAGTTTGGCCTGTACGACCAGCTTCTGGTGGAACTCCGAAACGAGGACCAAGCATCTTTCAAGAACTTCATGCGGATGTCCCCCGAGATGTTCGACGAGCTGCTAGTAGTACATGGTGTTGTGTCATTGTAGTGCAAAATTTGCTACATTAGTGGAACCATGTTTTTTGGAATCCTTATACCCTAGGCAACAAGACCTGAGTTGGTTCCATTTTTTTCAATGGCGTCTTTGGTGGCCATTTCGACTTTCAAAATGGCCGCCATTTTTTGCAATTTTGTATGTATCTTTTCACATAAAACACTTTGATTAACCATTTTTTCTGGCATTTTTGTCATTCCTTGTACAGAAAATCCACCAGAACACTTATATCCAGTTAACAGACGTTTTTTGAGAAATATATTTGGCTAACAACTTGTTTTGAGCATAATCTAGTCGGTTGTAGCTGAAGAAGTATATGCACAAATTTTCTAGAGACGCCAAGTACAAGAAGAAATCTGGCTGCTTCAGTGAACGTGTGAAGTTAATCAGCGCCAACACTTGCCTCATGTACATTCGTGCCCATTGATACATTGGGAATTTACTGTGGCTCCTGTCAAAATCACTCAGCTGCTTTTCCAAGTTTAGATGTTCAATCTCCATTAGAAGTTGGTGATGGGCTTCCTGAATGCCTACCTCTTTCTTGTTTGCTTCTATCAAGTTATCCATACAGGCAGATGGAGCTTCTACAACTGCAGGCTTCTCTTTCAGAATTTCTGAAAGCCAGAGATCAAAGAATACCTCTAATGTGAGCTCATGCGCTTGAACAGCACGATTGTGGTGATTCCCATTGAGTATCTGATTTACTGTCACAGTGCTGTACAGATCCTTGCTCCAAGCTTCATCAAGCCCGCTGTGCTCAACAGTCCTCCCAAGGCACCTTAGTGCACACAAGACAGTGTGGAAACCACGAGGGCATACCATCCATTTCCCAACATATTGGTCATGAAGATATTCTAACTTTAGGGCCCTCTTGTAAAGTTCCATGTCAAATGTAACTAAGATCGTTCCAGTGTTTTCTGGACACACAACACTATTGAGGTACGAAAGCTTCTCAAGAACTGTCACCAGTGTTGTCCACTCATGAGCTGGTGCCTTAATGATGGGCATTGTGTGATCTTGATCAAGGTTGGGTGTCTTGTTCTCTTCTGGAGGGCACACACGAGAATTGTTTTGAGGATTCGACAGTCGTCCCCTCTTGCGGTTCGTCAGATTTGAAATATTCTTTGATTCACAAGATTTACTTAAGTTCACTTCATCACGTTTGATATGAGCACGATTTGTCACTGCCTTGTAACATTGCTTGTGCCATGTAGCCTTTTTTTCTTTAAGTACAACTGAAGAAACATCACATAGTCTCTTACTAGCTGACGCAAAGCTTAAGTTGCCAAGTTGCACTCTTTTGTGTAAGCTGCTAAGAAATGTTTCATATGAAGCACATTTGAAATTGGCATGAGCAACGTCAACCAAAGGTTCAGGAGTTCTCTCTTGGCAGAATACACAAAGTTCGTAACTTGTGCATTGCTTCTTAGAAGGCGGCTCTTCAAACGATGACATTATGCGGCGGTGAAGCTGAAATCCAACTCGTCTATGAATACCTGTAAGATAAAAAAGAATAAAGCAAATGTTCATATTTCTTTCATTATTGTAATTATAGTTATCTATGTGTAGTTTAAGACTGTAGAAATTAGAATATACAAAATTGCAAAAAAACGGCGGCCATTTTGAAATTCAAAATGGCCGCCGAAGACGCCATTGAAAAAAATGGAACCAACTCAGGTCTTGTTGCCAAGGGTATATAGATGCAAAAAAACATTGGTTCCACTAGTGTAGCAAATTTTGCACTTACATATAATAATTCTACATAACACCATGTACTATATATAGCCAGAGTGGGTCCCAGGATCACCAAGCAACAAACCTGGTACAGGGAGCCCCTGGAGCCTGGCATGAAGCTTGCCCTGACTTTGCGTCACCTTGCCTCTGGGAGCAAGTATGCCTCAATGAAGTTTGGTTGGAGGGTCCCTCACAACACCCAGTCACTCCTCGTCCGAGAAGTCTGTCAAGCCATCATCGATGAATACAGGACGAGGTGATAATTTTCCCCACCACTCCTGATGGATGGCGTGCCATTGCTGACAAGTTCTATGAAAAGTGGAACTTCCCCCATACATGTGGGGCACTTGATGGAAAGCACGTTGCCTGCCGGTGTCCTCCAAAGACTGGGTCCATGTACTACAACTACAAAGGATTCTACTCCGTTGTTCTGATGGTGCTTGTAGATGCTGACTACAAATTCATCTGGGCAGATGTCGGTGGTACAGGATCAGCATCAGACGCTCAGATTTACAATGACTCTGAGCTGAGGGAATGCGCTGAAGATGGTACCATAGGTTTCCCTGACCCCGATCCTCTTCCCAACGACTACCAGGATGTGCCCTACTTCTTCATCGGCGCCGTATTTATGCAGAACGTCACGTGATCGTCGGCAACACGCCGAGCGCGCTGCGCATAGGTTTCTCATAAGTTACTCATACGTTGGACATAAGTCGAGAACGCTGGACATACGCTGTGATACGTTATATATAAGTTAGTGATAGGTTACTAATAGGTTAGACATACGCTATGTATACGTTCAATACGTTATGCATACGCCCAATTTATTCATGCTGTAGAATTTTCGATGCTTTTTTTGGGCGTATGCCGACGTGTTGACATTATTTTATGATTTTTCATACGCTAGATATAAGTTTCTCTAAAACGTCATAGTGTGACTGCACCTTGAAATGTGAATCTCCTACCCAGTTTCAGATTCATGGCCGACTCAAGCGGGTTTATATCAAGGATTCTCCTGTACTTTGCACTGTCCATTGTCCTTTATATCCTGTCAAGCTTGCCAGTCCATGCTGATGAAAAGCAGCCCCATAACATGATGCTGACACCACCATGCTTGACAGTAGGGATGGTGTTGACTTGATGATGTGCAGTGTTAGGCTTACGCCAGACATACCACTTTGAAATTAGACCAAAAAGTTCAATTTTTGGCTTGTCTGACCACAAAACATTTCTCCAGATGCCTGCAGTATCATTAATATGCTTTTTTGCAAATTCCATCCGAGCTTTTCGATGCATCTTTTTCAGTAATGGCTTCTTTCTTGCCATCTGTCCCTAGAAGCCAGTTTTGTGAAGGGAACGGGATATTGTTGATTGATGAACACTGACCCCCATCTCGGCCATAGAGCCTTGTAGATCCATACATCACATATGATCCATACATAAGGAAATTTAAATTGAGGAAAAGAAGAGAATGTAGGATGGTATGAGAAGGAAAGAAGTGAGTGAAGTTTGGAAGAGAATGGAAGGAAGATTGGGAGGATATAGCAGTATGGGGATAGAATAGAAGTGAAGGAGCAGAGAAAGGAGAGATGGTAAAGAAAACATTATGCCATGTTGGCGTACAGAATAAATAGATGATCCTACCTAAACGGGAAGGACAGCAGGGTAGCGGAATGTCTGAGTGGGGACAGAAGAGATGGCAATATTAGGCAGGATATTAAGGGAACTGGAACTGGAATTGGAATGATAAGGTAGGAATGATACGACGGATTGCCATCATGACTCAATCCCACAACAAATAAAATACACAATTACACCAACCTACATGACAAATCTACAACTACCTCTAACATAGTCATCTTCATACAATTGTTACTATTGCCCCCACAAAATTTCAAAATATATCATGACAATCCATAAAAGGATGGTGGTGCTGTATTGTGGTTGTCTCATTCTTTGTTGTCATCCCTTACTACCTTGATTGGGTGTTTCTTGGGGGTTACATTTTTTTTCTGACATGTTAGATGATGAGATGGACAATAGTATTGTGATGATCATCAGGGGGTTCCAAATCCCACCACTCAATTTCCCACTGCCCCTGTACTGACCTTACATGTCCCAACCCCTAGGAATACTTCTGGCTGCTTTTTCACCTCTCCCACCGCTTGTTCTTATATGTTGTACTGTCCTTCAAACAGTGACGACTCCATCTACATTCCTCTCTTAGACAACATGACCAAACCTCTCTGTCTTCCTCATATGTTGTGATTTCAATTATCACCATGCAACTTGGCTGGGTGATGTTTCCTCTTACCAGCCATGGCACGTCAGCAAAGGACTTCTGTGACTGATTCAATCTGCCAGAAGCAACGGGGTCAAATTTTCAAATCTGTCTGAAAGCACAAGTATTGCAAATCATAGCGTCACTGATGAGCAATTCGTTCCTTAGTTTTTGTTATTCACCTTGGTGAGAACAGCTCATTGCTTTAAGCTTTTCTTGACCTTGTTCTACGTGTGCACAGTACTGCACATGAAAATAGAGGAAATGACAGAAGTTGAGTTTGTAAGATAATAAGTGGGTTATTCATGCATTCAAGCATCCTAGTGTAAAGATGGTGTGATCAAAAAGCCTGCGAAGTGTAACTGACTTATTTTAACCAAAAAAGCCGATTTTTATTGCTTCTTTACTTTGTATTCATTAAATGTTCCTCATTGATTCAGTTAGTCTATCACAGTAATCATGAAAATGAACCTTATTACAAAACTTTCCTTATAAGCAAACGCCTATTTTTGAAAGCAGCTTCATAATAGCAACCAGGATGCTGCAACTAAGCCATTGTCGACTTAAGTCTAACAGGATTCAACATCATTTTGTACATTGTTGTTTCTTCTTGGAAATGCCTGTATGTACAAACAAGACCGAAAGTCTAACAGCGGCGTAGCTGGGCTTGTAATATATTATAAACCACAAACACACATGATTAGCTTTTCAAACAGTCGCTAATGCTGTTTGTAGCATTAAACAAAGAAATTTGGAGGATTTTCGACATCCGTGAGGTAAGTTTCACTTACAGAACTGAGGAAAGATCTACTGTAATCATATACCCCACAAGGATTGGGTTCATAACATGCTATCAAAAAACCGAGGTGAATCCCTTACTTCCGCGGTTGTTGGTACTGTACACCGCTTATCATTGAATCATGAACCATACACCGCTTCAATCCATTAACTTTGTATTCACGACATTGGGATTAAAGTGTTCTGGTCATATTTACTATATTATTATGAAAACGGTACTACTGAAACGATACACTACTGTATTAAGAAACATGGGCTTAATTTGTCCGAAGCGGTCCAAAGGTGAGGCATGAAGCCGAATGCCTACACATACCGTTTTGTTGGAAGAGCCGTAACGCCGATGCTTTTGATATTTGATGGTCATTTTAACAATCGGTTTGTTTGTGTTTCACACTGAATGAAAAACGTTAAGGTAGAGCATGGCGATTGTGATATATGACAGGTTCGACGATATGTTCGGCATGAACGAAATTGGAATAAAAATGCCGGAGTGTGGAGAGTCAGCCGCCGTATCGCCGTAATGATATCAGACGTAATCACATCACCCTGTCATGTGACCAGATCCTCAGCTCTGATTGGTATATGTTTGAGGGGACATACAGATGGAAAAACACTGTTCTAGACAGCTTTGCCATATGGGCTACACCGTAAAAAGGGAATCTATCAAAGAACTATGTCAAATCTGGGGAACATTTGGACTATTTAGCCTAAAAAAGGAGTAGATTTGTTAACTTTATAGGTGTGGTAGGGTAAAGGTTAACCCAAATGAGGCACTCACATACACATGATACGTTTTAAAAGTGTCATATTTTGCTAATACGTGACTGTGACTTTCAAAATGATGTATGAATGCCAAATGAGGCCTTTTATGCATGCGTTGTGTGTGTTTACAGTGACTCGGTTCTGCTTGCCAGATAAGCCACTTTTAATCTGTTGATGCAGGTGCTAAATCTGTGATTCAAAATGTCTTTCTAACATTCGTTTCAGCATTTAGACGAAAGAGTGGCAATTTCAATTTTTTTTATTTTTTTTGTATACAAGATCGAGGCTCGTGAAAGAGCGAACATTAATCACACAGAAAGACAAACCGACACATAAAACATATAACATCGGGAGCGGTAGACAAGATGGGGAGAGAGGAGGAAGGACACAAACACAACATTATTTTGAGAGCAGGGACCGAGAGACATGGAGACATCGAGAGATCTGTGAGAGGGAGAGGGCATTGGGGGAGGGCATGGGAAAAGGGGGGGGGGGGGGGGTGGGAGAGGTATAAAACATATGGACACTGCCAGGACTTCCAGGAAAGAAGTTGGAATTTCAAACAAGGTGGATCTGGGGTGAATTAGCGGGGGTAGAAAAGATCAAGGTTTTGGATTGGGGAAGATAAGAGATGGTGGTGAACAGCTGTTTTAAAGACCTGGAGGGACGAGTGGGATTGAAGGGAGTGAGGGAGTTTGTTCCAGAGGCGGGAGAAAAGAGGAATGAAAGAGTGAAGGTGAGCAGAGAGCCGAGATTTCGGCAGTTTAACCATCAGAGGGTTGCTGGCAGATGTTGTGCGACCTGTAGGAATATTTGGGGGACAGAGCACAGAGAGAGCTGGGGGTGCAAGGCCGGAGAGGAGTCGGTAGAAGACAGAAAGACCACCTACCTGCCTGCGGTGAGTGAGTGAAAGGCCCTCAGAGATAGCTTCATCGCGGGAGATTCCAATAATTCTGAAAGCTTTGGTTTCGACAGCGTGAAGCCGAGCTAGGTGTGAGGCAGGAGCACCGGCCCATAGGGGAGAACAGTATTCCATTGAGCTGCGGATGAAAGCCTTGTATGTGGGAAGGAGCTCAGGTGTGCCGAGGAAGGACTTCGCACGACGGAGGATGCCCAGTCGGCGACTGGCTTTGGAGGCCAGCTTGGAAATGTGGTTTTCCCAAGAAAGATCATGGCAGATAGTGAGACCCAAAAGCTTGAGCGACAGAACTTCTTGGAGAGGATTGTTGAGAAAGTAGATGGGAGGGTTGTCCAGTCGATCTTTTCGGAGAGACATAGTAAGAGTGTGAGATTTGTCAGGATTGAAAGACATGTTCCACTTGTTTGACCAGTCTGTGATTTTGTCCAAGTCTTCAGAGAGTGAGGAGGCTGCAGACTGCCGATCTGAGGGCAGAGGAATGGAGCGGCAGAGAGTGGATTTTCCAGAGAGTCGGAGAGATCATTGATAAAGACCAGAAAAAGCACAGGGCCCAGAACACTGCCTTGGGGAACTCCAGCCTGAACAGGAAGGGGAGTTGAGAGAAATCCATTCAGGGCCACACGTTGACTACGACCAGAGAGGAAGTCCGCAAGCCATGCATGGAGATTTCCATGGATACCATAGGAGGAGAGTTTGGTGAGCAGAGCTGGGTGCCAGACCGTATCGAAGGCACGTGATATGTCGAGGGAGACAGCTCTGATTTCCTGTTTGGCATTGAGGGCCTCCATCCATTGTTGAGACAGCAGAAGCAGCATGTCCAGAGTAGAGTGACCTGGTCTGAAACCAAAAATTTCAATTTGGTCTGAAACCAAACCAAAAATTTCAACCGTAATCGTTCTGTTCCCAATTACAAATTGGACTCATGGAAATACTACAAATATCCGTGGATGAGGTGTCAGGTTCGTATCATTTCATGCTAGTACAAGCTAGCATCGGCCGTGGATATAACACATATATGAGTAATGAGTTATTGCTTGTACACACACGGATGGTTTAACTTTCAACAATAGATGCAAAAATCTAGTAGTTTCTCTTGTGGCCTTGGAACCAAAGAAATATATATATATATATATATATATATATATATATATACTGTATATATATATATATACTGTATATATATATATATATATATATATATATATATATATATATATATATATATATATATATATGTATCAGTCACTTTGCGATTTCATACGATCAGTGGTGAACCGCCATTAAGGTATCCCATCCAGCTGTGCTGTACCTTAATGGGAGCGATAAGTGCCATCTGCCACATGGCACATTACCTCTGGTATCCACTCATTATATGGAATCCCCTGGATGCAGCCGGGAGCAAACCAATCCAAATATATGTGCAGTTCTCCAGCTTTCAATGAGCACAAGTAATGACGTCACTGCCATGTACATACGCTCTGCCTGTCAAGCTCTCAAGAGAACCCTCTGACAGAGCAGAATTTTGATCTTAGTTCAGATACTGTCATAAGTGTATGTAAAACTCACAGTTACCGACCTGGTTTCGCCCTTTTGGGGCTCATCAGGGCAACGCAGTGAGTACTGCATACACTTATGACTCTGAAAACCTTTCGGTTATATACCAGTCACTTTGCGATTTCATACGATCAGTGGTGAACCGCCATTAAGGTATCCCATCCAGCTGTGCTGTACCTTAATGGGAGCGATAAGTGCCATCTGCCACATGGCACATTACCTCTGGTATCCACTCATTATATGGAATCCCCTGGATGCAGCCGGGAGCAAACCAATCCAAATATATGTGCAGTTCTCCAGCTTTCAATGAGCACAAGTAATGACGTCACTGCCATGTACATACGCTCTGCCTGTCAAGCTCTCAAGAGAACCCTCTGACAGAGCAGAATTTTGATCTTAGTTCAGATACTGTCATAAGTGTATGTAAAACTCACAGTTACCGACCTGGTTTCGCCCTTTTGGGGCTCATCAGGGCAACGCAGTGAGTACTGCATACACTTATGACTCTGAAAACCTTTCGGTTATATACCAGTCACTTTGCGATTTCATACGATCAGTGGTGAACCGCCATTAAGGTATCCCATCCAGCTGTGCTGTACCTTAATGGGAGCGATAAGTGCCATCTGCCACATGGCACATTACCTCTGGTATCCACTCATTATATGGAATCCCCTGGATGCAGCCGGGAGCAAACCAATCCAAATATATGTGCAGTTCTCCAGCTTTCAATGAGCACAAGTAATGACGTCACTGCCATGTACATACGCTCTGCCTGTCAAGCTCTCAAGAGAACCCTCTGATAGAGCAGAATTTTGATCTTAGTTCAGATACTGTCATAAGTGTATGTAAAACTCACAGTTACCGACCTGGTTTCGCCCTTTTGGGGCTCATCAGGGCAACGCAGTGAGTACTGCATACACTTATGACTCTGAAAACCTTTCGGTTATATACCAGTCACTTTGCGATTTCATACGATCAGTGGTGAACCGCCATTAAGGTATCCCATCCAGCTGTGCTGTACCTTAATGGGAGCGATAAGTGCCATCTGCCACATGGCACATTACCTCTGGTATCCACTCATTATATGGAATCCCCTGGATGCAGCCGGGAGCAAACCAATCCAAATATATGTGCAGTTCTCCAGCTTTCAATGAGCACAAGTAATGACGTCACTGCCATGTACATACGCTCTGCCTGTCAAGCTCTCAAGAGAACCCTCTGACAGAGCAGAATTTTGATCTTAGTTCAGATAGCTGGATGGGATACCTTAATGGCGGTTCACCACTGATCGTATGAAATCGCAAAGTGACTGGTATATAACCGAAAGGTTTTCAGAGTCATAAGTGTATGCAGTACTCACTGCGTTGCCCTGATGAGCCCCAAAAGGGCGAAACCAGGTCGGTAACTGTGAGTTTTACATACACTTATGACAGTATCTGAACTAAGATCAAAATTCTGCTCTGTCAGAGGGTTCTCTTGAGAGCTTGACAGGCAGAGCGTATGTACATGGCAGTGACGTCATTACTTGTGCTCATTGAAAGCTGGAGAACTGCACATATATTTGGATATATATATATATATATATATATATTCATAACTTGGCCCGACCCCCATTGTCAGGAGTTTGTACTATGAGCAACTGCTCATTCGGTAGGCTGAGAAAGCTCAAGTCTTTTGTTGTGCAGAGGCACAGTCTTTTCCCTCAGGTACTTTTCCAAGTATTTGTGACTTGTTTTAGAAGCTTTTGAAGCATTTCAGGTAACAATCCTTATCCAGACACAAAATGTATTTTATTTCACCCCAAATTTACATTTGAATGGAATTCATGCACATTGGCACCAAGCATTCTGGGGATTTTATGTCATTTTGAAAGTCACATATTGGTGTCAGTACAAAATATTGAAAATTATCAAAATATGTTGATGAAAAAATAATAATAGGCCAGACACAATGCAGAAATATGCAGAAAATAGGGCAAAATGGAGAAGATCGTCATGGGGACCGCAAGGCTAACTCCCGCTCTAGCAGGGAAATGGCCTTAAAATGCCTGTTGTTGTTGTTGTAGACACAATGTGAAAGGGTTGTGTCTTCATTCAATCTGCAAATAGAATTGGATAAACTTCAGAGAATTAATTGGTTCTGATTTTTTATTTCGATTTACTGTAGCTTTCATATTTGCTCATTTGCCTTTCTATTAAATGCAAGCAGAGGTATCAATTTTTTATGTGGAGGAATACCATAACACCACAGCAAGTGTGTAATAGCACATAAAATAATACTTTAATAACAAAGTTATAAAAAAGAACAGGAATTGAGAGAAAGGGTACAAAAAAATTGCTCTAGAGAAGAAATATAAAATTAAACCCCAATTACATAGCACCAGCTTCCAGCCAAATGCCGACATTTTGACACCAATTTGTGGCAATTTTTATATCAGCACGTCGCTATGTCCTCGGACGACTCCTCAGCACCATTCCAACATACACCACTATGTGTGCTACGGAATGAGGTGTTTTTATGGCGGCCGGAGTGCAAATCCTGCCACCAACCTCCTCGAGAGAGGACCCAGTACCCTGGTATTCATTTCGCCGACCTCAGAAAGACGACGGGCCGAGTCAACCCCACCTGGTATTAATTCAACAGCTGAACGGGATTCGAACTCAGGACCTTAGGATCCCAATAAATTTGTGGCATTGCTCTGATGTAAATAGTAGCTAAAAGCAATGTTGCTATTTTGTTTTGTCTGAGTAGTGAAGGTGTAAAAATGCCAGCATTCATTAGATGTGAAAGGTAGCCATGCAATGCTGGCAATGTTACAACTTGTGCATTGGTTACGAACACCGGTGTCGGTGGTGTTGTCAGGACATTTTATGGTGACTTGAATGTGACTGTGACTTTCAAACCAGTGTCTTGCACAGAACACTTAGCTCCAAACAAAGTCTGCGAGGAGTACTTCGGTGTGTCGCGAGATTGTTTACATATTGCTAGCTCGAGCTCTGGCTTTCTGTACATGTGTATTATCAATTGGCTTCTTTTCACAGAGCTTTTATGCACGTTATGGAACCTGCTCTGACTTAGCTACTCTTTCATCATAATGGGGACGTTAAATTTTGCTTGTTGCACGTTGTTATTTCCATTTGTTCCATTCATAAATTAGACTCGTTATCTCCATTTCTGTTGCATGAAAAATCATGGTGGAGGGAAACTGGCCGGACTCGGTAACCCGAGAACAGGCTGACGAGGAGATCCAAGCATAAATATCAGATAGTTCGATATGCTGCTGTGCATGCTGGAATCATGGAGATGCTTGCAACGAGGGGCATTGTGAGGAGTAAGAACTGTTAGTAGTAAATTATATGGTAAATTTGGAGTAAATAGGTCATTGGTGTGTCATGTACATGTACTACTAACCATTACCACCCCCAAGAAACATTGAAAGATGAGGATATTGCTATTTCATTGATTCAGTAACTGAACAGGTTTATCTCAGTAAAAAAATGTGAACAAATGCAATTTTAATTTAGAATCTACAAATTAATTCAGACCAAGTCCAACTGGAAAGTCACTCTTCAACGTCACGACGTCGACCGATATTCCCGCACCCACATTATTACATCATTATAATACTTGTACCAAGTTTGATCGAAATCCTTTCAGCTGTTCTCAAGTTATCACATTTTTACATGGCATGACTTATGACCTTTGACCCCAAAATTGAATCAGTTCATGTTTACATCATTATACATACCTGTACCAAGTTTAAATTTAAATCCCTTCAGCTGTTCACAAGTTATCACATTTTTACTTGACATGACCTCTGACCTTTGGTTTTTGACCTCAGGACCCAAAAATTTAATCAGTTTATCTTTACCTCATTATACATATCTGTACCAAGTTTGAATTAAATCACTTCAGCCGTTCTCAAGTTATAGACCTATTACGGACTTTGACCTTTGCCCCCAAAATATAATCAGTTAATCTTTACCACATTATACATACCTGTACCAAGTTTTGAATTAGATCACGTCAGCCGTTCTCAAGTTATCGATATATTACAGACTTTGGCTTTTGACCTTTGACCTCTTGACCCCAAAATCTAATCAGTTAATCGTTACATCATTCTACATAACTGTACCAAATTTGGTCAGAATTCATCACTGGTTCACAAGTTATCACGGTAACAGGATTTTTACATAGCATGACCTCTGACCTCGTGAGCCCAAAATCTAATCAGTTCATCTTTACCTCATTATACATACCTGCACGAAATTTGACCCAGATCCATTCAGCCGTTCTCAAGTTATCGCAGTAACAAAAACCTATCACGGACGGACGGATGGACAGCCAGACGGACAACCTGAAAACATAATGCCTCCGGCGACTTCGTCAATGGAGGAATAAAATAATCATCAGTGCTGTTATAAAACTTTAATGGTGTAAAATAAAATAAACAAAATGGTGTAAAATAAACAAAACATTTGCCATAAACATGTACAGAACACGTGATACACTGTAATGGTTATACTTATCATCTCAGAAGGTTCAATGTTCGATAGGTCAAGCAACCAAAAAAAAGCTTTGTGAACATGCACAACACATCAATAAAATGTTAATGATCAATCATGCTCATGGCAATACCAATAAAATGTTAATGATCAATCATGCTCATGGCAATGCCGATAATACAGGAAGTAGGTGGTGATGTCATAAAACCATCAATAATCGCCATCATAAATTTCTTCCCTGAAGATTTCTTCAATGGCGAGAAGATTTGTGAACATATCGTGTCTACATCAGGAAAGGGCAGTTCTTGCTTTGTCAGTTATTTCCTTTGTTCTTTCCTAGGTGAAGTATTTTTGCATCATCGATACTATTGCAGTAAATTTTGTTAAGGGAACTCTTTCGGCCTTGGTTACCAGCTTTGTTTGTTTCAACTGGTTCATTAATCTTTCTCCTTTACCGTTAGTCCCCCGTGCTTCATGCGGAGAATACCCTTTGCAGTGCAGGGTGATTTCCATCTCTTCGAAGCTCTAACTCTGTTCATTTAGTCTTCTCCAATTTGTCTAAAACCCAATAGTTGTTGGTTGTAGAACAGGAAACGCCTTTTTAGCTTTTAGCTTTGGTGTGTATTCTTTGATGTAAAGATAAAGATGAAGCCTGATTAAACAACTTGTTACACACAGAACACTTATATGGTTTTTCTCCCGTGTGTATTCTTTGATGTTGAGACAAATGTGATGAATGATTAAACATCTTATTACACACAGAACACATATATGGTTTCTCTTTCGTGTGTATTCTGTGATGTTGAGTTAAATGTGATGACTGAGTAAATACCTTTTTACATACAGAACACTTGTAGGGCCTCTCTCCGGTGTGTATTCTTTGATGTTGAGATAAAGACGATGAATGAATAAACACCTTGGAGCACACAGAACACGTGTATGGTTTTCCTCCGCTGTGTATTTTTTGATGATAAATTAAACATGATGAAGAAAAGAAGGACTTGTGGCACACAGAACACTTGTAGGGCTTCTCTCCCATGTGTGTTCTTTGATGAACAGATAAAGATGAAGAAGAAGCGAATGCCTTATTACACACAGTACACCTATGTGGGGAGTCATCTGTGTGTATTTTTTCACCTCTTTTTAAACACAATGTGGAGGTAAAGTCTTTGTTGCAAAAATAAAAGTTGTGTGACTTCTCACTTTTGTGGCTTGCCTGTTGCAGGATCTTTATACACCTGTCACAGTAGTAGTAGTTGTTATTGTTGTTGTTCGACTCACCCCTAAATTTGCAAACATCCTGACAAAAAGTCCGTGTCAGGTGATGATTGAAAGTAACTTCTCTGTCCACCAATGAAGAGCAATTGGCACAATAAAACTTTTCCAATTTTATCTCTGCAAAGAGAATTCACCAAAACATCAAAAAAAAAAATCACTTTTATAATGAAACATATTCCATAAAATAGAATGACACTCGTAGAGCTCATAGTTTCACATCGCGTGTTCATTCTAAACAAAAATACCACCGTGAACCGAACACGCTACTATTATGGCCCACTGCTATTATGGCCCGTATACCGATATCATCCATGTGCCCTATTATGTCACATAGTTTCTTGGCATGGGTTATGAACATCATAAATTTAATTCTTAACTCACATCGGGCCATAGATCAGATATATGAAGTTTCAGATTTTTGGATAAGGATTTCGAATTCAACCAATTATGGCTGGAATACAACTTCACCAATGACATCATCGTATCACTCTATATACCCCATGGGGAGTTGATGACATACAGTCGTGGCCAAAAATATTGGCGCCCTTGCACGTTTTTCAAATAACTCAATGTTTAGTCTCATCTGTTCACAGGACATTCTCCCAAAAGGAATTTGGCTTGTTCAGGTGTGTTTTGGCAAACTCCAGTCAGGCTTTCATATGTCTCTCTCTCAGCAGTGGGGTCCTCCTGGGTCTCCTACCATAGAACCCCCTTTCATTGAGTTGGCGACGAATGGTGCGAGTTGAAACTCGTACCTTGTGTCTGAAAGTCAGTTTGCATCTGTTTGGCAGTTGATTGAGGTGCTTTCTCCACTATTCGAACAAACCTTCGCTTCAATCTTCAATCAAGTTTTCTCTTGCGGCCACATCCAGGGAGGTTGGCTACAGTGCCATGGGCCTTAAACTTCCTGATAACATTGCGTACGGTGGACACTGGAACATTAAGGTATCTGGAGATGGAGTTGAAGCCTTGAGATTGTCCATGCTTGGCTACAATCTTGTGTCTGACCTCCTCAGACAATTCTTTGGATTTCTTTCTTTTCTCCATGCTCATTGCAGTACACACAGTGACACAAAACAGCAGAATGACTCCATTTCTCCATTCAAACTGGTTGAATGAGTGATTTTTATACTTTTTATTCCACACACAAATCCTAGAATGGCCCAGACAATATTATTGGTACCTTTTTGAAATTGTTAGAAATAATTTGATTTCAAGCAGGTAATTCTCCTTCACTTTGGAATTTACCGATATCACAGGCACCTGCAACTCACCAGAGGTGAGTTAAATTCCAAAGTGAAGGAGAATTACCTGCTTGAAATCAAATTATTTCTAACAATTTCAAAAAGGTACCAATAATATTGTCTGGGCCATTCTAGGATTTGTGTGTGGAATAAGCTAAGATTTAGTAATTTATTCAGCTTTTTTTTTGTTCTACTGCAAACCAAAGAAATACATATGTGGATACCAAAATATTTTTTTATTTCAACAATTTTCTGGAAGAAATGGTGCATTATTTGAAAAATGTACAAGGGTGCCAATAATTTTGGCCACGACTGTATGCCCAGTCTCAATTTTTCTTTCATCAAGCGGTTTCAGAGAAAATGATATCCAATTATTTTCCATTAATCCAATATGGTTGGCTGCCATACGATGTGACCTATGACATCAGGGTTAGCAATAACATATTCTCCACATGGCGAGTCCCTCCAATGTATAACGTTTCACATCAATAGGACAAGCGGTTGTGGAGGAAAACATTTTTAAAGCGAAAAAATATAGAGTCGGACCCTGCCATTCGCGGTCCCAACATTCACGGGTTCCGTATATTCCTGGTTGAGAAATTGCGACCTGCTTCTACTTTCGCGGCCCCACATATTGTGGTTTTTCATGGACGCAAAAATTTCCACGAGCCGCGAGCATTACAGTTCTAAAACATATCTTCCTCCAGCCATGCACAAAGCAACTGGAAAATGAATGAATGAATGATCGTTTTAAGGCCATTTATTCCCCGCTAGAGCAGGGGTTGGCCTTGCGGGCCCCATGACAATCATGGTTCCCTGTTTGAGGCAATGTTTTTTTAATGGCCGGATGCCCTCCCTACGCCAACCCTTAGTCGCCTCTTACGATGTGCAGGGATACGGTGTACCTATTCTAAGCCGGGGTACACACCGGGATCATTCATCCCAGCAAGCTGGTACTCAATTTGCCAACCTCGGAAGGATGACAGGCTGAGTCAACTCCCCTGGTGTTAATTCAGCGATCGACCGGGATTCGAACCCAGGATTCTAGGATCCCAAGCCAGCAAACCAAGCCAACACCAGGCTTAACTGGACATACACAAAAAATATATCTTCCACAAGTTGTGAGCATGACCTGCTTCTACATTTGCAGCCCTGTGCTTCACGTTTTCACGGTTTTTCACAGGGACATAAATATATATTTTTAGCTGCAATACAAGTGAGCTTCGCAGGACGTCCCACAATTCGCACTATAAACATAGCTTTGTAGGATGTCCCATCATTCACACTGCAAACATAGCTTTGCAGGATGTCCTGCCATTCACACTGTGAACATTGCTGTGTGGCATGTCCCACCAGCTGCGTAACACGTCATCCCATGTGAGTTACTACACAGAATGTAAACACTCCACTGCATCTACGAGTGCAATTCGCAGCTACTCCATACGGCATCATCCGAGCCGTTACACAATGAAAACGCTTCACCGCATCTATTACCACCTGCCGAATGGAGCATCACACGATAACACCACCAACAAACAATGGGAAGACTACTCACCCCTCCCTCAGCTACCCACAATGCCCACATACATACTTATGTCCACCGTGTCCTGGGTCTCAATCATTATTCTCGTCCCGTTGCTTTGACCTGTGTTTTTGCCTCTTGCTCCGCTCATCGTTTGATCATGGCTCCCAAGCGTAAGACCAGTGCCAGAGATGCGTCGACTGTCAAGAGGCAGAAGTGATGAGCTTGAGCCAGAGAGTGGACCTGCTCGACTGTCTTTTGAGTGGAGACAGCACGGCCTCTGTGGGCAGGCATTACAGCATCAATTAATCCACCGTTCCCCACATATGGAAGAATGTGAAGGTGAACTGAGATAATGTTGCGGCGAGCGCTGTACCCTGGACCAAGGTGGTTGCCTAGGTCTGGGATGTCTACATATAAAGGATGGAGAAGGCTCACAGCATATGTACAGAGGACAGCGTGCAGAAGAGCATGCCTTTGAGTGGACCTCTCATTCGTGCAAATGCGACACTCATTTAAGAGCATCTGGCAGGCACAAGTGGCACGAGCACGAGTGATGCATTGAGCGATGAGGGTACTAGCAGCACCAGTTCATTCACAGCGAGCAAGGGATGGTTTCACCACTTCAAGGAGCGGTACGGTCTGAAAAATGTAAAGCTCACAGGAGAGCGTGACTCTGCGGACAATGATGCGGTTAAAACATTCCCTGCCTAACTCGTGAGGCTGATCGACGAGAAGGGATTACTCCCAGAGCATATCTTTAATGCGGATGCTTTATGTGTGATGCATGGAAGATGCTTTTAGAAGTGTCATGTTTGTGGTTGATGGGATACGTTTTGTTTTTTCGCGGGGCACAGGGCCGTGAATGTAGAAGGTCACATTTTATCAGCCGCGAATACGCAGGTCTGCGAATGTACGCACGGGCACGTGCGCGCACGCACCCTTTGGGGTGAGACAAAAAAACTCAATGTACTCCCATTCACTGGCACCCATAACTAATTACAAATCCCTACTAACTTCAATCGAATGTCAGACCTGGTCAGCCGGTCCATGATGGACTTAGGCCTTGAAACACCAAATACTTCACTTGGCTGACATTACAAGGTGCAAGTAATTCGGAAACATTAAAGGAGTAGTAGTCATAATAGTCGTGCTTGTGATTCACAAGATTGATGCTAATGAAACATGGATTCACATTGGATGTTACCATAGCAGCAAAAATCCAGAGCTAGTACATTGAGGCCGATATAGATGAGCAATACTCATATAACTGACCTTTTGGTGCACCTTACTAGTACCTGTTGTGATGAAATAAAGGTGAAGATCCGATGTAATTCCCTCTCTAGCGGCGAGACTTGCCTTTAAGAAGGTTGGCTTGAGAGTGAGGGAATTGCCCTTTTACTTGTGACTGGATTCGAGTTGGTAAGTTAAAATGATGCATCTTTTATGGCTTGCTTTACATAGGGTATATTCTATGAACGCATACTAAATATGTGATTATCCTTTTTGTAGATGATGTGGAGAATCAATTACAATAAAGCTCAATATCTTGAAGAGTTTGTAATTGAATTCCATCACACCTGTGTCATCAAAAACATCACAAAGAGTTGTGTAACACTTACCTCTCAGAGGACAATCCTCGAGTTCAGGATCCACTTTCAGATTCCCATCAACATCTGTAAAAAGAAAGTCATCCCTTAGCATCTTCACGTTAGCTCCATGAATGGGAATGTGTGTTGGTAACACCATCACAGCCGTCGTGCATGCAATTTCTCCGTGCATGCAATTTCTCCGTGCATGCAATTTCCCCGTGCCTGCAATTTCTCCGTGCATGCAATTTCTCCGTGCATGCAATTTCTCCGTGCATGCAATTTCTCCGTGCATGCAATTTCTCCGTGCATGCAATTTCTCCGTGCATGCAATTTCTCCGTGCATGCAATTTCTCCGTGTACATCTCAATGATCCAAAAAAAAAGTTTCTTAACGAGCTGGGTGTACGAGTATCCACACGGCACTAAGGCAAGGCCAACATCTCTCCAGAGAACAACCTTAATTGTTGTTTGTAAATGGTGCAAATGGATCTAGCTTTGACTTCCCATTCAGGAATTTTTCCCATGTGTTGGTCACATCTGCAGCTGCCGCTTCAACCTCATTAAAGCTAAGTTTTCTGAACGGAATTCATCGTGTTTTCGTTATATCTTCACAAGATTGTGATTCACAAGATTGATGCTAATGAAACATGGATTTACATTGGATGTTACCATAGCAGCAAAAATCCAGAGCTAGTACATTGAGGCCGATATAGATGAGCAATACTCATATAACTGACCTTTTGGTGCACCTTACTAGTACCTGTTGTGATGAAATAAAGGTGATTAAAATAAAGTGAAATAAAGGTTTTTTTCGCTCTTTCACGAGCCTCGATCTTGTATACAAAAAAAAATAAAAAAAAATAAAAATCACTGTCTTGCTGTTTGTGTTCCTATTCAATATCCCATGTTAAGTTGTACCTTATTTGTGCTGTATTTGTCAAATTCATTTTCGTCTTGTACAAGGCTTACTTTAGCCTCTCCTCCAATAGCAACTGTGAAAATTAGGTGTACAATTTATCTTTGCATCAAAGGGAGGTGCAAAGAACCCCTCCCTTTATATAAGGGATCGTTTCTCTGTATGCAGCTTTAACATGGGGACTGAAAATGCATTTCTCGGCTTCTACTGGACGAAATTGGCTGCAAATTTCAGAAGTAAATGCTTTGTACGTTGAGGTAATATGTTCCAAATTTCAGCAACGTGTGTTTATGCATTCTTGAGTTATATTTAGAAAACCCTCGAAATCATGTTGGTGTCCATCCACCCAAAATGTGTTGGTGCCGATATCTCAAGGACTATACATTGAAACTAGCTGAAACTTGGAATATACATCGGCCAATAGATCTAGTTAATGGCTTTTGAAACAAATTCCACCGAAGTGCTAGAGTTTTTGCTTTGAAATTAAATATATGTGCATGGCTCAGATAGTGGGTCCACTTTACTATGCTTGCATGAATTCCCCCAGAAAATAAAAATGAGGTGCCTAGATACAAAACTAATTGTCAGATGTGAAGGCAGACACCTTGGTGGACCTGTAGAAACCAGCAATACAAATGATTTAAATTATGATTTTTATAATATGAATATAAGTACGTCAAAAAATGGCCTTTATAATAAAAAGAAATGTTACATTTGTGCTCTTTAAAATGTTTTTCTCATTGCATGTGTCGTCCTGTTGATTATTTTCAATGTAGTTACTCTTAAAATAAAACTGGATGTCACTACTATGTGTTGATCATGTTTTGTGTTCAACAGTCAAGTTTCCAATGCGTTGTAGGTCCGCCAGAAAAACAAGATTCGCACATAACGCTTGGTGTCCGTTGCAACAGAGAAAATGGGGGAGCCAAGGCTGATATTGTTTCCTTAAATTTCCGTCCCAAATATGGCCTTATTTATTGAAAATAAGTGGGAAAACAAGAAGAGAAAAAGAGGTCAATGTTGTGATCGGAAAATAAAAAATCTGGACAAATAAAATTCTTTGCAATTTTCGTGTCAGCCCCGTCACGTGCGTATCACTCTGTCCTCATCCGAACGATAGATCGCCGTCTTCGGAAAATCATGCTTGTTTACCAAGTTTCCTGCTCGGTGAAAACAATAAGACCACACACACGCGCTTGCAAACTATCATTCTCCGGCAAGCTCAGCATTCGTCGGCGTGTCCGTGTCTCCTCACTAGCGTGACGTGCGAATCCGAGTTTACAATTTCGACTCGCGGAGCTCGCCGTCGTCCGATCATTCTTCACTTTAACCAGTATTTGAATGTTTTCAGTTTAATAAAGACCTGCAAGGTAAGAATTATGAATCTACTTTATTACCGAAAGGAAAGTTTTGTTAAAACTCTAAAGAAATTGCATGAATTTTTACGATATATTGTGCAGAAGTTCATGGCTTTTCTGTTTAATTTTCCTCATGCCTCTCTTGGTTGGCTCGTGCTGACGCATGTTACGTGCCATTGTGAAGATAAACATCGTCCCGATATTTTTCTCTACTGAGTTTCTCTCATGAAGTACTGCTTTTCATTTGGTGAGGAAAAAATAATTTGTCTCCATGAATAAAAATGTGTGTTTAGGTAAATTTAAGCTATCATATTCGGCACGTCACGCTGACACCGAAGTTGTAATACCGCACATAACTTGGACACGCATCCTGCGATGTCCACGTTATGTGCCGAATGGCTTTCATTTCTATCGGTGAATCTCGAGTAAATGATCAGAATTTGTCCACATTTATTGATTTACGATCACTGTTCATCACAATTATTATTATTTTTTTGTATACTGAATCGAGACTCGTGAAAGAGCTAACATTTATTTCACAAACAAATCAACCAGACAAACAAAATATATAAAAAGAGGGAGCAGAAGACAAGATGGGGAGAGAAGGGGAAGCACACAAACACAACATTTGAGAGCAGGGAGATGTGTGGGAGGGAGAGGGCTTGGGGGGAGGAGGCATGGCAGGGGGGGGGGGGGGGGTGGGTGGGAGAAGTATAAAACACAAGGACACCAAGGACTTCCAGGACAGAAGTTGGTATTTCAAAAAAGTGGATTTGGGGTGAAATTAGCGGGGGTAGAAAAGATCAAGGTTTTGGATGGGGGAAGATAAGAGATGGTGGTGAACAGCTGTTTTAAAGACCTGGAGGGTGGAGTGGGATTGAAGAGAGTGAGGGAGTTTGTTCCAGAGACGGGAGAAAAGAGGAAAGAAGGAGTGAAGGTGAGCAGAGAGTCTTGATTTTGGCAGTTTAACCATAAGAGGGTTGCAGGCAGATCTTGTGTGACCTGTAGGAATATTTGGGGGACAGAGCCCAGAGAGAGCTGGGGGGGGGGGGGGGCAAAGCCAGAGAGGAGTCGGTAGAAGACGGAAAGACCACCAACCTGCCTGCGGTGAGTGAGTGAAAGGCCCCTGGAGTTAGCTTCATCGCGGGAGACAAACAGATATAGAGTACAAAGGATATAAAATAGACATGTTAAGATGGTTAAATGCAACAAACTGCAACTTGGTAAAGTTGTTTGGTAGAGTTGTTTCAACACCATATGTGAGGATAAGGTACTGTTATTAATATCTAGCCCATGGTGATGTTGAAATTGGTCATATTAGCCAAAGAATTTCAATTGGGTTAAAGTGTAACATTACAACATCATGTTTGGTGTCCGAGTTATGTGCATGTCCTCGACACATCTTTTCATGTTTCTGGAAATATATTGACTTTTTAGGATCCATTAAAATACTTCCAAATGTGTGTGTATTCTCCTATGTCTTTCTAACAATTTTACACTCATTTTGCTGAACACTTCTTTTTTTTTCTAAGTATGCATATTGTGTGGTGTTGGCCCATGCTGGTGATATGCACATAACGGTGTCCAAATTTCATATGCCCAAAATTTTGTGACTGAAGCAAATTTGCTGAAATATTTGTTGAGCATGATGCCCATAGTGATCAAGATTGAGCTTCATATTACATTTTTTTTTAAAACAACACACACACACTGCAAATAACCGATTAAAGTGGACACCGAGTTATGTGCATATCAATATAAGCCTGTATTGAGTGTGTTGTATGTCTTCGCTAATAATTTTTTAACCGAACATGCTGCAGGTCTGAAATTCTAGATTTAGATACTTAAATACACTTAAATTAACATAATAGGTTGCATTTTATATTACCTTGAACAACATATTTTGCCCTTAATGTAACAATGGGTGTACCCACTATCTGAGCCATGCTCATATATAAATAAACAAATATATAAAATATATACACACTTTATAACTTTTCAAAATATTATTACACCAATCTAATGTGCTGGCCCAATGGCCTAATGGATACAGTGTCAGATTCCCAAGCTGAGGATGGTGGGTTCGAATCACGTCTCGGTTGAATTTTCTTTTTTATGCCTCCGCCGACAAGCATTACGTTTTCGGGTTGTCCGTCCATACGGGCTAAACCTCGTTTTTCTCAGCAACCATATGTCCGATTGAGACTAAACTTTCAGGGTAGGAGTGACACGTGGTATGGCAGCCATCTTGGATTAAAAGCAAATAATTAAAAAATTATTTCTCAGAAACCACAGAATGGAAATATTTGAAACTTGGCACATTGTCAAGTACTCCCAATGGGGGAACAAAAGCATGATAATAATGACATCATAGGTGAAGCCAAAGATGTACCAGCCAAAAATGCCATATTGAATTGAATTTGTTTTATTGGATTTTAGAAAAATATTAAATAATTATATATCTGAAACCGCTCACCCTATCGATGTGAAATTTTACAAATATCATCTAACAGCACTGTCGCATATAGTTTGAAAATGATGATGTCATGGGTCACGTGGTTTGGCAGCAATCTTGGATAGAAAAACGAACCGTATCCGATCAACATGAAACATCACAAACATGATCCCCTACCCATGCATATGCAGAGTGATGGCATCTACCCGTTGTGGGACTATGCGGAGGCATATTGGCGACACAGTCGCATTGTTCTAGCTCCCCTTACTTTTTCAAGTCTTTTATATCGTCTTGAATAATGAGCCCGAAAAGGGGGCTTATGGATTGGGTCTCGTTCGTCCGTACGTATATGCACAACCATATCTCGGACATGCATGGACTGATTTTGTTCATACTTGGCAAAAAGGCAATTCATGATGGTATACATATGCACATCATTTTATTTTGTGATGCGATTAACGATGGCTGACTGGCAGCCATTTTAGTTGTAAAAAAAAACCCGATGTTGAACACGTCCTTAACCATTTCTTGGACTTGCATGTTTCTTGGAAAGTCATTTTCTTTAAAGATCATATATCCTACATGGCTGACTGGCAGCCATTTTGTGACTTAAACGTGTCCCCAACCATTTTTCAGAGATGCATGGTCTGATTTTGTTGGCACAAGCACAGCACATGGTGACATACACATGCATCTCACTATATTTTGCAATCTGATCAAACATGGCCGACTGGCGGCCATTTTAGTTGGAAAAAACCCCGGTATTGAACACGTCTTCAACCATTTGTCAGACATGCATTTAACCGACCTTGTTCAAACTTGGCAGACAGATAATGAATGATGGCTTACATATGGCACACAATATTTTTTAATTGAGATCAGATCCAAGATGGTCGCCTCACATCCTTGCAAGGCATACTAGTTTGGATTCACCATGTCACGTGTCCACGACTGGGAACGCCATTGGCGATCCAGCTCGATGAATGGCCTGATAGAAGGCCTAGAAGTTCAAAAGACTGAACCTCTTCCAGTGGATGACCATGTAAATAGATAAGAGGGTTCATTTGATGACCCTCCGGAGAGGAAGGGCGAGACTAAGATTTTCCAGGATTGAAGGACATGTTCAATTTACAAACCAGAACCGAATTATTTACAGTTCAGTAGAGAGTGATGGAGCTGCTGTCTATGTATCAGTGGGATGGGGTAATGGGTGGAGGACGAAACCCTTAAATCCCATAATAACAATAATTACATCATAAACCATGACACCCAATCAGAGTAAACATCACAATAAAATAAACAAATCCTCAATTGTAGAAAATACATTTTTACTACATTTAATAATACATGCATAATTGTATAATACTGCCTTTTTCTCAGGTCAGTCTTTTGAGACTGCCACTGGTAACATGTAACCCAGTGCTACCTGCCGCATGGTCGGGTTGTCGGCGACGAAACAGACACCGCTCACTGGCTTTGCTTGTGGGGAGGGTGACTGTGACACCCTGCTAGGACCAAAAACAACACTTGACAAAAGGCGGATGACCTCCCAAAGGAAGTCAATGGCCATCCAGTAGGGAGATGGTATCGCCTAAAAAAAACATCTAACTGGATTGGACCGGTTGGAGTCATACCAAAGACTTAAAAAATGGTGCGTGCTGCTTCTTTGCTTAACGTTCGGCATTTAAAAGGATAAAGCATGGACAATCCCCATCGTTTGACATCCAAGGGAAGGAGGAAATTCCTCTTCAGGAGATGCTCTGCTGAGTGCGGTGAGAAAAGCAATGCCATTGTTATGATGTAGCGGGTACCCAGAGTATCCCCGGATGACGGCACTTCCCCCAAGCTCAGTGGCTGTGTTAGGTGTTTGTCACATCAGCATGTGTAAGTGTGTGTGCATGTGATGTGTGTGTGTGTGTGTGTGTTTGTGTGTGTGTGTTAGTGTACGTGTGTGTGTGTGTGTGTGTGTGTGTGTGTGTGTGTGTGTGTGTGTGTGTGTATATGTGTGTCAGAGTACTGTGTGTGTGTGCCAGAGTACGTGTGTGTGTGTGTGTGTCAGAGTGCGTGTGTGTGTGCCAGAGTACGTGTGTGTGTGCGTGTGTTTGTGTGTGTATGTGTGTTAGAGTACGTGTGTGTGTGTGCCAGAGTACGTGTGTGTGTGTGTGTGTGTGTGTGTGTGTGTGTGTGTGTGTGTGTGTGTGTGTGTGTCAGAGTACGTGTGTGTGTGTGCGTGTCAGAGTGCGTGTGTGTGCCAGAGTACGTGTGTGTGTGTGTGTGTTAGTGTATGTGTGTGTAGGTGTGCGTGAGCTCCATTCTGAGCCTTAGACCATGTATTGTATTAAATAAAAAAATACTTTCACACTTTCCTCAATTAAAACGAGTTATATATAATTAATCATGAATTATTGAATTAGAGAGAGAGGTTGTTGGAGTACAAGTTTAACTATGGATGGATTGAAAGATTATTATTTATATTAACAATCTATATATATAAAACACAGTTTGTGTGTGTGTGTGTGTGTGTGTGTGTGTGTGTGTGTGTGTGTGTGTGTGTGTGTGTGTGTGTGTGTGTGTGTAATGTTACCGATAGACTCCTAAACGGAGAGGCTCACGTACTTGATATTTGGCACAGACATGGCCATTGAGCCTGGGAAGAACATGGCCAACCTAAAATTTTATTTCATAATATTTTTTTTACCATATTTTTACCTCAGCGCATATCAGCGAGGAATATTATGACTGGAATCTGACTGGTGGCAGAGCAGCGCGCTGATTCGCTCAGAACGATCACGTGATGTTCCTTGCCGCCATTAACTCAGTTATGCGTTCGCACGTATTTCAGAGCGAAAAGCGATTGCGTTTTTTCACATTTCAGCGAGGAACATTGCCATTCACACCACATAGGTTTTTTTTTCTTTCATCTTTAGTTCCATATTTTTTGCCATAACGTAGCGCATTATGGCTCTCTCGAGCTCGAGTTAGCCAATCACCTGGGGGCATGAGGCCACGTTGGCCACGCCCACGACACCACGCAGAGTTGCAATCGATCACTCAGAGCGATCACGTGATGTTCCTTGCCACGCAATTGCGTTTTTTTCACATTTCAGCGAGGAACATTGCCATTCACACCACATAGGCTTTTTTTCACTTTCATCTGATATTTGTGATTTATTTCAAACAAACTGTATTTCCCGTCTACACGGCCATGTATTCCTATTAACGTTATGTAAAGTACATAAATTGTGTGGATTACATCATTTCTGGATGTGATCAATTGCCAGTAACCATCTATATCCCTCCCCTCCACTTCCCTCCTCCCCCTCCCTCCCGCTCCCCCTCCCTCCCTCTCCCCCTCCCTTTCCCCCATGCCCCTCCGTTTCCCCTCTACCCTTTCCTTTCTGCCCTACCCCTTCCCCCATTCCCCTCCCTTTACCCCCTACCCCTTCCTTTCCGCCCTGCCCCTTCCCCATCCCCCCCACCCTCCCCTCCTCTTCTTCTCCCCTCCCTCCTCTCCTCCCCTCCCCCCTCTTCTCCCCTCCCCCCTCTTCTCCCCTCGCCCCTCTTCTCCCCTCCCCCCCCTCTTCTCCCCTCCACCCCCCCTCTTCTCCCCTCCCCCCCCTCTTCTCCCCTCCCCCCCTCTTCTCCCTTCCCCCCCTCTCCTCCCTTCCCCCCCTCTCCTCCCCTCCCCCCCTCCCCCCCTCTTCTCCCTTCCCCCCCTCTCCTCCCTTCCCCCCCTCTCCTCCCCTCCCCCCCGTTCCCCTCCCCTCCCCCACCCGGCAATGCCGGGTACTTCTGCTAGTACAAGAATAATAACAATATGAAGAATGAGTTTGAGGTTCAAACCTTCGTATTGAGGGAACGAATCTTCGATGAACTCGGACTTGATCATCACTTTCACAACAGCATCTGAAACACAAACGATCAATAAAAAGGAAACCTTCAGGAACCAGGAGTTATTGGTACGGAGTGAACGTCACGTACCGGTTCGACACTCCGTACCCTCAGTTGAACCGACGATGGATCCGCAGTACGAGAAAGAACCTCCCGGACCGACCGCGTTTCGTCCATCGGAGGTGTTCGTGGATCCCATTGCGTTTTCACTGTGATCCTCACCGAAGATCTCGGATCACAGTGCACCGTACGGTACTTACTGTAAGGCACAATATGGTAAGGGACGGTACGTTGATGATACACGAGTGAAGAGCCAAGGTGTTCCGGTGAAAGCAAACCACACGTTCACAAACCTTCTCCAGTCACGGTTTCTCAGCTGCACATTCGCTACTGTCTAGTGTCTAACCACGGTTTCTCAGCTGCACATTCGCTACTGTCTAACCACGGTTTCTCAGCTGCACATTCGCTACTGTCTAACCACGGTTTCTCAGCTGCACATTCGCTACTGTCCAATCACGGTTTCTCAGCTCAATGTCGCTACCGACAACCACGTGACCGACGAAATGAGGAAAATGCAACACGTGCTCGGGCTTTCTTTTCAATAAATATGGGATACATTTGAACCCCACCAACTCCCCTCCCCTCCCCTCTCCTCCCCCCCTCCCCTCTCCTCTCCTCCCCTCCACCTCCATACCCCCTGAAGTGATCATTGTTGAGGCTGTGGCGGGCACAAGGGTCAATAATTCAACGCACCAGTGGGTGGCGCGAGCGTCCAGGCGGGGAACTGAAATACATGCCCCGCTTTTCGGCCGATCGGCCACGCCCGGGGGCAAGGCGTGGCCTCGGGACATATATTCGGGCTCTAAGCTCGAGCCCGCCCAGTGCTGATATGCGAGCTCTTAATAAGGACTCTTGTTTGTATCCACGCGTTGTGGCCTACCTCTCTGGCAATCGAGTCATGTGTGCACAGCACCACAATTGTGACACCGATTGGTTCAGCCGTTGCTGACCCCCGAACGCGCCATGGCTACCAACGCCATCGCAATCAAACTCACGGAGTTTTGGGAAGCGCAAGCCGATGTTTGGTTTGTGCAAGCCGAAGCTCAATTCCAACTCCGGGGCATCACGGCGGACGAGACCCGGTACTACCACGTGGTCGCTGCCCTCGGGCCCGGCACTGCCGCCCGCGTCGTGTCCATCCTTCGGCGCCCGCCGGGCGACCACAAGTACGAGGCGCTCAAACGTCTCCTCCTCGCCACGTTTGGGCTCACGGAGGTCGAACGTGCCGACCGCCTCCTGGACCTTCCCGCCCTCGGCGACAAACGACCATCCGTCCGGATGGATTTCATGCTGTTGTGCTGTGTATGCTGTGTGCTGCTGTGTGCTGCTGCATGCTGTGTATGTCCCTGCTTGGAGACCAGCGCCCGGATTTCTTGTTCCGCGCACTTTTCCTCCGCCAACTCCCTGTACAGGTGCGCCTCGTGCTGGCCGGTTCCAACATCACGGAACCCCGCGCCCTGGCCGGAGAGGCTGACAAATTTTTCGCGGCCTGCGATACGCGGTCGGTTTATGGTGCTGCCATAGTGGATCCCGGTGCAGAGGCTACAGCGCCCCCGGCTTCCCTCGTGGCCGCTGCTGCGCCCCGCCCACCACCGCCGCCGCCACCACCACCGCCGACGCGGCCACTCCCGCCGCAAACCTGGTGCTACTACCATGCCAGGTTCGGCTGCAAGGCTAAAACGTGCCGCCCGCCGTGTTCTTTTGACGGGTCGGGAAACGACCGGGCCGGCGCTCACTTGCGGCCATGAGCGTCGGGCATTCCGGCAACCTCCTGTTCATCACGGTCACCTCGTCCGGGCGCCGTTTTCTTTGCGACACGGGAGCGCAGGTAAGTGTCCTCCCTGCCTCCGCGTCCGACAAGCAAGCCGCGGGCTGGGGCCCCGCTTTGCTTGCCGCCAACGGTACACCCATCCGCACATTCGGGAAGCGTTGCCTCTCACTGCGGTTCGGAGGGCAGCACTTTCAATGGTCGTTTGTCACCGCCAGCGTGCCAATGGCCCTGCTTGGCGCGGACTTCCTATGTGCGCATGGGCTGTTGGTCGACGTTAAGCGCAGACGTCTCGTCCAGGCCGAAACCTTCAGCTCGCTCGCTTGTTCGCTGAGCGGCTCGTTGAGCAGCTTGCCAAGCGGCTTGCTGAAAGGTTCCATCCTGGCGAGGTTAGTCTGTACGCTTCTGGCAGCGGACGAGTTTACCCACCTCCTCGCCAGTTTCCTGGCCCTCACGCAGCCCACCTTCTCAGCGGTGGCCGTCAAACACGGGGTGGAGCACCATATCCCCATGGTCGACCCACCGGTCTACGCCCGGGCGCACCGCCTTGACCCCACGAAGCTCGCCGTGGCGAAAGCGGAGTTCGCCACGCTGGAACGGCTGGGTATCGAACGGCGCTCCAACAGCGCTTGGGCCTCTCCACTGCACATTGTGCCGAAGCCTGGCGGCGGATGGTGGCCGTGCGGTGACTACCGCCGGCTCAATGATGCCACAACCCCCGACCGTTACCCGGTCCCCCATATCCAAGACTTTTCAGCCCGGTTGGCAAACACGACCGTGTTCTCCAAGGTGGACCTCATCCGGGGCTACCACCAGGTCCCCGTACACCCGGACGATGTCCCAAAGACGGCCGTCATCATCCTGTTCGGCCTCTTTGAGTTCCTGCGGATGCCTTTTGGGTTGAAGAATGCGGCCCAGGCATTCCAGCGGCTCATGGACAGCGTCTTGCGCGACTTACCTTTCATCTATGTCTACCTGGATGACATCCTAGTCGCGAGCGCGTCCCGGGAGGAGCACCTGCTCCACCTCCGCACGCTTTTCGAACGCCTGGGCCAGCATGGCCTGATCATCAACCCCGCAAAGTGCCGTTTCGGCGTCACCGCCATCGACTTATTGGGGCACCGCATCACCAGGCACGGGGCCATCCCTTTATCGGCCAAGGTGGAGGCGGTCAGGGGTTTCCCGCGCCCCCGCACGAACAAGGGGCTCCAGGAATTCCTGGGCATGGTAAATGTTTACCACCGCTTCATGCCCCACGTCGCCCAGCTCCTCCGCCCCCTGCACGAGGCCCTCCGGGGCAAGCCGGGCAAAGGTGACATCGCCTGGTTGGAGCCGATGGCCGCGGCGTTTGTGGGTGCAAAGCTGGCCCTGGCCAACGCCACCATGCTGGCGCACCTGGCGCCCGATGCACCGATCGCCCTCACCACTGATGCGTCGGACGACGCGGTGGGTGCGGTGCACGAGCAGTGGGTGCGTGGTGCTTGGCAGCCGCTGGCGTTTTTTAGCCGGCAGCTTCGCCCGCACGAATGCCGCTACAGCACTTTCGACTGCGAGCTGCTCAGACTCCACCTGGCGGTCCGACACTTCTGCCATCTGCTAGAGGGCCGCCCGTTCATGGCTTTCGTTGAACACAAGCCCCTTGTGTTCGCGATGGCCAAGGTCGCCGAGCCATGGTCGGCCCGGCAGCAACGTCACCTCTCTGCCGTGTCCGAGTACACGACGGACATCCGTCACGTCGCGGGTAAAGACAACCCGGTGGCGGATTGCCTTTCCCGGTCCGTCGCGCACGCGGTCCACCTCGGGATCGACTATGCCCGGATGGCAGAGGACCAGACCGCCGACCCCGGCCTTGCCTTGCGTCCAGGCCTTGCGTCCAGGCCAGGACGTCCAGGCATTGCGGACCGCCGTCACGGGCCTCCACGTCACCGAGGTGCCTTTCGACGTCGCGGGCGCGGCCCTCCTGTGCGACTTCTCCCTTGACCGGCCTCGCCCCATCGTGCCCGCTGGCTGGCAGCGCCCGGTTTTCAATGCCATCCACGGCCTGTCCCACCCGGGCACGAAGGCCTCCCAGAAGCTCGTCGCGGCGAAGTTCGTCTGGCATGGCCTCAGGAAGGATGTCCGCGACTGGGCCAGGACGTGCCTCGTGTGCCAGTGCGCAAAGGTCCACCGCCACACCCAGGCCCCGTTGGCCCCGTTTACGGTGCCTGAGCGTCGGTTCGACCACGTCCATGTCGACTTGGTGGGACCTCTGCCCCCCTCGCGGGGGTTCACCCACCTCCTCACCATGGTGGACCGCACCACACGGTGGCCGGAGGCCGTGCCATTGGCGGTGACGTCTGCGGCTGATGTGGCGCAAGCCTTCATCGCCACTTGGGTTGCCGGGTTCGGTGCGCCCTCGGACATCTCGTCCGACCGCGGCCCCCAGTTCACCTCGGAGCTCTGGGGTGCGGTGGCGCAAGGGCTCGGTGTCAAACTGCACCGCACCACGGCCTACCACCCCTAGGCCAACGGCCTGTGCGAGCGCTTTTGTCGCTTGATGAAGCCCGCGCTCCGGGCCAGCCTCCGCGACGGAAGCTGGACTGACAGGCTCTCCTGGGTCCTGCTGGACCTCAGGACGGCACCCAAGGACGACCTGCGTGCGTCCTCGGCGGAGCTGGTCTTCGGACAACCGCTGCGGGTACTGGGCGAATTTATCCCCGACTCCACGGCTCCTTGGTCCGCGGCGCAACAGTGCTCCACCCTGCAGGAGACCGCCCGGAGGTTCGCCCCGGTGCCGACGGCACACCACGGTTGCCCGTCCTCCCACGTCGCCCCGCAGCTTCGCATGGCGGAGTACGTTTTCGTCCGGCACGACGCCCACCTGGCACCGCTGCGGCCCCCGTACGACGGGCCCTTCTGCGTGCTGGAGACCGGGGACAAGCATTTCACCGTGGACATCGGCGGTGCCCCGGATCGTATCTCCGTGGACCGCCTCAAGCCAGCCCACCTCGATCTGGACCACCCCCCGCAAGCAGCTCTGCCTCCGCGTCGAGGCCGCCCCCCGGTGGTCTGACCCCCGGCACCCCCCAGCCCCGCCGTCCCTCTACCCCCCAGCGCTGCATGCATCGCCAGTGGGCGTTTCGGCCGGGTCATCCGGCTTCCCCGCAAGCTCACCCTTCAGGTGCGCGGGAATTCTGGGGGGGGCGCATGTGGCGGGCACAAGGGTCAATAATTCCGCGCACCAGTGGGTGGCGCGAGCGTCCAGGCGGGGAACTGAAATACATGCCCCGCCTTTCGGCCGATCGGCCACGCCCGGGGGCAAGGCGTGGCCTCGCGACATATATGCGGGCTCTAAGCTCGAGCCCGCCCAATGCTGATATGCGAGCTCTTAATAAAGACTCTTGTTTGTATCCACGCGTTGTGGCCTACCTCTCTGGCAATCGAGTCGTGTGTGCACAGCACCACAAGGCAAACATAATACAGGGTGGCCTGCAAAAAGTTGGCCCCGGGAAAAGTTTAACAACTTTAATATTATAGAATGAAACTTAACAAAATTTGCAGATCATATCAGTCGGTCAAAGTCAAGATATCACTGAATGTTTCAGTCGTCTACAAAGATTTTTTACAATGAAATTGCTGATGACGTCGATGTTTGATGAAGTGCTCCAAATGGGCACCATTCCTCGGCGTGGGTCCATGATTTTAGGTTCTAGTGAAGGGAAGGGGGGGGAGGGAGGGGGGGGGGGGGGGAAAAATGACATTGTAGTACATGGGCTTATGTTGGGAAACCAAAGTTTGTGGACCGTTTTGCTAGATTCTTGGCAACTAGGCTTAAATCACTCTAAATAGCATATAAAATAAAAAAATTGCTGTTGCCAAATTTTCACGACATCTTCATGGCGGCCATCTTGGATTTCAAGATGGCCACCATTTAGGACCTATTTTGCCTTATATCTCACTTATTAATCAAGGTATCAGCACAAGAATAGTGTCCTTACCCACATTTTCGGGGTCAAGGAAGACAATGGTGATAATCAAATTTCAGCTGGATGGCCAACATCTTTATAATTTCAAGATGGCCGCCATTTTTAATCAAAGTATGAGCAAACATAGCCTAGTGTCTTAGTCTGAGACAATTGATGAAGACTAGTTGTGGTGGCTAGCAACCATCATAGACTTAAGCCTTTTCTGAAAGCAATGCTACAGTTTGTTAATCAGTTTGTTTCATCAAACAACTCCTATCAAAAATCCAAACGACGGGCTCTCTACTGATCAAACACAATGTCATTCCCAATAGGCTGGGCATCAGTGTTGCAGCATTTCTCCAAATTAGCATCACAGTTACACAATTCGGTACAGACTACATTCCTAGCTTTGCATGAACACCTGCGTGAACACAATTTGCTAGGACTCTTTGCAGCTCGTCCACAGCCACAGCGAACAAGTTGGAGAATTGAGGCTGGAGCAATTGCAACCTGCGTCAGGACTGGTCTCAATTCGCCTCCAACAGTTTCTCATCCCAAGGTGTTTGGGTCGATCACAGTTGGATTTAGAGTTAGATCTTGTGCCCACGTGTGTGCTTGCAAATGAGCACGCTGGACATGCTCTTTCCAGGCACCAGCAGTTGGTGTTAGTTTCTCGACTCCTTGATCAGCCTTCAGCAGGCGGAATAGGTGCCATCGTAGTTCAGCAGCACTTCTTATTGTGACACCTTTCGGACAGAAGAGGCGACAGAAATACTCTTCACATCCTTCTAGGACAGCATCAGATGGTTTATCACCCTCTCCAAGCTGAGCAATTGCTGACACTACTGTTTGACTACTTTCAGTGAATGCCTTGAAGCAAGTTGTTTTACTCTTTGCCTGAATGTGGCCAGTGGTGTCACAGCCGGTGAGAGCATGCCAATTAACAAGTGCTTTTGCCCTCTGAGCACCAAGCTGTTCATAGATTGGCCTTAGTAAGATTTTCCGACGGTTTTTTCCAGTGCCCATGATAACTGCAGCATCACTTCCTAGGTCATCACTTCGACGTAGAGCAAGTAACAACACATCTGTGTCTGGGGAATAGATACTCACAATGAATCCTGTTTTCACAAGTTGCACTGCATGCAAAATCATGAGTGTGTCAGCTTCCTCCTGGCTACTGACCTCTTTAGCAATTTCACATTCAAAATTGCTCTGGACACTTCTCCTTGTCACCGTTACAATCTGCATGGAGGATCTACTGTTGATCAATCTATTTGCCAGGAAGAGTGTCAGTGAATCCTTTGTGACATTACTAGCAAGGAATGACTTGGTGTCCTTGATTTTGGTTTGCTCATCAACAATATAGTTTTTCACTGCCTTGGTCTTGCCTCTACGACGTTCCCTTGTTCCTTCCTTCAATGATGCATCAATTGTGTAATTGTCAAACACAACCCGAAGCTGCTCATAAGCACGTCCTCTGCATTCGGCTAGCTGTACATACGCTGTGCCTAGCTCCTTGCAGTTCTGAAATTTCTTGACACTCATTAATTCTTGCAATAGCGCCATTCCATCAACAATTAAGCATGTCCTGGGTCTTTCTTGCACATTCTCAGGGTGTTCTACAAGTTCTTCAGCATGGTCACTTGAGTTTGTGTCATCACTGGATTTCACAAGACCCTCCAGGAGTGATATGATCTTGCTCTTGTCGGTGGTGGGGTGGACCATTCCATTTGGCTGGAGAAGAGTTCTATTGGTATTGGACAGTTCATGTGCCCCTACCACTTCCTCTAGATCCACTGCTTCCCTCGATGACCTTGCAATGACTAGTAGTCGAGCAAACAGGGATGTCGTCACTTTCAGTGCCACTACCTCACTACCAGTTTTCACCAACAGGTCTTTGCCAACCGAATTCCAAGATGGCAATTTCAATTTGGTCATTGTCGACCACAGGTTTTGGTTTCCCTTTATTCTCTTTTCTACAAATGCACTGTAAGCCTCCTGTCCGAATTTCTCTGCATTAGGAATTCCTTCCTCCACAGCTTTAGGAATCACCTCAATTGCAGCATCTATTGCTGTCCTTCTTGCCTTTTTGCCATGAATGACAGAAGGTTTTTGGCCTTGACCATCGGTAATATCACAACAAATGTTCTCACGGATCTTCTGTAACAGCCTGCCCCTGGTGATGCTGTGATTCTGAATACCATAGTCCCGCATCATGTTACTGTAGACCTCATCAGCCTCAGGTGTTGAGACAAACTGTCCATCATCGATGCAATCCTGTAATTCAGCAAAGAACTCAATTTCAGCTGATACAAATCTCTCTCTCTGTCCTAAGTCCCCATCACCACTTTGGTCACCTGCACAATTTTTGCGCTGTGGCATTTGCACGTAGCGACTCCAGTTGGAGGTCAAACAGCTCTTATGGTAGGTTATGTCCCTTGCAAGAAAATCTCCCTCAACGAGAAAGTCCGCAAGGTTGAGTTTCCAGACACTGTTGTCACTGTTTTCCACAATCTGTTTAACTGACCTACCAATATCTTTGCTTCTACACTCACAGCGTATCTCTTCTGTCCCGGTCTTTTTGTCCTGTTTCACAGTCTGACAGAAAAAGCACATATTCCGGCAGAATGATGGTACTGTCGACCGTGTCTGCCTTTCTGCTGGTGCTGAACAGGAGGCTTCCTCTGGAATAGGAGTTGTTGATGGTCTTCCTCGTTTCTTACCTCCGGTCAGAACACGAGTGTCCATTTGACTTGTGGCTTGTTCATATCGTCCTTTATCACGTTCAATATGCTGTATATGTGTCAGCATACCGTAACAGCTCCGATGCCATAATGCTTTTCTTGACATCAGATCACCAGCGGATAAGCCTTGCAGTCTTTGATTTATGGCCACATATGTCGGATTCCTGTACGTATCTCGTTTGGTGAGATTTCGCAAAAATGTCTCATATGTATCTGCCTGTGGTGTGCTTAAAGGCTCAAGCACTTTCCTTTTTATGTATTTCTTCCCTTGGCATAGCAAACAAAGACTGAAGTCAATGGGCTTCGTTTTAGCAGCAGGTTCCTCTGGCGTGGTCATGATGCCGGCAGTCGTTCTTCCTCCACAGTTATCCAAGAATGCAACTTCTCAAGGTCGTCTGCTGCACATCTGAAAAGAATAAAGATTGTTAAAAAGTCATCCAACACAGTTTCAGGAATAATATTTGACTAAAACTAGATGTACGGTAGCTTGATTCTTTAGATAATATTTGGGTGTGGATCTGGCAGAAGTACTCCCCTATCCACCCCCTCCCAATCCAATCCTAACCATTATCTAAAAATGTAAGTACCTGTGAGTAAAAGTAAATAGATTCAATACCAGGACATTTATATTTAAACCTGATATACATGAAAACCTTTTAAAGTATGGCTTTGACCTGGAGTTTGGGCAAAACTAGATTTAAAAATGGTGGCCATCTTGAAATTATAATGATGTTGGCCATCCAGCTGAAATTTGATTATTACCATTGTCTTCCTTGACCCCGAAAATGTGGGTAAGGACACTATTCTTGTGCTGATACCTTGATTAATAAGTGAGATATAAGGCAAAATAGGTCCGAAATGGTGGCCATCTTGAAATCCAAGATGGCCGCCATGAAGATGTCGTGAAAATTTGGCAACAGCAATTTTTTTATTTTATATGCTATTTAGAGTGATTTAAGCCTAGTTGCCAAGAATCTAGCAAAACGGTCCACAAATATACATAAGCCCATGTACTATTGTATCGAAAATGTAATTTCGCCGAGCAGAGCGAGGAGAACATTATTTTTTTGTGCTGTTTCTCTATATGTCATCCGATTAACTTGAAATTTGTATAGGATTTTCATGTCAGCTGACTGAATTCAACCACCAACAATTTTTGAGCTCAACATAGGCCAAAAGGTCAACATAGGCTAAAAGGTCAACATTGGCCAAAAGGTCAACATAGGCCAAAAGGTCAACATAGGCCAAAAGGTCAACATAGGCTAAAAGGTCAACATTGGCCAAAAGGCCAAAATGTCAACATCGGCCAAAAGATCAACATCGGCCAAAAGATCAACATCGGCCAAAAGGTCAACATCGGCCAAAAGGCCAACATCAGCCAAAAGGTCAACATCGGCCAAAAGGCCAACATCAGCCAAAAGGTCAACATTGGCCAAAAGGTCAACATCGGCCAAAAGGCCAACATCGGCCAAAAGGCCAACATTGGCCAAAAGGTCAACATAGGCCAAAAGGTCAACATAGGCTAAAAGGTCAACATAGGCCAAAAGGTCAACATCGGCCAAAAGGCCAACATCGACCAAAAGCCCAACATTGGCCAAAAGGCCAACATCGTCCAAAAGGCCAACATTGGCAAAAAGGCCAACATCGGCCAAAAGGCCATTTGTCCAAAAGGCCAACATTGGCCAAAAGGTCAACATCGGCCAAAAGGTCAACATCGGCCAAAAGGCCAACATTGGCCCAAAGGTCAATATCGGCCAAACGGTCAACATCGGCCAAAAGGCCAACATCGGGTAAAAGGTCAACATCGGGTAAAAGGTCAACATCGGCCAAAAGGCTAACATTGGCCAAAAGGTCAACATCGGCCAAAAGGCCAACATTGGCCCAAAGGTCAACATCAGCCAAAAGGTCAACATCGGCCAAAAGGCCAACATTGGCCCAAAGGTCAACATGGGCCAAATGGTCAACATCGGCCAAAAGGCTAACATTGGCGAAAAGGCCAGAAGGTCAACATCGGGCAAAAGGTCAGCATCAGCCAAAAGGTCAACATAGGCCAAAAGGTCAACAGCATAGGCCAAATTTCTAAAATTGTCAATTTTCATCCGATTAACTTAAACTTTAAAGAAGATTTGTATATCAGGTCACTGAATTCTACCACCAACTATTTTTGAGGTCAAAAGGATGCTCTACTCCTACTGAGTGACATTCTACTTGTCTTTTGCCAAGTGTCTCTCTCTCTATGAGTGATTTTTCATTTTAATTATTGTCTCATCATAAAAATCCAATTGAATGAAAAGCAGGCAAATTGCATTAGTTCATTTGACACAATTCAAGTACCAATCCTCGGTTCATATTGGTACCGTACCTTAGTTAATAAAGTAACCAGTCATGAATATCCACAAATTTAATTTCATCTCTGTTTACTTTTCTATTATAAAGGTAAGCTGTAGGTGGTTACGCTCCTCCAAGGAAGAAAGTCAAAAAGACGAATATGGAGCAAGTCTCTGACGTGTTGGCTGCATGATCTGGCAACTCAACCTGGTCATAGACAGTATGGAGGTCCTGGAAGAGAGGTATCAAGCGGTGGAGGAAAGATCGACAAAATAAGTAACCAACAGATGAATGAAAACATCAACAGACGGTAAACGTCTGTCCATCTTCGGTGACAACAAAATACGAACATTTAGACGAACGGAAAGTTTTTCACAGGTAGGTCACGTGATTCATCAATATGTGTGAGCCGACTGCCTTCTCTCGGTTAGACGTTAACCTCACTGGACGTCCTGTCTAGGCTGTCTGCCAGCATAAGTTGGTGGACGGTGAAGCTCCTATTGTGTCCTTCGAGAAGAGTGAGCGAGTTATCGCCGGAATCCTGAACAAATTACAAATTCCTGACATTACAAGTACTTTGTCCAACGTCAGGCCTGGCCAGCGGATTCGTGAAAGACTTGGGCCAAACATCCCCCCAGCCACCCCACAAGAACTTGGGAATAATTGTGGCCATTGAAGAAGAAGACAAAGGGAAAGCTTTTATTTCCATTTTCTCTCTCTCTCTGGAGGTGACGTAATGCGGTAATAAGCCGGCCATGGCGACATAGTTCGTGGCAGTGACAGTCGTACAGTACGGAGGAAGTTTAATTTTCTTTTTCGTTTCATGGTTTGCATTGGCTTTGTTTTCTGACAGTCCTTTAAGTGTCAGAAATATTTGAGCACACGCGAGTTTTTCATTCGAAAACGTTAATATGTCGAAGGAAGGAATGTTTGAGGGAATAAACTTATAAAGAGGAAGTGGGTGGAGACGTGTTTAAAAGGTGTGCGCAGCTTTAATCCCCTGCTTTGGTTATTGCGTTTTTATTGTGTTAATTCAGTCCCATTGACGTGAGATTATCCGAAGATGCAGGTTAGTGCGCTTGGTGTGTATATATATATATATATATATATATAGATATGATATATATATGCAATTCAACTCCTTGTTCACTGTTGTCACTTTCACTCACTCTGTAAAAAGTATAGCAACTGCAGGAATCAGTGTCAGCAACCCCACTGCTAATCAAGGCATCAGCCAACCCTACTCATTGGCTTTACAAGTACAAGTATTGCTAGGCCACCCCTTGTGGAAAGGAATATATCCATTGATGCGTTCTGTGCTCCTGATCTGTTGAGAGATGTCTATTTTTTTTTAATAGGAAAAAAGTTTTTGTTTCCTTTAAACAAACATTATAACATGTACCTTGGCACCCCGGCCAAAGTGCAGGTGATACAGGTGATACAACTAGCACCACATTTATGTATACTAGTACACCCACTCCCTATGGGAGCGACAGGAAGGGTAATGTTATTAACCTCTGGGGGAGGGAGGGTATATAGATTACTGTAGATCTAGGCTCTGGTCCGTTAGTTTGTGGTGGTCGTGATAAGCGTGGAATGCCTCAAGGACGTCGGGATTCCACCAGGATATTACCACAAATGAACTACAACTGGAGGCAATCCGGGGTTTGGCGATGATCCTAAAAAGAGACCTTGGAGCAAAACTCTGACAAAGTTGAACATCTTAGTCCATGAACCGTGATCCCTTAGGCCCCAGTCACACCGGGCCTGCGACCAAAAAATGTTGGAATCGCGGGCAAATCATAGAAAGAGCGCGCGACTAGTCGCAGAGGTCGTGGGTGATCGCCAGAGCAAAATCAGTCGCAGCAAGGTCGATGGTCATGTTCAAAACTTCTGACCTGCGATTCCAAATCGTAAGAGGTCGCAGACAGGTCTTACATGGTCGTACCACCAGTCGCGCATGGACGCACCACCAGTTGTGCCTGATCGTGGGTCAAGTAGTCGCACGATTGGTCGTGCTACTGGTCCTGCCACCTGACGATTGGTGGTGCCACCTGTCGTACGACCTCACGATCGGTAGTGCGACCAGTCACGACCTGTCCCGACTGGTTGCACGACCTTACGATTGGTGGTACCACCAGTCTTTAGCTCGCAGCTCGCAGTCTTTAGCTCGCCAAGGCTGTGCGTGTTTACCTCAAACACTACTACAACGTCGGCAGTGTCCCATGGCAGGATAACATGATCTAGGAACTGTTGTGTGAATGTTGGAATTTTTTTTTTTTCTTGATATGTGTATCATATATTATATGCTATGTGTATGATCTATTTTTGCATATCTATTTTGCAATGAACTTGTACAATAAACATGCTATTTCATGGTATGTCAGGAGAAAAAGTAATAATTAGTTGTCTTTATTGTGTGTGTATGGTCTGAGTAATAAATGACTGGTTTATATTACAATGGAAAAAATTATTATTTTAAATACAAATTAAATCAATACATGTATACACAAACAAAATTCTTTGTCAAAGTAAAATCTTTAACACAATAAAGTAATGTGCAGAACTAAGCTGCCAGGCCACAGCTTCCTTCTTGAGAGGCATAGCGAATTATAGTTTCAGTTGAAAAGTTCGACGAAGTGTACTCCTTGAGCGGTAGGTGACTACTGATGCTGATGCACGATCGCGAGCCTTTAGATCTGATCGAGCGACCCATCTCACGACTGGCTGCGACTGGCTGTGATTGGCTGTGATCGATCGTGCGAGTGGTCGCAGGTCGCCACGATTGATCGTACGATCGGTCGCTGATCGCCACCACTAGTCGCACGATTACCTACAATTGATCTTGCGATCGATCTTCTCCAATCGTTGGTGATCGCACGACCACGCGTACCACCAATCATACGATGACCTACCACCAGTCTTAAGAGCAATCGCAGTATGCGATCGCAAATGGAGATCGTAGCAAACATTGCCGATTGGTCGTACCTCGGCCAAATTGCCACCAATCGCACGATCCAGAAAACGTACGATCCAGTGTGACCGAGGCCTTCCCGAAAGGAGGTGGGTACTTTGTGTCCTGGGAGGACTCCATTCCACCTGCTGAAACCTGCAAATGGAGATAATAACAAACGACACACACACACTGACTGACTGACATTTCTGTTATAGATTGTTTATATATGTTTCTGAGGCATATCTGGTCGGATTAAAAAAAAAAAAAATTTTTTTGAATGTTTGTCAGTTTGACTTGTAGTTTTTCACAAGGAGTTCAATCTGCCATTGCCTGGATCGTATCCTCGTGTTTGTCTAGCAATGTTGCGGAACATCTCAATGGAGGTCGAGCTGCCTGCAAAACTTTGCTGACGAGAGGCAAAGTCAGCAAAGGTTTCTAGGCAGCTAAACATGCATTGAGACTACTTTGTGCTAATTATGTGCTTCTTGCTGTTCTTGAAGAAATGTTTGCATAAGTATTCCCAACACTATATTTTCACCACATGCACATTGAGTGTTTCTCTTGTTACGTGTTCCTCCCCGACCCCCTGGTCATGATGTACCTCCGAGCCCCGAGAAGAGCCACGGCAGAAAAATATGTTATTCTGTGTCAGAAAATCAATAGTGAAACCACACCAATGATTATCAACAAACAAATATTGTATTAAAAATCACACAAGAATAACGGTACAACAAATAGCAATCAAAAGTACACTCACTACATCTTATGATGGTTCCATCAACTAGCATAGGATAACTCACGGTGTTCCCAGTGAGTGGAAAGACCTTCCCCAATGTCTCGATATTCCTGTCCTCAAGACGAAGTTGACTCCCGTGCGGATGGCAAGGGCAGTCGCACCACCGAAGCAGCTCTCAGGCGTAGGCGGTCGAAGCAACGCAAAAGTCACGTGGTCCAAAACAAAAGGCAAACTCGCGGCAGAATGGGAAATCCCAAAGGCGCCCTCCAGATGTGAACGGCCCCGGTTCAGTCGGCGAACCGCCACTTCAACTTCAAACTCAGCGTGGCGCACACACATCCCCGACAGACGACAGGATGGTGAAAAACTGACGCGTAGCCAAGACCTTTTGATGAGCAAAGCGCATGTGTCAAAATGGCCGACGGCTCTTACTTGAGTCGACACGACCCGGCGAGGATTCTTCAGAATCTCAACGCCCAAACCCGACCACACAGGTTTTTCAATCCCCAGCGATAACACCTATCGCAGGAACTCCTTTCAAGGAAACTCAAAGTTCACTCGCGACTTTCGTTCGACAACGCTCGCTACCAAGCTGGAAGCTACCCGCTTCTTGTCCGACTTCACTCGCCGCGCACCCGCCTTCTCTTCCACTTCTTCCTCCTTGTCGTCGTCCGGTTCCGGTTTAATTTAAAACAATAATTATTTTTACCTTTTGAAAACAGTTCATAAACAATATACCTTTGGAAGACAATAATAGTACATAGAATCAGAAATATTTCAAGTGGAGGAAAACCTCAACAACGGAAGTGACTAATCCGGAACACTTCCCCCCCTCAAGAAAGAAAGTTTGAACACAGCGAAAACTTTCTTTGCAGGCAAACTCTTTAAACAAACAAAAGTAAACTCACAACCCAAATCATCAATTCCCGTGAGCAACAATCTATACATATAAAACACATTTTGTGTGTGTGTGTGTGTGTGTGTGTGTGTGTGTGTGTGTGTATATGTAATGTTACCGATAGACTCCTAAACGGAGAGGCTCACGTACTTGATATTTGGCACAGACATGGCCATTGAGCCTGGGACGAACATGGCTGACCTAAAAATTTATTTCATAATATGCTTTTACCATATTTTTATCTCAGCGCGAAATATTATGACCGGAATCTGACCGGTCGCAGAGCAGCGCGCTGATTCGCTCAGAGCGATCACATGATGTTCCCTGCCGCCATTAACTCAGTTACGTGTTCGCACGTATTTCAGAGCGAAAAGCAATTGCCTTTTTTCACATTTAAGCGACGAACATTGCCATTCACACCACATAGGTTTTTTCCCTTTCATCTTTAGATTCATATTTTTTGCCATAACGTAGCGCATTATGGCTCTCTGGAGCTCGAGTTAGCCAATCACCTGGGAGCATGAGGCCACGTTGGCCACGCCCACGACAGGACGCAGAGTTGCAATCGATCGCTCAGAGCGATCACGTGATGTTCCTTGCCGCGTGACTATCTATATATATCACTCAGATCCCTCACAATCGACCACCACCACCTCCTCCTGCAATACTAAATATCACTCAGATCCCTCACAATCGACCACCACCCCCTCCTACAATACTAAATATCACCCAGATCCCTTGGAATCGACCACCACCTCCTCCTACAATACTAAATATCACCCAGATCCCTTGGAATCGACCACCACCTCCTCCTCCTGCAATACTAAATATCACCCAGATCCCTTGGAATCGACCACCACCCCCTCCTACAATACTAAATATCACCCAGATCCCTTGGAATCGACCACCACCTCCTCCTACAATACTATATATCACTCAGATCCCTTGGAATCGACCACCACCTCCTCCTGCAATACTAAATATCACCCAGATCCCTTGGAATCGACCACCACCCCCTCCTACAATACTATATATCACTCAGATCCCTTGGAATCGACCACCACCCCCTCCTACAATACTATATATCACTCAGATCCCTTGGAATCGACCACCACCTCCTCCTACAATACTAAATATCACCCAGATCCCTTGGAATCGACCACCACCCCCTCCTACAATACTATATATCACTCAGATCCCTTGGAGTCGACCACCACCTCCTCCTGCAATCTATATATATAAAACACAGTTTGTGTGTGTGTGTGTGTGTGTGTGTGTGTGTGTGTGTGTGTGTGTGTGTGTGTGTGTGTGTGTGTGTGTGTGTGTGTGTGTGTGTGTGTGTGTGTGTGTGTGTGTGTGTGTGTGTGTGTGTGTGTGTGTGTGTGTGTGTGTAATGTTACCGATAGACTCCTAAACGGAGAGGCTTACGTGCTTGATATTTGGCATAGACATGGCCATTGAGCCTGGGACGAACATGGCCGAACTCAAAATATTTGACGATCCATATTTTTTATTCATATTTACCTCAGCGCATTTCAGCGCACGGACTCGACGGAATCGGAGCAGGTGGGCGCTGATTCGCTCAGAGCGATCACGTGATGACGCTATGAACGCTATGACGCTATGAAAAAAAAAATCGCTATGATGCTATGAAACGCTATGAAACGCTATGAACGCGATGACGCTATGAACGCTATGAACGATATGACGCTATGAAAAAAAAAAATCGCTATGACGCGATGATGCTATGAACGCTATGAACGATATGACGCTATGACGCTATGACGCTATGAAGCTATGACCGCTATGAACGATATGACGCTATGAAAAAAAAAATCGCTATGACGCTATGAAACGCTATGAACGCTATGACGCTATGAACGATATGAACGCTATGACACTATGAACGCTATGACGCTATGACGCTATGAAAAAAAAAAAATCGCTATGACGCTATGAAACGCTATGAACGCTATGACGCTATGAACGCTATGACGCTATGACGCTATGAAAAAAAAAAATCGCTCGCTTTACCAAGGGGCTCGCTCTCCCCCCGTTCCCCTCCCCTCCCCTTCCCCCTCCTCTCCCCCGCCCGGCAATGACGGGTACTTCTGCTAGTACTCAATATTCCCCAAAAATAAAGCAACAAAACTTCGAACAACCCACAGAGATTTCCAGAAGTTAATTCACTCTGGACAATGCGTCAGCAACGACATTGTCCCTGCCCTTTACAATTACATGTTCAATTTCCCAGTTGGACTCCTGCAAAGCCAAACTCCATCTCATCACCCTCTGATTTTTTACTTTTAGTTTCTTTTGAATGAAGGTTAAGGGGTTGTGATCAAAAATCCAAAGTCAAGCAAATCTGCAGCACTTTTTCCGGGAGGCCGAGCTGAGAGCCAGGTTCCATGGTGGTTGGGTGGTGAGGCCTGGAAGTATTCACTACATGGACGCCTTTAGGAATGTGGAGTTCACGGTTAATCCGTGAAGGAAAGTTCACTACCTGGACGCCTTTAGGACCCCCCCCCCCCCCCCCCTGTAAATCATCAACCCCCTGTAAATTCCTAACCATAGTTCACGGTTAATCCATGTAGGAATCTTGGCTCGGCTGCTCCGCAGCATTCAGTGCTTCAACTCTAACGAACTTTCATAATAATCACAGTTGGACTGCTAGTCACTGTAGTCACATGAATAGCGGTCTCCTTCTCGGCCACTACTCTGATAATCATTTCTTCGGGAGCTGCCGTAACTCTGGGAGCCTCCATAGTAATATCGACTGCGGCCACCACCAAAACCACTACTTCCACGTTGTCCTCCTCTGTAGCCCCCTCGACACCTATGAAATGCCTTCTCTACTGTTATGGTCCGACCCTCCAACTCCTTGTTATTCAGATCCTTTTCTGCATCTCTGGCGTCCTTTGTGTTTTCAAATGTGACAAAGCCAAACCCTCTTGACTTTTGTGTCTCCCTGTCTTTTATCAGCAGCACTTCCAAAAGCGGGCCATATTTGCCGAAGACAGAGGCCAGAACATCTTTCCTTGTTTTGAAGTTCAGCCCACCTACAAAGAGCTTGCCAACATTGCCTCCATCCCTGACTTGGGTAGTGTTACTTTCCATATTAGGCTTTTTAACAAACATCGGGTTACCAGAAACTTGACCACCGGCCAAATCATTCCCGATAACAAAAGATACTCCCTCTACAGGAAGAGTGGCTTGTAGACCTTCGTTGACTGGTCCTGACACCAAATCAGACTCTAAATGGATACATGAAGTGGAGCTTTAACACAGCCACCAACCCCCTGTAGATGAATACTAACACCAGTTGCCGTCTTCTCTGACAATGGCAAAATGCCTTCAAGCATCAAAGATTGATGTGCTCCTGTGTCCCTCAATACCCTAACCGGTTTCTGGTTAGTCGAGTCTCCATCCAGTGACACAAACCCCTCTGAAATAAATGGTTGGTAACCCTTTTGAGGGTGATTTCTCACATTTGCCATTGCATTCGGAGTTGTACTTGTCTGACTCCGCTCCTGATTTTGCCTTTCCATAGCATAACATCGGGACATCAAGTGTCCAGGTTTCTTGCAAACAGTGCAAGTAGGCTCGGAGGAGAAACTCGTGGTTTGCCTCGAGCCCCCCTGAGGATAAGTCCGTCTCGGAACTGTAGACCTCTGATCCCTAAGAGTCGCGGTATCAGATCTGTCCTCATCGTCATCTCTAGGCCGCCCCCATGAATCTTCGTTCTCAGCACCAGATGTATCATAACTCTCCGGGCGAACTCTAGGCGGGAAGTTAGGTTTATGGAACCTCATCCTGTATGTTAAGGCATAGTCATCTGCCATTGTTGCTGCCTCATACAACTTTGGTACTTTCCTTTCCTCTAGATGTACTTTAATGTCCTCGTGGACACACTGTTGGAATTCCTCCACCAGGATCAATTGTCACAATAGTTCGAAGTCTTTCCCAACCCCTTTTGAATAACACCACCGATCAAACATGGTTTCTTTCATTCTGGCAAATTCCACATGGGTCTCACTCTCCCTTTTCCTGGCATTCTGGAATTTTTGCCGGTAAGCTTCAGGGACCAATTCATAGGCTTTGAGAATGGTTTTCTTCACTATCTCATACTCTGCACATTCTTCAATCGGTAAAGCCGAATAAATATCTTGAGCTTTACCCAGCAGAACACTTTGCACTAACATGGTCCAGGACTCCTCAGGCCATTTTAGCATTCGAGCCACTTTCTCAAAGTGTAAAAAAAAATTGGCTACCTTCTTTTCATTGAAGGGTGGAACCAGCCTCACATGCCTACCAACATCCCACGTGTTCTGACTAGTTGTTGAACTAGCCGGCACGGATGGTACCTCTCCCCGTTCTTTCATTAAATCCAGCTCTTTGCATTTAATTTCCTTCTGAAGCTCCATGTCACGTTCCCTTAACTCCCTTTCAGCTTTTCTCTCCTCTGCTTTTCCCTTTTCTCTTCTCTCTTCGAGTTCCCTTGCAGCTCTCCTTTCCTCTGCTTTTTCCTTTTCTCTTCTCTCTTCGAGTTCTCTTTCCTGTGCTGCTCTTCTTTCCTCGAGTTCTCTTTCAGTTCTCCTTTCCTCTGCTCTTTTTTCTTCTAACCTTTCCTCGACTTCTCGTTCCTGTGCTTTTAACCTTTCCTCGAGTTCTCGTTCCTGTGCTTTTAACCTTTCCTGGCTCTGCAATTGCATCTCCATTTTCCGGAGCTCCACATTTTCTTGTTCCTCGGGTAACCAATCCAAGGCTACCTCTTTCCATGTTCCTAGTCCCACCAGAGATTCTATCACCAATGTCTGCATCTCTGCTTTCTTCATATTAGCTCGGACCTCCAAGTTAAAATGTCTGGCCAATATCAAGTGTTCCGATTTTTTTAACGCTTGGAACTGTGCCTCACTAGGGGACGCCGCAAACTTTCCTGCATCAAACACCATGGCGACTATCCGTTAACACCTGTTAACCTTCACACAAATATTTTCCAATTGTTTTTGAAAAATTTGGGAATGTTGAAAAAATTCCAAATTTGGGAATTCTGGGAATGTTAGGGAATTCTTCTTTCCCAGACGAAATTTAGGGAATTGAATCCACAGTACAAGATTTAGGGAATTTAATCAGCAAAGTCGAGCCCCAAATTTCTCCATAGTACGAGCCCCCAATTTCAATCTGGGTCAATCCCGAACGGATGTTATTAGGGAATTTGATCCCGGACGAAGACCCAATTGCGAGCCCACGAGTCAATTGGACAAGCCCCCAATTTCTGATACGTGTTCCTCCCCGACCCCCTGGTCACGATGTACCTCCGAGCCCCGAGAGGAGCCACGGCAGAAAAATATGTTTTTCTGTGTCAGAAAACAATAGTGAAACCACACCAATGATTAATCAACAAACAAATATTGTATTAAAAATCACACAAGAATAACGGTACAACAAATAGCAATCAAAAGTACACTCAATACATCTTATGATGGTACCATCAACTAGCATAGGATAACTCACGGTGTTCCCAGTGAGTGGAAAGACCTTCCCCAATGTCTCTATATTCCCGTCCTCAAGACGAACGAAGTTGACTCCCGTGCGGATGGCAAGGGCAGTCGCACCGCCGAAGCAGCTCTCAGGTGTAGGCGGTCGAAGTGACGCAAAAAGTCATGTGGTCCAAAACAAAAGGCAAACTCGTGGCGGAATGGGAAATCCCAAAGGCGCCCTCCAGATGTGAACGGCCCCGGTTCAGTCGGCGAACCGCCACTTAAACTTCAAACTCAGCGTGGCGCACACACATCCCCGACAGACGACAGGATGGTGAAAAACTGACGCGTAGCCAAGACCTTTTGATGAGCAAAGCGCGAGTGTCAAAATAACCGACGGCTCTTACTTGAGTCGACACGACCCGGCGAGGATTCTTCAGAATCGCAACGCCCAAACCTGACCATGCAGGTTTTTCAATCCCCAGCGATAACACCTATCGCAGGAACTCCTTTCAAGGAAACTCAAAGTTCACTCGCAACTTTCGTTCAACAACGCTCGCTACGGAGCTGGAAGCTACCCGCTTCTTGTCCGACTTCACTCGCCATGCCCCCGCCTTCTCTTCCTATTCTTCCTCCTCGTCGTCGTCCGGTTCCGGTTTAATTTAAAACATTATTTCTTTTTACCTTTTGAAAACAGTTCATAAACAATAAACCTTTGGAAGACAATAATAGTACATAGAATCAGAAATATTTCAAGTGGAGGAAAACCCCAACAACGGAAGTGACGAATCCGTAACACTCTATCTTCCTCTTTGCCCTTCTCTCATTTCTTGTCCTCCGCTTGATGGTTACAATTTGCACAAATTGATTTGGACTTTTGTCACAGTTGCAGTGGTTTCTTTAACGCTTATGGCACAATAGTTAACGTTGTTGTTTTAATTAATATGGATGTTTTGAATTAATATGGTTGTTTAAATTAACCGAAGGTGGAGGTTATGTTTTCACCCCTGTCTGTTTGTTTGTCTGTCTGTGAATAGGATATCTCAAAAGGTTGTGGACGGATACTGACGAAATTTGGCAGAGAGGTAGTGTATGTCACAAGGACGAAATGATTAGATTTTGGTGAAGATCTGGATTGGGATCCGGCTAGTAGAATTTTTAGTGAATTCTTCACCATTGGGAGACATGACTAAAAACGATATTATCAGGATATCTCTTAAAGTTGTGGACGTATTTAGACGAAACTTGGTGGACCGGTTGGGTGTGTGACAAGCAAGAATCGATTCGATTTTGGTGAAGATCTGAATATGGAATCAGATACGATAATTATTTAATCTTAAGTGATTCTTCACCACTGAGAGATCAGGTGAAAAGCGATATATCACATGAAATTTTAAAAAGTTGTGGACGAGTTATGACAAAACTTGGTGGATGAATTAGGTAGGCAACAAGAACAAGCTGATTAGATTTTGGTTGAGGTCCGAATCCAGATCCGGCCTATCAGTGGGATACAAAACATAAACTGTTCAGCCTGGCGGAGGTATGTGCTCTAATGAGTGCTGTTCTAGTTATCTAATGTTACTCTAAAAATGTTTTCTTTTCGCCAAATAAAAAAATGGTATGATATCTTATATCTTACTTATCTTACTTATCTGATATCTTATGATATCTTATGATATCTTACTGATCTGTCTCCCTCTTCCAAATCCTGGTGGCGTCTGGTCAAATCTGTTTCTGGTGTTTGTTCCCCCTCCATCCCCTCCCTCACCTCAAACGGCTTAACGGCTGACTCCGCACATGAAAAAGCTGAATGCCTCAACTCTGTGTTTGCCTCTAAATCTTGTGTCCCAAACCCATCCCACTCTGTACCCAGTCGTACCCAGCTGCTCCTGGACTCTGTGTCCTTTCCTCCTGACAAGGTGGAAAAGTTTCTGTCAACCCTCGACTCTGATTCTGCAACTGGTCCTGACGGCATCAGCCCACGGGTCCTAAAATCATGTTCTTCTGCTCTTTCACTCCCTCTTTCTGTTCTCTTCACCCTCTCTTTTGCTCAAGGTCATCTGCCATCTGCTTGGAAATCAGCCAACATCACCGCTTTGCACAAAAAGGTGCAAAAACAGATCCCAGCAACTACAGACCAATCAGCCTTCTCCCAATTATCAGCAAAGTCATGGAATCCATCATTGCTTCAGATATGAAATCTTTCCTCTTCTCCAATGGCTTAATCTCTGATCATCAATTTGGTTTCAGACCTGGTCACTCTACTCTGGACATGCTGCTTCTGCTTTCTCAACAATGGATGGAGGTCCTCAACGCCAAACAGGAAATTAGAGCTGTCTCCCTTGACATTTCACGTGCCTTCGATACGGTCTGGCACCCTGCTCTGCTCACCAAACTCTCCTCCTTTGGTATCCATGGAAATCTCCACGCATGGCTGGCGGACTTCCTCTCTGGCCGTAGTCAACGTGTGGCCCTGAATGGGTTTCTCTCATCTCTTCCTGTTCAGGCTGGAGTTCCCCAAGGTAGTGTTCTGGGCCCTGTGCTTTTTCTGGTCTTCATCAATGATCTCTCTGACTCTCTTGAAAATCCTCTCTAACTCTTTGCTGATGACTCTACGCTCTGTCGCTCCATTCCTCATCCCTCAGTTCGGCAGTCTGCAGCCTCCTCACTCTCTGCAGACCTGGACAAAATCACAGACTGGGCAAACAAATGGAACTTGTCTTTCAATCCTGATAAATCTCACACTCTTACGATGTCTCTCCGAAAAGACCGACTGGAAAACCCTCCCATCCACTTTCTGAATAATCCTCTCCAAGAAGTTCTGTCATTCAAGCTTTTGGGTCTCACTATTTGCCATGATCTTTCCTGGGAAAACCACATTTCAAATCTGGCCTCCAAAGCCAGTCGCCGACTGGGCATCCTCCGTCGTGCGAAGTCCTTCCTTGGCACACCTGAGATCCTCACCACATACAAGGCTTTCATATGCAGCTCTATGGAATACTGCTCTCCCCTCTGGTCTGGTGCTCCTGCCTCACACCTAGCCCGTCTTCACGCTGTTGAAACCAAAGCGTTCAGAATCATTGGAATCTCCCGCGATGAAGCTAACTCCAAGGGCCTTTCACTCACTCACCGCAGGCAGGTTGGTGGTCTTTCCGTCTTCTACCGACTCCTCTCTGGCCTTGCCCCCCCAGCCCTCTCTGGGCTCTGTCCCCCAAATATTCCTACAGGTCGCACAAGATCTGCCTGCAACCCTCTTATGGTTAAACTGCCAAAATCAAGACTTTCTGCTCACCTTCACTCCTTCATTCCTCTTTTCTCCCGCCTCTGGAACAAACTCCCTCACTCTCTTCAATCCCACTGCACCCTCCAGGTCTTTAAAACAGCTGTTCACCACCATCTCTTATCCTCCCCCATCCAAAACCTTGATCTTTTCTACCCCCGCTAATTTCGGTCCCCTTGTGTTTTATACCTCTCCCCCCCGCCCTCCCCCTCCCACGCCTCCTGCCCCCAAGTCCTCTCCCTCCCACACTTCTCCCTGCTCTCAAATGTTGTGGTTGTGTGCTTCCCCTTCTCTCCCCATCATGTCTTCCACTCCCTCTTTTTGTGTGTTTTGTTTGTCTGGTTGATTTGTTTGTGAAATAAATGTTAGCTCTTTCACGAGCCTCGATTCAGTATACAAAAAAAAAAAAAAAAAAAAAAAAAAGGTTTCTGGTGGTGTCACTTGCCCAGCACCTGCCATATTATTGTGACTGTTGATGTGAATAGCCACGTTGAGCTTTTTGATCAATGGCGACATCTGAGACATTAACATTGTAGAGTTCTGTATGCTTGTGCCATTGAAAGTAACAGGCATCCGGCTGGGGTCTTTCTTGGCTGGGATGATCATTATTTGACGCTTCTCAGGTGCGAATATAACTTGCCAATTGTAAGCCTTTTTGCTGCAGATGGCAATGTCTTGGTTCACTTTCGAAAGTGCTATGAATGGTTCTTAACGTCATTAAACAGCTTTACTACTGGAATCTATAATGCAGTAAAGATTACTCTGATGGTGGCTGGCCCTGAAGAACCTGCAAGGGAAAGTCACTGCAATGAGGAACTCCTGCAGTTCTCTCCTGGGGTTGTGATGATTGTCCTTGTCAAACACAACCCTCTTCTCGTGTGTCAGGTATGACTCCACCAATCGGAAGATTATTTCCATGATCCCAGTTAATCCTGGCTTCAGCCTGGCTTTTCCGTGCCCAATTTTGTCAAATGCTGCCTTGATTGTGAGGATAGGCAATCTCTTCAATCAACTGTCATTTAATTATTGCATCTACATATGGATTCGGGAAGATTATATATCCAGAGCAGTCTTGCTGGAAGAACCCAAGCTGAGCAGTTTGGTAAGCAGTGCAATCCGCTTTCAGATTTTCCTGGAGGGCACTGTTGACATTTTTATTCATGACCGTTTATGATTGGTGGGTGGTTGATCTTACAACTCATCTTCACCATGTTATTCACAAAAAGTCAGTGTATGTGTCCACTTTCAGCTGAATACCCACATATCATTTTCTTCCATAATCTCTCTCGGGGACCGAGATGTTGAACAATGGGAGGGTTTTTATTTACATTTCATTTTATACATTTATTATGATCTATGGCTCAGAGTGGAGCTTGGACAGAAATCATATGCAGAGCAAAGATATTGGTAGTTATCAGTGTACTTCCATAGGCAATGAACAAACATGAGTAGAATAAGGGATTTTAATCTGGCTTCCTAGCATCATGAGCCATGGGCTCAGATGGGAACGCTCCACATGCAAACCCGAAGGGATACTAATCCGTATTGTTGGAATAGTTTTTATTAGAGTTTTTGTATTGAGAAAAAAAGTTTACTTTGGAAGCTGTAAGGATTTGCATTTAACCCATTGGACCCAAAGTTGGCCTTGGTATGTTGTGCTTCCAGTTGAAAATTTTGTTATTTCTTTTTTTTTGCAAACATTCCGTTTATCAGTGGAAGACAATTGTCCATCACATTTTTGTAAAAAAAAAAAAAAGAGAAAAGCTGCCTAGTTGTGTCATTGCAAGAATGCAAGGCTTTGGGCTGTGGAGTTTCTTTAAATAGCCATTAATAAATACTTCCAATTGAAAATTAGCATGCAGTACAATGAGAACTAGAACGGGCACTCGGTAGAGCGCATACCTTCGCCGCAGCTACTGTTCTGTACTTGGCATGGGAGTGTAGGGAACAGAACAACAAAAATACGATTTTGACCTTTTCGTGACCTTGACCTTGACCTTTGACCCGATTGCTCCCAAAATCTAATCAAATGTGTCCCGTATAATAACCAATCATCCCACCAAATTTCATGCAATTCGGTTGAATACTTTTTGAGTTATGCGAATAACATACACACACACACACAGACATACAAATAAATACACAGCGATCAAAACATAACCTTCCGCTTTTGCGAAGGTAATTACCAGAACAAATGAATAAATCTATGCAAAATTGTATAGCAGTAAAAGTGATAAGCAGGGGAGGGGAAAGAAGTACTTTATCAAGCTGCGGATGAAGGCCTTGTAGGTGGATAGGAGTTCAGGTGTGTCAAGGAAGGACTTCTTAAGATGGAGGATGCCCAGTCAGGGATGGGTTTGGAGTTGGCTTTGGAGGCCAACTGTGAAATGTGGTTTGCACAAGAAAGATCATGGCTGATAGTGAGACACAGGAGCATGAATGATTGAACTTCTGAAAGAAGATTGTTAAGAAAGTGGATGGGAGGGTTGTCCAGTCGGTCTTTTCGGAGAGACTTCGTAAGAGTGTGAGATTTGTCAGGATTGAAAGACATATTCTACATGTTTGAGCAGATGGTGATTTTTTTTTTTTCAAGCTCAATTGAAGTCAATTAAAGAAGCACCAGCAGCTCCCTGAAATACGTGACTTTCAAAATAATGTAATCCACACCAAAATGTTAGGTCCGCATACACAGAAACCTGAGGAAACTGCCAAGTTTGGGGCAAAATAAAATACATTGTGAGTCCTGGATAAGGATTGTTACCTGAAATGGCTTATAAAGCTTCATAGAAGTCGAAAATACTTGGATAGGTACCTGACAGAAAACGATTCCTCTACACAACTAAATACTTGGAGAACTTTCTCAGATCGCCAAATGGACAGCTTCTTGTACAAACTCCCGGCCTGGTGGGTCAGTACAAGGCCCAAGTGGATGGGCATCTGCTACACAAACGCCTGATGGACCGCTACCAGTGAATGGACTGTGTGTCTGGATTGGGTGCTACTGAATACCGATGGGATGGACATATCTGGGGCTTGTAAATGCACAGGGTAAGTTTAAAATGATTACATTTACTATTAATCATGTTGGGAGTGTGGGGGGATGAGGGGAGAGTGCTCTGGGAGCTGAGGCCAGTTGAGTACGTATTACGTGCTCTGAAGTTATAAATATACAGCTTGCTTACTTCCGGGACCACAAAATAAAGTATACTAGATTATTTTCATCCATTGCTAAAAGTTGGTGTGTGTGTGTGTGTGTGTGTGTGTGTGTGTGTGTGTGTGTGTGTGTGTGTGTGTGTGTGCGTGCGTGCGTGCGCGCGCGTGTGTGCGCGCGCATGTGTCCGTGTGTGTTTTATATATCCACGGACAACTCTGTAATCTGTTAACATGAAATAGTACAAACCCAACATCTCTCATCGATGGATATTTGTCGTATTTCCTCTATATTTCCGTGAGTCCGATTTGCATCCAGAAACACAGCAAATATGGTAACCATTTTGAAATTGCTACTCTTTCGTTTAAATGCTAAAAATTATGTTAAAAAGACGATTTGAATAACCGTATTTTCTGGTGTATTAACCGTGACTGCGTATTAACCGCAACCCTGTTTTTCACCCGCAAAAAAAAATTAATCATAATTCATGCTCCCGGTGAAGCTTGATGTAGGAGTCGTATGTCAGCGCATAGTCTTTTCAGCCGTGTCATCGGGTACATGTTGGGAGATGTGTGTTCGTCGTCGAACTGACAGATCATAGTGTGCCATGAACTTGTAGGCCCACGATGGGCTTGTCTTGAAGTCCCCAATGTCATCCTCCTAAGTGTTGTGCAAGTGTTGTAAATGAAAACATGTAAATTAAAACTAATTTCCCATTATAAGAGGCAGAGGTTAGGGTGAGTGCTGCCTCAATCCTCATCTTATTGTCCTATTTTTACAATTACAGTGGTTTATTTTATTTAAATTATAATGTTTAAGATCCACCTGGTGTTCCTTCTCCTGTACCAGAAGGTCCTCATTTGAGAGCTTCTCCCGGTACGAGTCCAGCAACGAGTCCAGTCCAGCAACTCCTCTTCAATGCATTCCACGTCAAAAAAAAATTCAATCGATTACAGTTCCTCCTCCCTACATTCTCTAAACTCACCGTCATTCCACCCCTCCTCTATCGTTTTTAAACGGATTTCTGACTTGAAAATCACAATAAACCCAGTTTGTAATAAATGTTCGTTTTTCATTAATCATCCACTTTCGAAACTCTCCCTCATAACTCCCCTCCTAAACTCCCCCCTCACCCCTCCCCTTCAAAACTCCCCCGTCACCCCTCCTTTTCAATTCTCCCCCCTTGCCCTTTCCTCCAAATCTCCCCCCTCTCCCCTCCCCTTCTAAACTTCCATCTCGCCCCTCCCTTTCAAAGATCCCCCCCAAACCCCTCCCCTTCAAATCTCCCCCCCTACCTTATTTCTCCAATTCTCCTCCCTCCTCCCCAAAGCTGCCTCCTCCCCACTTCGTCTCCCTTCTATCTCATACCTCCACCTCCCCCAACCTTCTGCTTTCCTCTGCCCCCCTCAAACAACCCCTCACTGTGCCTCATCCCATCACCATCAAACCTTTTGCCTGCCTCATCCTTCCCTTTCTCCTAACTCTTCTGCAATCTCTGACACACTATGAACAGCTCTCCCAACAGCTCTTCTACCTCATAAAAGCTGACAGTCTCTCTTGGCTATTTCGACAATGTTACGTCATGTTTTCAACACATCAGTATTCTCATTGAAACCCTTAAAGCTGTGAACAAATTGAAGGCAAAGTTTCCCCCATACATTCCTGTTCATATAGTGCGGGAGCCCAGAAACATTTGTTTCACATCTCGAGTACAAAAGGTTTGAGGCCTGGAATATATGCATCTATGATAGGAGACCCCAAAAAGGCAATTCTTAAGTTCTGCAATTCTGCACAGCAACCAGGGGGCGCCACCAAAGACCCCTAAATGTGACTCTTAATTCACAATTTGAGTACATCTTTCAAACTTGTCTTAAAATGTTCTCTATAGGAGTGGAAATCAGAATTCCCAATTCTTAAGTTTTCAATTTGTGTATTAGGTCGCTTAAGAACGACCTAATTAATGCTAATTAACGCTAATTAGCATTTTTAATTCACAATTTGAGTACATCCATGAAACATATGGCAATGTATTCCTTAGGTCATCCTAAATCAAGATCAGTCATTCTTAAGTATCCATTTCATGTATTAACCCACTTAAGAATGCACACTGACAAAAAGGAGAAACATAGATTGTATACAAACACAATGTTTTATTTTTTTATAAACTACACAAAAATGTACTTAGTATGCATGAATTATGCTTCAAAATCAGATCATAGTAAGTCATGTAGTAAATTGGCGTCCTGGTTCTACCGCCCATCAACAATTAAATCTCAAATCTCGGAACAAAAAACAATTTTTAATGTTAATTTTATAAAAATTAATACCTAATGTCTAACTTTTACTCTATTAGCGATATTGCTGTTTTATCTCTGACTATCGCTTATAAACTATTTAACATGTTTAAGCTAATTACCCTGAACTAAAAACAAATTTTAATGTATGTAAAAACTCAACTAACTATATCAACGAAAAATTATTGAATTTATCTCAAACATCAACATGATTGTATATATGTTGTTTTATCCAACATTCCTAACATTATTTTGCTTAAAATTTCAAAAACATTACAAATTCCCTGTCAGGATGCTTTGGATATGTACCGTACTGAATATAATCGTATGAACAGGTTCGTCGTACAGTAAAGACGCCTGCTTCCAGTATTTGACGTAGGCCAGGATGGCTGTCTTCCATGTTCATCAAATCGAGTTGGAACTTTGTCAGCCACCGACTGTAATTTACATGGTTTGTAGCAAAGAACAGTCCAATGAGTCCGGTCAGTGAGTATGTATAGAGATCGATATCATTCGTTCGAATCGCCCGTTCGAGCTCGTGGTATTTATGAATGTAATCTATATACATTCTCCAAAACTGGGCGGTTGCACCATGGCCTCCAGATCTTGTCACTTGGGTATATGCTTCATACGCGGCTGTGCATGCTTTGAAGACGTCCGAGTCTAGAGCAGACTGAAGCTGCTCCCACGTGGTCAGTTGAATGCTGCTTATCAATGCTTCTGTTTCTTCTCTGTGTGGGTAAGAGTCTAAGAAGGATGAGAAGTGTAGCATCTCAAGAGCAAGGGCTAGTATGGGGTGCAATCTCTTGCACCTGTTGAAATGTTTCCCCGTCAAAAATCCGTTTAAGGATCCGGTTGCAAGTACCTCAGATTCAGTCAGCATTTCTGGTCCTCCAGAGTTGGACAGGAGTTTCCCAATAGCCTTGAAGAAAGCCATTTCGATGTGGAATGGGCCTAACATTATGAAAATGTTATCAAATTTCGGTTTCTCAGTCACTTGTATTTGAAGTGCCGGCTTGGCTGCGCCCAGATCATAACTGACTATTCCGTATTTCTGTCCCGTCTCATTAGCACACCTCTGCGTGATGAGGAGAGTCTCCTGCACGACCTCTAGGCTGGTGATAGGCTGGCGTAAGTTTGGCATATATAGAACCTCTTGTTTTGGAAGGTGGTCACTGCAAATGCTTGCATTAAACCCAACCCACATAATAGGCAATACATCATTGCCAATGGCATGGCTCATCATCCACACGAGGTCCAGGTGGCGAGCCTTGTTGCTAACATCTGGAAGGCTGTAGACTGCAGTGTTTTTGTAACTGAACTTCGTCATCTTTGGTATCTTCCTATATGGCTGGAGTGCAGTATCTGTACTCTCAAGGGTTCTCTTCCTTTTGCCTGTCTTTACTTGCCGAGCACTAGTTGAGGTTGAAACTGCCATGACAGCAGATGCTTCACGTTCTTCATCAGGTGCTGGCACATTTTGGTACAGAATACCCATGGTATCGTGCAGCGAATTGGCTCCAGACATGGTTTGAGTCATCTCATCGAAATTGTCGAAGGCTAATCCGACTGGTTTACCTACGACTGTTCCTTTTGGACAAGCAAGCTTCTGTTCTTGAATGGATTCAGCTGTGGCAGTTTCAACTTCTTCCAATGTGTTGTAGCTTAAACAGTGACCAAACCTGTTCAGGACTTGAACCATTTTTTTACTGCCAGTGACCGACTTAACACTCATACCAAGAGCTACATGTTTTGCAGGTTTTGCGCGACCCCGTTGTACAATGAACAAGGCATCCTGACTAGACGAATTTGCGCGGCGCTTTACTGACTCTGTATATCGCTCTGGTTTTAGCCCTCCGTACAAAATATTGAAAAAATCTACTACAAGTTTTGGGGGTGACGAGTCCCCGTTTCTTAAATCCTCCAATGTCGGACATTCAGGAAGGTCGACCTTTTCAACCTTGAGCAACTGGTTGCGCAAAAGCAATGCTGCTTTGGCGATTGTTCTCTCATCAGTAGATGTGTAATCATATACAACACGAATTGCATCATCTGCGGTTTCTGCATTATATAAGATGTTTCCAAGCCTTTTCCCAAGTGAACTCTGTATCTTTATGTGCGCTTTGAAGTGACTCATCAATGTCCTAGAGAAGCTGAAGGCGCTTCCCCTGGGCGTTTCTGCGGATGCCGAACAAATATCAAGATAACGTTCATATACAGAATTAAGAAGTTCAGGTCTGTTGTCTATTATTACAGATTGCTCAATGTATGCAAAAATGTCCAACACACTGGTCTCAGAAGGCGTTTTTGTTTCACGTGTGTCCTTTTGGGAAACTCGATTGGCTGACAACAAATACGCACTTTTACATGAATGATGGTAGTGGGCCTCCTTGGCAATTAAATCCGTATCAACTACTTTTGGAATAACCTTACTGTCATTTAATGTCTTTGCTGCATTTTGGATCGATACACCGGCTTCAATGGTTTCACATCTTCCCAACAGTTCGACGCTTCCACCTTTGAGTCGTTTTATCTTTTTCTCACAGAATAGACAAACAGGTGGCAAAATCCCGGCAGATGATGTAGAAGGTGCCGACTCCTTGGATGGACGTAAATGTGGGGCATTGCTACGGTGAACATCACTGGCGGCTTTAACAGGCGGCGTTTGGGATGAGATGGCGGTAAAGTTCTTGTAACAAGAAACATGGTAACCATCCATTTCAGCAGGAGACGTAGGCAATCTCTGAACTACACCACAATAGACAGAGTCCTGGAAATGTTGCTTTTGCCGTCTATTAGCTGCTGCTGTTTCTACTGCTTCCCATTGCGTATCCTTGAAAGGTAGAACGTCTGGACGAGCTTTCTTGTCTGCACTGCGTTGGATGTGAAGAATACATCTGCGTTCCAATGATGAAACAGTAGGCTGGACAGTAGGCTGGACAGTAGGCGTAGTATTGGTGGCCGATTCCATGGTTGCATGTTTCAAATCATTGTCTGAAAAATAAAATCACTTTTCGCACTTTTCGCACTTTCCCACTTTTTGCACTTGTGTTAGTGTTGAAAAACCACTTTTCGCACTTGTGTTAGTGTTGAAAAACCACTTTTCGCACTTGTGTTGGTGCAGGAAACCACTTTTGCACTTGTATTAGTGTTGAAAAAATACTTTTCGCACTTGTGTTAGTGTTGAAAAACCACTTTTCGCACTTGTGTTGGTGCAGGAAACCACTTTTGCACTTGTATTAGTGTGGAAAAAACACTTTTTGCACTTGTGATAGTGTTGAAAAACCACTTTTCGCACTTGTGTTAGTGTTGAAAAACCACTTTTCGCACGTGTTGGTGCAGGAAACCACTTTTCCACTTGTATTAGTGTGGAAAAACCCCTTTTCGCACTTGTGTTAGTGTTGAAAAACCACTTTTCGCACTTGTTTTGGTGCAGGAAACCACTTTTGCACTTGTATTAGTGTGGAAAAAACACTTTTTGCACTTGTGATAGTGTTGAAAAACCACTTTTCGCACTTGTGTTAGTGTTGAAAAACCACTTTTCGCACTTGTGTTGGTGCAGGAAACCACTTTTGCACTTGTATTAGTGTGGAAAAAACACTTTTTGCACTTGTGTTGGTGCAGGAAACCACTTTTGCACTTGTATTAGTGTGGAAAAAACACTTTTTGCACTTGTGATAGTGTTGAAAAACCACTTTTCGCACTTGTGTTAGTGTTGAAAAACCACTTTTCGCACTTGTGTGCGAAACTTGTTTCGCACTTGTTTCGCCCAGCGGGTGGTCAGTGAGCATGGCGAGTCTGTCAGTTTTGGTCAGTGAAATCCAAAAGAAGTTATTTCAAATTTTGAGGCAATAAGTCATTATTTTCTACTCAGCTGTGGTTCGAACCTGAAATCGGTATGCATACAGAACTTTGGATACCCTCATCTGCCTGGACATTTCCTGCGCGCCACCTAGGCCTAGGGCTACATAATTCTGTATCGGCCCCGAATGCTTATTAGGCCTACAGCATAGTATTGTTTGTTGGGTTAGGGTTAGGGTTGGGTTAGGGTTAGGGTTAGGGTTGGGTTAGGGTTAGGGTTACCATGTTTCTTGTTACAAGAACTTTACCGCCATCTCATCCCAAACGCCACCTGTTAAAGCCGCCAGTGATGTTCACCATAGCAATGCCCCACATTTATGTCCATCCAAGGAGTCGTCACCTTCTACAACCTCTGCCGGGGTTTTGCCACCTAACCCCAAACCCTAACCCTATTTGTTGACTTACCTAAGCAGTGATCTAGGCATTGCAGGCAACATCAGACATTCTGCAGCCGATTCAGAGAATCTATGGAGGGAAAGAGCAGGAGATTCCCCATGATTAGGTCCTATGATAAACCGACAACTCCCTCTACAGGGTGTCCCAGAAAGTTCGTCCCTCAAGATAGTGTCACAAACCTGGATTGATAATGTGTTAATATTTCCCTTTAAGTCACTGGTTATTATTCCCCAAACAATGTTGTATATTGGTCCCAGTTATTCACTGCAGGACAGTCATTTCTGTAGAGAGGCACTTCCTGTTTAGGGTGTAATTGGCTCAAGTTAGGGAAGAAGCCTCCCCATTGGCTGGGAGGCCAAAACTCCTTCCTTAACCAAAACTGAACACCCTCGATCCGGCCAGCCAGACAGGTGTGTGCATGCTCAGCACTGGTGTGGGTGTCTACTTGGGGCCTGCCCTCAGGTCAGCACTCCAGCCCCTCCCTTGCATATAAGGGAGGGCCAGCCAGGGAGTGGAGGGGGGATAGCAGCCAGTGACAACCCAAATTCCGTTACAATACTGACTGCATTCTTAAGTGGGTTGATGCATGAAATGGACACATAAGAATTGCTGTTCTTGATTCACGATGATCTACTGAACAGTTTGGGACCAATTTGAAAGATGTACTCAAATTGTGAATTAACACTCACCTTGCCAGGGACGGGGTCAATGAGTACATTTTGCGTTCTTAAGTGGGTTAATACATGAAATGGATACTTAAGAATGACTGATCTTGATTTAGGATGACCTAAGGAATACATTGCCATATGTTTCATGGATGTACTCAAATTGTGAATTAAAAATGCTAATTAGCGTTAATTAGCATTAATTAGGTCGTTCTTAAGCGACCTAATACACAAATTGAAAACTTAAGAATTGGGAATTCTGATTTCCACTCCTATAGAGAACATTTTAAGACAAGTTTGAAAGATGTACTCAAATTGTGAATTAAGAGTCACATTTAGGGGTCTTTGGTGGCGCCCCCTGGTTGCTGTGCAGAATTGCAGAACTTAAGAATTGCCTTTTTGGGGTCTCCTATCATAGATGCATATATTCCAGGCCTCAAACCTTTTGTACTCGAGATGTGAAACAAATGTTTCTGGGCTCCCGCACTAATACAGGAGCGGATGACTTCCCTCCAACACTCCTCAGAGGTGTTATAACCCTGTGTAAAACATTCTTTTTAATACTAGACGCACATGTAAAAATAAAATAACAAAATTTGTGTTGTTGACAAATCACTACAATCTCAGCATACGATCTTCACAATACATATTACTCGATCACTCCTGGGGAAAAACAACCCAGGCAGTGTACAAGCAAAGGACTCGATTATAGGCCTCTGAAGGCCATAATTGACCCAGATAAAACCAGATGGTTTTATCTGGGTCAATTATTTGTACAAACACAATTTATATTTAAAAAAAAAATATATAAGATATATATCTTATATATATAAAAAAAAGATATATATATATATATCGATGTATTAACCGCACCCCAAACTTTTTACTTTTTGGCCAATTAAAAAGTGCGATTAATACCCCTGAAAATATGGTAAACAGATTATGCACGTGCATGTTCCTGTGAAGAGTTTAATAAGAGCGTTTTAAAAAAAATCCAAACAAAGTTTTCACTGCTGAACTCTAGAGGTGGTACCTGTGTTACCCAGTGCTGATCTAATCCTGTTGGCGTTTTTAAGAAATTAAATTTTGTTTTTTAAATATTTTTATGTGGGCTTGAAACCCTTCCCTCCACCCACTAATGACTAAAGAATGGGGTCGGGGATCATTTAATATTACTTTTCACATAGCTACAAAGGCTTAGGCACTACAGAGCGATTTTAGGGTTTTACGTTTAAAAAAAATTAGTTTTCAAAATTAGAAAAAAAAAATTGGCCTAAAACATTCCCCAGCACTCACTGATGAACCTCTGAAAGTTTGCCAAAGCTCTGTTTGGCCATCTCTGAGAATAATGGCGACACACAGACAGACAGACAAACATCTCTCTTATAGTATAGATTGGCTGAAAGAGATTTGCTGAAAGAGGATTTCTGGATGAAAGAGGAAAGCATGCTAAGTTTGGTTGCACTGGTTCCTGCAGGGTCCGAATGCTTAATGAACAAACACACAAACTATCTTTTTTATACATTAGATATATACATTGTGCTCACACACATTTAAATTCTCAGCTATTTACTGTATTATTCCTCAGGCTATGAGGACTAAAGCATTGAAAGAAAAGGCGAAAGACTTCATATCCTTTCTCAACAAAGGGCCATCTCCTTATCATGGTGAGTTTGTCTGTTCAGGGTATTGCTGTGATGGTGTGGAATGTTTCTTCGGTGTTCACAACTTTCCTGATAATCAGAGATTATATTGAGTACTGGTTTTGTTTTTATATATACATAAAAATAGCATGAGAAATGTCAAATCAAAATTATTTTTGATGGAAATGAAGACTTTTCTTTAATGTTTGACTTAGCTTAAATATTGTTGCATTAATTTTTTTGGTTTACAAGATAAAGGTTCGTGGAGGAGCAAGGTGACAGAGTACAAAGACAAATAACTGATAGTGGGGCACAGGGGCTCATAGTTGGACACAATAAACAAGGGAATAACTTATCGAGTATGATAAGATAGAGAGAGACAGAAAGTGAGTGAGAGGGAAAACCCAGTAACCAGCAAGTAAGAGGGTTGGGTAGGTTAGGTAGGGCTAATGGGGCCAAAAAGACTGTGGGTAGGGATGGGCAATGGCATGCAATGCATATATATATATATATTAGTATAAAGCCCGTCAAAAATGACGGGTTGGAACAGTTTTTGACGGTGCAGCCGCGTGAGCATGCCAAAGTCTGAAGTGTGGGCCTAGTGTCCGGGATGCTTATATCATTTTTATTTATGAGACATCCTACAGACGTAAATGAACACTCGTTTTACTCTGCGTGCATTGCACATCACGTGCAGCAAATTTCACCTCCCTGTGCCTTGTATGTATTGTGATTACAAAAAAACCGCTTCTATACACCAACTTTGAGGCTCAGTTTGAAAGCCACCGTCTACAATTCCAATATAAAAGGCATAATTACTCTTATTTTGGGTCTTCTGAGTCCTTGGGGTCTTTTGTGTCCTCTGGGTCATTTTGGGTCCTCGGGGATTTTGGGTCTTCAGCGCCTTTTGTGTCTTTTAGGTCTTCTGGTTCATTGGAGTCTTTTGAGTATTTTGGGTCATCTAGATCTTTTGAGTCATTTGAGTATTTTGGGTCCTCAATCTGGATCTTTGGGGTCCTCAGGGTTTTTAAGGGTCTTCGGGGTATTTTTGGGTCTTCGCGGTCTTTGGGATATTTTGGGTCATGGGGTCTTTGGAGTCTTTTCGGTCTTCTGGGTCTTTTCAATCCTTTCAGTAACCAGGATCTTTTGGGTCTTTGGGTTATTTTTGGTCTTCAGGGTCTTTTTGATATTTTCATTCATTCATGGTCTTTAAGAGTCTTTGGGATATTTTGGGTCTTTTCAGTTTTCAGGGCCTTTGAGGTATTTTGGGTCTTTAACAGTCTTCAGGGTCTTCAAGGTATTTTTGGTCTTTAGGGTCTTTTGGGTCTTCGGGGTATTTTGGGTGTTTGGGGCCCATTGGGTCTTTTTGGTCTTTTGGGTCTTTGGGTGTATTTTGGGTCTTCAGAGCCCTTGAGGGGGTGGGGGGGTCTTCTGGGTCCTCTGGGTCTTTTGTATCCTCAGGGTATTTTGGGTCTGCACACTCTTTTGGGGTCTTTGGGGTCTTTCTTTTTTTATCTTTTGGGTCTTTCTTTGGGATATTTTGGGTCTTCAGGGTCTTTTCAGTCTTTTCAGTCTTTTGGATCTTTGTGGTATTTTGGGTCTTCAGGGTATTTTGTGTCTTCAGAATCCTTGGGGGGGTCTTTTGTGTCCTTGGGGTCTTTTGGATCCTCTGGGTCAGTGGGCCCTCGGGGTTGTTTGGGTGTTTTGGATCCTCAGGGTCTTTTGGGTCTTCATGGTCTTTTGTGCCTTTAACAGTCTACAGCAGTGGTTCCCAACCTTTTTGTACTCGCGACCCCTTTCTCAAAACATCGAAACACACGCGACCCCACTGCCATCAGCCGTTTCAGTTTTACAAATTTTTCTGAGAAGGAAAAGGGAAGAAAGAGAAAACAATCATTAATTCATCAATTTTTACAAATTTTACTACAATATTCCTTGCACATTATAAAATTCGGGTAATTTTAGTTAGTTAGTCAAACCAAGCTCATCATTTTTTCTCACTGCCATCCATCGTCACACAATCCATGATCGTCATCACTGACATATCATCATCTCTCCAACCTAGCTAGTGGGATGGTTGGGGTTGCATCTGAGCAGCGAGTCTTGGAATTCGTGGAGGGGTGTTTGCGAGAGCCAATCTCATGTCATCCTCAACATCCAATCTGTTCCTGGTCTTCGTTTTGATGTGGACGAGGGTAGAAAATCCGGCCTCGCAGAGGTAGGTGGAGGCAAATGGAAGAAGAACACGTAAGGCTAGCATGCTGACTTTGGAATATGATTGATGCATAGTGCACCAGAATTGATTCACCGATTTCTCCTGGAACAGGTCACGCGTCGGAGAGTCGTTTCGTAGATCCAATAATTCATCTTGGACTTCGTCGGGGAGGCTGGATACATCAAGTGTAGCAGAGAAAGGGTTTCTTACCAGTGCCACCTCTTCTCCTGTGAGCTCAGGGAAGTATCGCTGGAATTCCTTTTCTAGGGACTCAAGGTGTCCGGTAATCTCATCCTTTAGGAACTGATCTAGTTCGCCCTCAGACTCATCCATCACTCCGCAGAGTTTTTCAAACATGGCGATGTTCCCAAGATTGACTTTCCGACGCCAGTTCTGCAGTTTGGATATGGAGGCCCATAGATTGTCTTGAAATGGGAGAACGTGTGTTTCCCTTCCCTGAAATTTCAAATTCAGCTTGTTCAGCTGGTCAAAAATGTCCGCCAAGTACGCAACCCGTTTATTCCACGTTTCATCATCGAAGTGAGCCAGAAGATCTCTCTTTTCTTGCACTGCCAGAAAGAACCTGATTTTGTCTTTCAGCTCGAAGACACGATTCACGACGTTCCCTTACGACAACCAGCATACAGCCGTGTGCCGTGTAGAAGAGAAGGACCTCATGGTCAGCATCCATGTCTTTGCAGAGTTCTTTGAATAGACGAGTGTTGAGTGCCCTAGCCTTCACGTAATTCACAATTTTGATCACAGAATCGAGCACTTCCCGCAGAGTGGCAGGAAGCGTCTTACTGGTGAGAGCATATCAGTGGATCATGCAGTGGATGCCCTTAGCTTGGGGAGCCAGCTCCTTCACTCTTGTCTGGAATCCTGACTTCGATCCTAGCATATCTGGTGCTCCGTCCGTACAAACCCCGCACACGTTTCCCCATTGCAGACCTTCGGTATGAAAAAAGGTAGAGACCTTTTCCATGACGTCAACAGCTTTTGTGGTGGTTTCAAGTGCACTCCAGAAGAGGAATTCTTCTTTGATGTCGTCTGAATGAATGTACCTCACGAAGACAAGCAACTGAGAACAAGAACTCACATCCGTTGATTCGTCGAGTTGAAAGGAGAACAACGGAGAATCTTTGATTTCATCTAAAACCTGCCCTTTCACATCCATTAGACATATGAGAAATACACCTCTGAATAGTATTATTCGACAAAGATACTTGCTGCATCTTCTTCGTGCTGGCTTCCCCGAGAACGAGCTTCACCATCTTCAACATGCAGGGTTTGATAAGTGTCTCTCCAATGGTGAGGCTTTTTGTGTTTGGCAATTTCCAACGCAACTTCATATGAGGCCTCCACTGCTGCTGCACTATGTTGCTGAAAAGACCCACTAGCATCGAGCTTTTGACATTTGAGAAGAAGCTCATGGCGTTTGAAGAACTCCAAATCCTTCTCTGCGTGTTCCGGATGCTTCGTCTCTAGGTGACGCTTGAGTTTCGAAGGTTTCATCGACTCCGCACTCAGGACAACATGGCACAAAGACGCATTGTGGTTTCTCGACGCCGTTGTTGGCGAGTACTGTGGTGAAGCCAATGTTGAGGTAGTCTTCCGAGTATTTGCGCCTTTTAGCCATTGCTTCAGATCTGTAAATACAAAAACCCGGAAATAGACTATGTTCATCTCATATCGGCAACACATCGAAAAGAGCGAGCGAAAACTATAGCCAACTCCACCGGCACAACATTATGTTGTGTGTTCTAGGTATCAGCGAAATGAAAGTTTTGGTAATGTTCCCTTCTCCCAAGGCTACCAAGTTCTCCCAAGGCTTCTCGACCCCCGCAGCCCACCCTCCGCGACCCCCTGGTGGGTCGCGACCCACAGGTTGGGAACCCCTGGTCTACAGGGTATTTTGGGTCTTCGGGTATTTTGAGTGTTCGGTGTCCATTGGGTCTTTTGGGTTCTTGGGGTCTCTTGGATCCTCAGAGTCTTTAGGTCTTTCAACCGGTGGACAAACAGTCGTTTTCAAAGATTGTCCATTAACCCCTCCCCCCCCCCCCCCCTCACTCAAATCCCTCCCAAAGCACTAATCAAAGCCTTTAAACCCTACCCTTATGAAGGAGGACACACACACACACACACACACACACACACACACACACACACACACACACACACACACACACACACATACACATACACACACACACACACATTGTGTTTTATATGGTAGATATACACTACCAGTAAAAAGTTTAGGTACACCCAACATTTTTGATATTTTACTGTTTAATGTGCAAAATGAATATAAGATGTGAAGAAAACTCGTACCAAAGATATATCTGCTTATCTACTGATAATATATTGTGCACTCACATCCTTCACATTGTATGGCTGGCCTTTCTGTAAACATTTTTTGCAAAGCCTGGCAATAATATACATTGCACGTGATGAAGAAACTAAGCACAAAAATTCATTCCACACAATTCAAACAAAAAGTTTTTGCTCCTGAGATGAAACGTTAACATCAACTTTTTTTTTTTTTTTTTTTTTTGAAAAAAAGAGTCGAGGCTCGTGAAAGAGCTAACATTTATCAAACAAACAAATCAAACAAACAAGCAAACAAAGTATATAAAAAGGGGAGCGGTCGACAAGATGGGGAGAGAAGGGGAGGAAGCACACAAACATAACATTTGAGAGCAGGGACATCGGGAGATGTGTGGGAGGGAGAGGGCCTGGGGGGGGAGGGGGGGGGGGGGCAGGATAGGTATAAAACGCAAGGACACCAAGGACTTCCAGGAAAGAAGTTGGCACCTCAAAAAGTGGATTTGGGGTGAAATCAGCGGGGGTAGAAAAGATCAAGGTTTTGGATTGGGGAAGACAAGAGATGGTGGTGAACAGCTGTTTTAAAGACCTGGAGGGAGGAGTGGGATTGAAGAGAGTGAGGGAGTTTGTTCCAGAGGCGGGAGAAAAGAGGAATTAAGGAGTGAAGGTGAGCAGAGAGTCTTCATTTTGGCAGTTTAACCATAAGAGGGTTGCAGGCAGATCTTGTGCGACCTGTAGGAATATTTGGGGGACAGAGCCCAGAGAGAGCTGAGGGAGCAAGGCCCGGAGAGGAGTCGGTAGAAGACGGAAAGACCACCAACCTGCCTGCGGTGAGTAAGTGAAAGGCCCTCAGAGATAGCGTCATCGCGGGAGATTCCAATGATTCTGAATGCTTTGGTTTCAACAGCGTGAAGACGAGCTAGGTGTGAGGCAGGAGCACCAGCCCAGAGGGGAGGGCAGTAATCCATTGAGCTGCGGATGAAAGCCTTGTATGTGGTGAGGAGCTCAGGTGTGCCAAGGAAGGACTTCACACGACGGAGGATGCCCAGTCGGCGACTGGCTTTGGAGGCCAGCTTGGAAATGTGGTTTTCCCAGGAAAGATCATGGCAGATAGTGAGACCCAAAAGCTTGAGTGACAGAACTTCTTGGAGAGGATTATTCAGAAAGTAGATGGGAGGGTTGTCCAGTCGGTCTTTTCGGAGAGACATCGTAAGAGTGTGAGATTTGTCAGGATTGAAAGACATGTTCGACTTGTTTGCCCAGTCTGTGATTTTGTCCAGGTCTGCAGAGAGTGAGGAGGCTGCAGACTGCCGATCTGAGGGATGAGGAATGGAGCGGCAGAGAGTGGAGTCATCAGCAAAGAGACAGAGAGGATTTTCAAGAGAGTCAGAGAGATCATTGATGAAGACCAGAAAAAGCACAGGGCCCAGAACACTGCCTTGGGGAACTCCAGCCTGAACAGGAAGAGGAGATGAGAGAAACCCATTCATGGCCACACGTTGACTACGACTAGAGAGGAAGTCCGCCAGCCATGCGTGGAGATTTCCATGGATACCAAAGGAGGAGAGTTTGGTGAGCAGAGCGGGGTGCCAGACCGTATTGAAGGCACGTGATATGTCGAGGGAGACGGCTCTAATTTCCTGTTTGGCATTGAGGACCTCCATCCATTGTTGAGACAGCAGAAGCAGCATGTCCAGAGTAGAGTGACCTGGTCTGAAACCAAATTGATGATCAGAGATCAAGCCATTGGAGAAGAGGAAAGATTTCATATCCGAAGCAATGATGGATTCCATGACTTTGCTGATAAATTGAGAGAAGGCTGATTGGTCTGTAGTTGCTAGGATCTGTTTTTGCACCTTTTTTGTGCAAAGCGGTGATGTTGGCTGATTTCCAAGCAGATGGCAGTTGACCTTGAGAAAAAGAGAGGGTAAGAGAACAGAGAGAGGGAGTGAAAGAGCAGAAGAACAGGATTTTAGGACCCGTGGGCTGATGCCGTCAAGTCCAGTTGCCGAATCGGAGTCGAGGGTTGACAGAAACTTTTCCACCTTGTCAGGAGGAAAGGACATGGAGTCCAGGAGCAGCTGGGTACGACTGGGTACGATGGGTACAGAGAGGGATGGGTTTGGGACACAAGATTTAGAGGCAAACACAGAGTTGAGGCATTCAGCTTTTTCACGTGCGGAGTCAGCTGTGTAGCCATTTGAGGTGAGGGAGGGGATGGAGGGGGAACAAACACCAGAAACAGATTTGACCAGACGCCACCAGGATTTGGAAGAGGGAGACAGATAAGAGAGTTCGGTCTTGAGAATGCAGAGATATTGTTTCCTGGCTCTCCTGAGGGTGGACACACACTTGTTTCGGGCTTTGTGAAAGGAAATGAGATTTCCTTCCGTTGGATTTGCTTTCCAGGAGACGAAGGCAAGTTGTATCTGGGCAACAACCTCACCACAAGATTCCGTGTACCATGGACGTGAGGAAGGGTATGACAACTGAAGACGAGATGGGATAAATCTGTGCATGAGAGAGAGCAATTTACTTTGGAAGAATTCCCAGGATGAGTTGATGTCAGAGGTGGTAGAGATGGGAGACCAGTCCAGATGATTGATGGCTGCTTGAAGACCGTGCCAGTTGGCCTGAGTGAAATGCCAGACTCGTCGACGCGGAGCAGGCTCCCTGAGAATGGTCAGAGAGATGTCCACTTTAACAAGCACATGATCAGATGAGCCGATTGGAGCAGAAGAAGAGCAGCAGACATTTTCAGGGAAGTTAGTCATAACCAAGTCCAGAAGAGAAGATGCTCCGTTGACTGAGATCCGGGTCGGGAAATTGACAGATTGTGTCAGTCCCAGTGAGTCGCAGAAGTCCTTTGCTGAGGAGCCATGGCTGGTGAGAGAGGTACCCACACCCAGCCAACTGGCATGGTGACAATTGAAATCACAACATATGAGGAAGAGAGAGTTGGGATGAGTAGATAGAAGTTGGTCCATATTATCAGACAGCGAGATGTAGATGGAGTCATCACTGTTTGGTGGATGGTACAACACACATATGAACAAGAGGTGGGAGCGAAGGGGAAGCCGTAGCCAGAGGTATTCCTGGGGTGAGGTGGAGAGAGTGCAGTGCAGGGCGAGTGAGGAAGAGAGTTTGATAAAGATAGCAACCCCACCTCCAGGACGAGGCTCAGGTCTATCATACTGGAGGAGGGAGTAACCCGGGAGAGATACTAAGGAATCAGAGACATCATGAAGGAGGAAAGTTTCTGTTAAGCAGATCACGTCTGGTTTGTCAGAAGCAACCTGTATGGAGAGATTAGTTAAGTTTGAACGAAGGCCCCGGATGTTTGAGGTCCACACCGTTAATGAAGAGGAAGGGGGAGCATCGGCTACAGAACAGGGGGGAGGAGGGGTAGGGTAAGATGTGGAAGAGGTGGAAGAGGTGGAAGAGGTAGGGAGAGCTGTTGAAGGTGTGTCAGAGATTTCAGAATAGCTCGGAGAAAGGGAAGGATGGGGCGGACAAAAGGTTTGATGGTGATTGGGTGAGGCACAATGAGGTGTTATTTGAGGAGGGGGAAGAGCGAGGCAGAAGGTTGGGGGAGATGGAGGTGAGAGTTGGAAGGGGGAAGAAGCGGGGAGGACGCTTTGAGGAGGGGGAGTGAGAGGGGGGAAATTGAGAAGAAATGAGGGTGGGGAGATTTGAAGGGGAGGGGCGAGGGGGGAGTTTAGGAGGGAAGGGACAAGGGGAGGGATTTGAAAGGGATGGGATATGGGGGAGATTTGGAGGGGAGGGGTGAGGGGGGATTCCAGGAGGGGAGGGGAGGGGCGAGGGGGAGTCTTGGAGGGGAGGGGTGTGGGGGGAGTTTAGGAGGGAACGGGCAAGGGGGGAGATTTGAAAGGGATGGGTGATGGGGAGGATTTGGAGGGGAGGGGCAAGGTGGAAGATTTAAAAGGGATGGGTGATGGGGACGATTTGGAGGGGAGGGGTGATGTGGAAGATTTGGAGGGGAGGGGTTATGGGAAAGATTTGGAGGGGAGGGGTGAGATTGGATTTTAGAAAGTGTACGATTAATGGGAAACGAACATTTATTGCAAAATGAGTTTCTTGTGACCTTCGAGTCAAAAATACGTTTAAGGACGCTGGAGGGAGGATGGAGTGCAGGAGAGTTTATGGAATGAAGAAAAGAGGCACTGTAAGAGATGGAATTTTTTTTGGGATGAATAGATTTGGTGAGCAAGTCGAAAGCAGCCTTTTAAAGAAGAAGAAGAAGAAAAAGGTGTTATAATATACGACGGAATACAGAACTTGAGGGGAAAGTGTAAACATTTTAAAGTTTAACAGTGAAAACTATCTGGGGAAATGGGGGAGAAACACGTGGTCGAAGAACGAACGAACGAATAAGAACGATTAAACGAATGAGGACAACAAATAAGAACAGAGAAGGAAATGTTTTTTTTAGTTTTTTATTTATTTTTAAAGTTGAGATTTTAAACAACGAAGTAGGCTATGGGGTGAAAAGACTGGGAAAACGGAGAACGAAAGTTATTGAAGCACAAACGACGGACCGCTGAGAGAAAAACAAAGCCTCAAGGTTGGACACTGTACAAGGCCTCAAAAGACACGACACGAATTAACACGATTTTCTATACAGGTATGAAAGATTTGCACCGAAAATCTCCCTCGGGACACACTATACGTACAACACCATAAAATAAATACAGTTATAACGAAAATACAAATGGGAACAATTACTTAACTTCGATTTCGATGGAGAGCGTGGAGAGCTGCGATAAACGAAACCTCGCCAGCAAGACCGGAAGCGGAAGCTGAAACTTCACGTTTCAGTTTGGATTTAGTATTGCACTTTTCGACCTATTTCCAAAAATTGCTTTAAACCTACGTTTCGCAGAAGAAAGATGCATTGAAGCACAATTTAGTATCAGTAGATAAGCAGATATATCTTTGGTAAGAGTTTTGTCTTGTATTCATTTTGCACATTAAACACATTATGTTGGATGTACCTAAACTGTAAATATAATGTAAATATAAATATATATTATATATATATGTATGTATATATATTTATGTATATATATATTTATGTATATATATATATATATATATATATATATATATATATATATATATATATATATATATATATATATATATATATATATATATATATATACATATATATATATATATATATATATATATATATATATATATACATATATATATATATATACATATATATATATATATATATATATATATATATATATATATATATATATACATATATATATATATATATATATATATATATATATATATATATATATATATATATATATGACGGATCCGTTGACTTAGGACTCAAGACTCATGACTGAGAGAAGGAACAACTGATATATTTATTTGATTCGTCAATCACACAAGCTTGTGGAGAGCAAAACACGTCGGACAGAAGCTCCAAGGACCAACGTTCCAACAAGATGCTCTGAAATAGCTGAACAGGGTTTTGCTTTCTATAGCGATCACAATTGAAAGATAAAGGGTGACTCAGCGGCTCACTCTTTGATCTCACCCTTTGTTCAGTAAGGAAAAAAGGGTTTTAACTGAAGACCATGCCTGGCTTATGCCCAGATGAACACATGTCCGTAGTTTGGATAAACATTTGTTGAAGGTCAGGAAAAGCACATGAAGATGAGGATAGCCTAATCGTAAAAGTGTCGGTATTCATCTGATTGAGTGGTAACGGCTGGTAACTTTATACAATAGAGCCACAGTTAGAGCAGGAACAATAAAGAGAATATGCCAGCACAGTAACTTAACTTCTTAACAGGAAATATAAAGTTTAAGCAAAGCAACACATATAAATTGGTTATATTTTGTTAATTGAGCAACATTATTAGCATAATACTGGGACGAGGATCTCAGCTCCCACATACCAAAATTCTGATAGAGGCTAGAAAGATACCGTTGGTTTCTTTCACAGAGTAAGGGATAATTTCTTATAAGGATAAAAATGAATAATAGTATTAAAAGGATACAGCAATCAATTAAAACAAAACATATGGTTGGTCACACAAAGGGGGGGCCCCCAGTGCCCATCAACAGCAGCCCCCAGTGCCCATCCAAAGTGCCCACTCCACAACCCACAATTTTCTCAGGGCACACACCTGCCTCTTTGAAATCCATGTTTCAGAAATATAACTCCATGGCCTGCTAAACGGCCAGACATACACAGGGACACCCATCGGTGGGTTACCGCCGGCATTCTGAACCAACTCCCTATTCCTGCCCTAATTTTGGCGGTATATGTTGACAATCTGTGCGTCCTATCCTTTGGTTGGCGGCCCTTCCTGCCGCCTCGTGTCCGCCCTTGCATTGCCCCGAGCAACGTCAGTGTCCGCCCTTTGGTGGCCTCCAAATTCTTTATCTCTTTATCTATTTATCTATTTATCTCTCCAAATTCTTCCAAATTCTTTATCACCGAACCTGCGGATGTGAGGACACCTCGCATTTTCCAAATTCCCTATAAGGATTCCCTACAAGGTTATTTCAGCCTCTGGCCCAATGGCTGTCTCCATGGCATGTCGACAATGGATCCCAATATCCCAATATAAATCCCAATATCCCAATATAAATCCCATATAAATTGTAATCCCAATATAAATCCCAATATCCCAATATAAATTGTTTCAACTCGACTTTCAACCAAGTTTTACCGCCAACAAACCACCATTAACCTCCCCCTGTTATTTATTTATTTTCGTAAATAAACAAATAATAAAAATAACCTGGTCTATTTATAAAAATAGTGGAAATAAATATTGAAAATAAAAATAGAATAATAAAAATAGAAAAATAAAAAATAAAAATAATACAATAGTTCTCATATGTCTTACCGTCTGGGCAATTTTTTCTCACCCACTGTGACTCACTCAAAAATTCTGAAATTCGTCTCATGAAAACACATCCCAGAGTCCAGTGTAACAGACAGACAAACACATAGACACACAGAAGACCCCAGAGTCACATCAAACTAGCTTGTCCTCAGATCCACAAAACGAAACATGTAACTTACTAAAATAATCACTTACTCATAACTAATACTCATACTTACTAATTACTCATAATAACTCATAATTACTTATGTAATTACTCATAGCACTAATAACTTATTCAAAATAATGTAATCCAGCTACCCATACCGATTTCCCAAAAAACTCGTGAAACTTCACCCCCATTCTGGAAAAACCTAGACTCAACCCTGACACCCTAAATAATTTCAGACCCATCTCCAACCTACCCTTTCTGTCAAAAGTTTTGGAACGCGCTGTAGCCACTCAACTCAAACATCACCTCTCTGCCAATAACCTGTATGAAACATTCCAATCCGGATTCTGCTCCAACCACAGTACTGAAACTGCTCTCCTCAAAATCACCAATGACCTTCTCCTCTCCTCTGATGCCGGCAACCTCAACATTCTCGTCCTCCTCGACCTCAGCGCCGCCTTTGACACCGTCAATCACACCATCCTCCTCATCCTGCCTTGACCAGCTTGCGCCTATAAAAACCCAAATCAGTTTCTTTCACCCATTCTGCTCCCTGGTTTACCCCTGAACTCCGCCTGATGAAAACTCATGCTCGCCAACTTGAAAGACTCCGCAATAATACAGGTCTCACAATTCACTTCCAAGCCTACAAGGACCACATACAGCACTACAAAGATGCCCTCTTCCGCTCCGCCTGCTACTCTCAAATTATCCACTCTGGCTCCGGGAACCCGAAAGCACTCTTCTCTACAATAAACAAACTCCTCAGCCCACCGAATACAACCACCCAGTCATTCACAGTAGACAACTGCATCTCCTTGCTTTCATTCTTCCAAAGCAAAATTGACAACATCTACAATAGCTTACAATAGCTTACAAATCACCACAACCCACTCTATCCTGACAAACTGCATCACTGAAATAAAATCCTGGCTTCAAATCAACTTCCTCAAACTTAACTATGATAAATCTGAAATAATCATCATTGGCCCAAAAATACTCACCAAATCCACCCACGACTTTGCCCTCAACATCGACGGTATCCCAGTATCCACCTCCACTCACATCCGGAATCTTGGCATCATCCCTGACCAAACCCTTTCTTTCGACAAATACACTAAACAGATCACAAAGACAGCCTTCTTTTACCTGAAAAACATCGCCCGTCTCCGTCCATCCCTCTCCTCCATGGCTGCAGAAACCCTCATCCACGCCTTCATCATCTCCCGTCTGGACTACTGCAACAGCCTCTCTTGTTCACCCTCAATAATCACCAATAATCACCAAACCTCAATAATACAATGCGGTCAGAACTCCGCTGCCCGTCTACTCACCCATTCCCGGACCGGTGACCACATCACCCCCGTCCTTTATAAGCTTCACTGGCTCCCCAAACCCAGAGAATCCAGTACAAAATCCTCCTCTTGACCTACTAAGCCCTCCATAAGCTGGGCCCATCCTACCTGACTGACCTCCTCTCCAGACATACTCTTCACACACATGAAAGCTTCACGCCATCGTGGCCACACCCACTGCATCATCTAAGCTGACTACTCCCTTCTGAAACTCACGCTTCCCAGTCGCCCCCCATACCATTGAATCTCTCAACTTTTTGGAAGGTTTCATGCATTCTTGGGAGGCGTGCTCTACCATGCAGCACCTCCTCTTCCTGGTGCACACCTTCCGCACAGTCCCCCAACTCAGCCCCCTCATGTAACACGACCAAAAACCTCAACCTCCGACAACCAACTCGTACTCCGTGTCACTCTCACCTCCTTCCCTGTCTCTTCACCCCGACGCATCCCCAAGATGCATTACGCACCCCATCCACAAAACGAAACACCCATCATTCGCCCGGCGTGAACCACATCAAACCCCGACCGTTCTCCTTCCATGGATGAGCGTTCTACCACATTATCTTTTCCAAACCACCACGTCTCCAATGTTTCCCCCATCCGCCTGTGAGGCAGCTTGTCCCGCATAATCTGCCCTTAGAACCACATGCATTTTGATAACTAAACCTTACCACCATCGCTCGACCAAAGGTCTTTATCCGGCGCATCGATCAACGCGGATGCATCGATGCATCTTCTAGCTGCCATTCTGCATCACATCCGTACCGTGGTCTTGCAAATGCCATTCCCTATTTCATCCGCTCTAGACAACCTCATTTACCTCAGTCAGAGAGACCTCATTTACTGTATCCCATTTACTGTAGATAGGGTTTCCGGTTGGCACCGGAAATTCATTACTGTCCTGAAATCCTCCATTCGGCCAAGCCAATCGCCTTATTTTAAATACTTCATGGTACTATCATCGTTTATTCAGAATTCCCCTTATAAATCCATCTTAAACAACGTATTCCTCCTGTGACGCAGGAGTCACCGGTCCCCATTATATTGACATGGCGCCAGCACACCGCATGAACCACACGAACGTCTGACACGAACGTCCAGCAAAGTTGCAATGGCCCACAATGCATTTGGGCACACATCCTCCCCTTGCTTCACCACAGGTGTGCACTCTTCTGCACACGCAATCACCACCGCCACCCTTGCTCACCGACACTCCTCTTGGGAGTAGGCAAGTTATCGCCGGCACTCTGAGCAAAATTCCGTATTCTGAATTTTAATTAAACAAATTCCAAATTCCGACAGGGCTCGCATTTCCCATCCACTGAAACGTAAATCACGGAGGTAAGTTACCAAAATACCTCCCCTCCAGATCAAAGGTGTGTATTTCGCACCTCTGACAGCATTACACACCATGACATAATTTCACACCAGCAGAACTTTAATCCCTCTCAACAACAATTACAACAACAACTGCCCTAAACCAAGGGCCCCCTGTACAGCACACACGTGACTCGCGGCTCGCTCGGCTCCAGCCCGAACGCACAACAACTCCGCACCCAAACCTCCATGGAGCCGCACGGCAGAAACCACAGGCTCGTACCACACCGACAATAAAACCGCCAAACCATTCATTCACCTCTCGTCCCAAACAAATGAAAATCCGGACTCCCAATATAAATCCAGACTTTAATTAAACGAACATCACCGGGACCCTCGGATAGACGCTAAAATCGACATACACACGTCAATGGCGAATACACACAATACACACGACAAAAATCCGATTTAAATTCAGAGATCGCCGATCGACCTGGCGCAACCAACTCAACACGACGACGCCACGCCGTTTTCGGTTCGGTGCGCACTTTCGTGCTTCCACACAAATCCCAACACTCCCGCCTCGCGGTTTCCTGCGAGGGGCGTTGCCGCGGCAACCAGACTGCACGCCGCTCTATTCGTGTTCACGGCGGGGTTCACCTCGCGTCGGACGTGAGTCTTTTCAAATGAGTTTGGCAACTGTCAAAACAGTCAGCTGTCAAAACCTCGCTGCGCAGGGGGGGTGTTGCCTGAAGCCCCGGGACAGAGCTTAGGGCTTGGAGGGTAGGGGTTTGATCTACCTAACCCTTCCACGGGGTCTTGATCTTCAACGAGCGGCATTAGTCGCGCGTTGGCTTACCGACCTATCTTATTTCCTTAATCACCTCATCCTGCACATTTATCCCGCCTCATCCTGCACCTGCAATTTGCAATTAGTTTGCCTGCTTCCTCAGGCCATCGAGAGCCGAGAGGCTCTCTGAGAGGCTCGCCCGCCTCACAGCCGCCTCCCTCCACCAACTAAAGATTTTCCAATAAAAAATGCTGGGATATTTCTGAGAGGCTCACCCTGCCTTCACAGATTTCTAACCTAACTCCGAGAGGCTCGCCCGCCTCATCAGCTCTCTAACCTAACTCCTGAAGAGGCTCACCCGCCTCATCTCACTCTTCCCTCCGTATGCTAACTGGACCTTACGAAACCAATCTATTCCCTATCCTCGGCGCCTTCTTGGGGCACCTTACTGCCCCGTAACGTTACCCCGACGAATCCATAAACAGTCAGTTGCTCCGGAGCCCCAAAACGGCTCGTTCTTAAATTTTGTTCGAGGATCAGGCTCGAGCAGGGAACGGGCAAACGACACCGAGCGACAGAGTGGGTTCCAATTTAGCCTAAAATCCCAGTCTATAACAAAATAAACCCAAGGCTCACCTCACCTGGACCGATCAACTCAGCTGGTGTTTTTTTTCCACTCACTCGCGCCTGGAGCCGCGTCCCGAGTCTGCCCGAGCTGACTCCTGCCTGGCTCGCCATTTGACGGATCCGTTGACTTAGGACTCAAGACTCATGACTGAGAGAAGGAACAACTGATATATTTATTTGATTCGTCATACACACAAGCTTGTGGAGAGCAAAACACGTCGGACAGAAGCTCCAAGGACCAACGTTCCAACAGGATGCTCTGAAATAGCTGAACAGGGTTTTGCTTTATATAGCGATCACAATTGAAAGATAAAGGGTGACTCAGCGGCTCACTCTTTGATCTCACCCTTTGTTCAGAAAGGAAAAAAGGGTTTTAACTGAAGACCATGCCTGGCTTATGCCCAGATGAACACATGTCCGTAGTTTGGATAAACATTTGTTGAAGGTCAGGAAAAGCACATGAAGATAAGGATAGCCGATCGTAAAAGTGTCGGTATTCATCTGATTGAGTGGTAACGGCTGGTAACTTTATACAATAGAGCCACAGTTAGAGCAGGAACAATAAAGAGAATATGCCAGCACAGTAACTTAACTTCTTAACAGGAAATATAAAGTTTAAGCAAAGCAACACATATAAATTGGTTATATTTTGTTAATTGAGCAACATTATTAGCATAATACTGGGAGGAGGATCTCAGGTCCCACATACCAAAATTCTGATAGAGGCTAGAAAGATACCGCTGGTTTCTTTCACAGAGTAAGGGATAATTCCTTATAAGGATAAAAATGAATAATAGTATTAAAAGGATACAGCAATCAATTAAAACAAAAATATGGTTGGTCACACAAAGGGGGGGGGGGGGGGGGGGCCTGAAGCCCTATATATATATATATATATATATATATATCTATATGTATATATATATATATATATATATATATATATATATATATATATACATCTATATGTATATATATATATATGTATATATATATATATATATATATATATATATATATCTATATATATATATATATATATATATATATATATATATATATATATATATATATATATATATATATATATATATATATATATATATATATATATATATATATATATATATATCGATATGTATGTATATATATATATATATCTATATATATATCGATATGTATGTATATATATATATATATATATACAGTGGTACCTCGGCTTACGAGTTTAATCCGTTCCGTGACGGAGCTCGTAAGCCAAATCGCTCGTAAGTCAAAGCAAATTTTCCCATTCAAATGCATTGAAATGCTATTAATCCGTTCCAGCCTCAAAAAAAAAACACCAATTTTTTTTGTTAGGTGCTTTTAAATAACAAAAATGTACTTTATAAATAACAAATAATGTATAAACAAGCACGACCTCGTATATACTGTACATAATACAAGAGAATGTAAAGAAATAAACTGGTTTTATTAAGCAGAGGAGAAGAGCATGCCAGGTGAGGTGTGCGTGTTGTCGACTTGGCGAGGCAGTACGATCGTACTCCTTCTACGATATGTACGATTTTGAAGCAGAAGGAGTCCATAAAGGCTATAACGCCAGCCAAGGGCGTTACGATTATTTCAAAGCTCCGGACCTCTATCCATGAAGATATGGAGAAGTTGTTGTTTGTGTGGTTGAAGGAGAAGCAGCTCGCAGGAGATACCGTGACCGAGAGCATCATGTGTTTGAAAAGATTGAAACTCGGATATCGAGCACGGACCACGAGGTGTTTTTTCTTTTTTCTTAATCTCGGTTTCAGTGAACTTTTGCTCTGTGCTCACGTGTACTGTACCTGTACCTGTAATGGTACGTCAGAGGATGGCACCTGTTGTCATCATATTAAGTGCAAGATGTTCTGCATCGTAAGTTGGTACACCGTGGTCTTTCGGCGGTGTTTAAGCCGGCCGTCTTGGCTTCTGTCACCATTGGCATTGAGTCTTTCGATGTAGGTAGGTCGTTGTGTGCCGGTGCCTTGGCCGAATTCCTTCATTGCTGCATTGTTAGCTCACCTGGTTTTTTATACCACATCTTTGGTTATCGGACCAGCGAATGACGTCATCTCCAAAGTATGGCTTATTCTCACTTGTCTTGGACGATCTTCTACTTCTAGCCTTCCACCGTGCATTTGGTGTCCACTGTACTTACTGTACAGTGCCTGGTAAAATTGATGTAATGGGTTTTTGACCGTCAACGCCATGAACCGTCATGAACCGTCATGAACCGTCAACGCCATGAACCGCTAACACTCAAAAGCCCATTTATCGCGCCTTATAAAGCAAAACGCAAACCGAAAGCCATGCCTCTCAAGCGAGGCGTGCTTCCGTGGTCACGTGATCCACAGGTGTAGCTCATTATACCCGCACGCGCGACACGCTTTGGCGGTCACGTGACCAGCCACTCTGGAGGCGGGGATCCCCGCCGATGACGTCACCGGCTGGAGCAAGGAGATTCCTCGCTCATGTATTTCGACGATTGCGTGTTTTATATCCAAGCAGAGATGCTTTCACGGCAAGATAACCACGTGACCGGAACCGGAAGCCACAACCGGAAAATTCAAAAAAATAAATTTTTTGAGCTCGTACATCGGATCTCGGCTCGTATCCCAAAGCAACAAACCGCCCGAGCGACGGCTCGTATCCCGAAAAACTCGTACGTTGGGGCACTCGTAAGCCGAGGTACCACTGTATATGCATATATATATATATATATATATATATATATATATATATATATATATGCATATATATATATATATTATATATATATGTATATATATATATATACATTATTATACATATATATATAATTATATATATATATATATATTATTGTGGCGGACACATTGTCAATGGGCAATAATTCTGCGCACCAGTGGGTGGCGCGGCGTCCGGGCGTGGAAGCGCAGCTCGGGCCACGCCCGGAGCGAAGGTGTCACGAGGCGCAGGGTGGAACTGAGGACATGCCCCGCCTTTCGGCCGACCGGCCACGCCCGGGGGCAAGGCGTGGCCTCAGGAAGAACGTCCGCGACTGGGCCAGGACGTGCCTCGCGTGCCAGCGCGCAAAGGTCCACCGCCACACCCAGGCCCCGTTGGCCCCGTTTACGGTGCCCGAGCGTCGGTTTGACCACGTCCACGTCGACTTGGTGGGACCTCTGCCCCCCTCGCAGGGTTTCGCCCACCTCCTCACCATGGTGGACCGCACCACCCGGTGGCCAGAGGCCGTGCCATTGGTGGCGACGGCTGTGGCTGACGTCGCGCAAGCCTTCATCGCCACGTGGGTTGCCCGGTTCGGTGCCCCCTCGGACATCTCGTCCGACCGCGGCCCCCAGTTCACCTCGGAGCTCTGGGGAGCGGTGGCGCAAGGGCTCGGCGTCAAGCTGCACCGCACCACGGCCTACCACCCCTAGGCCAACGGCCTGTGCGAGCGCTTTCATCGCTCAATGAAGGCCGCGCTCCGGGCCAGCCTCTGCGACGGCAGCTCGGCCGACAGGCTCCCCTGGGTCCTGCTGGGCCTCAGGACGGCGCCCAAGGACGACCTGCGCGCGTCCTCGGCGGAGCTGGTCTTTGGACAACCGCTGCGGGTACCGGGCGAATTTATCCCCGACTCCACGGCTCCTTGGTTGGCGGCGCAACAGCGCTCCACCCTGCAGGAGACCGCCAGGAGGTTCGCCCCAGTGCCGACGGCACACCACGGTTGTCCGTCCTCCCATGTCGCCCCGGAGCTTCGCACGGCGGAGTACGTTTTCGTCCGGCACGACGCCCACCGGGCACCGCTGCGGCCCCCGTACGGCGGGCCCCTTCCGCGTGCTGGAGACCGGGGACAAACATTTCACCGTGGACATCGGCGGTACTCCGGATCGTATCTCCGTGGACCGCCTCAAGCCGGCCCACCTCGATCTGGACCACCCCCTGCAAGCAGCTCTGCGTCCGCGTCGAGGCTGCCCCCCGGCGGTCAGACCCCCGGCACCAACCAGCCCCGCTGTCCCGCTACCCCCCAGCCCTGCACCCATCCCAGATGCCGCCAGAGGCATCCCAGATGGCATACCCGGCATCCCAGACGCCGCCAGCCGCCAGAGGGCGTTTCGGCCGGGTCATCCGGCTTCCCCGCAAGCTCACCCTTCAGGTGCGCGGGAATTCTGGGGGGGCGCGTGTGGCGGACACATTGTCAATGGGCAATAATTCCGCGCACCAGTGGGTGGCGCGAGCGTCCGGGCGTGGAAGCGCAGCTTGGGCCACGCCCGGAGGGAAGGCGTCACGAGGCGCGGGGTGGACTGAGGACATGCCCCGCCTTTCGGCCGACCGGCCACGCCCGAGGGCAAGGCGTGGCCTCGGGACATATATGCGGGGCTCGATAGTCGAGACTGCCCAGTGCTTACGTGCGAGCTGTTAATAAAGCATTTCAGTTTGTACAACGCGTGGTGGCCTACCTTCTTGGCAAACGAATCGTGTGTGCACAGCACCACATTATATTATTACTATTATAATATATATATATTATATATGATATATTATATTATATATTATATTCTAATATATTATAATATATTATATAATATATTATATTATTATATATATAATAATATTATTATTATTATTATTATTATTATTATAATAATATTATTATTATTATTATTATTATTATTATATTATTATATTATATATATATATATATATATATATATATATATATAATATTATTTTATTATATATTATATTATATTATATTATATTATTATTTATTATATTATATATTATATTATATATATTATAATATTATATATTATATTATTATTATTATATATTATTATTATTATTATATATTATTATTATTATATATTATTATTATTATTATATATATGTATATATTATGTATATGTATTATATAAATATAATGTAAATATATATATATATATATATATATATATATATATATATATATATATATATATATATATATATATACATAGTATATATATATATATATGTCTATATATATATATACAGTGGAACCTTGACTTACGAGTGCACCAACTTACGAGTTT
>NC_136261.1:191551323-191749104 GCF_964187855.1 Myxine glutinosa
CGCGTGTGGCGGACACATTGTCAATGGGCAATAATTCCGCGCACCAGTGGGTGGCGCGAGCGTCCCGGGCGTGGAAGCGCAGCTCGGGCCACGCCCGGAGGGAAGGCGTCACGAGGCGCGGGGTGGACTGAGGACATGCCCCGCCTTTCGGCCGACCGGCCACGCCCGGGGGCAAGGCGTGGCCTCGGGACATATATGCGGGCTCGATAGTCGAGACTGCCCAGTGCTTACGTGCGAGCTGTTAATAAAGCATTTCAGTTTGTACAACGCGTGGTGGCCTACCTTCTTGGCAAACGAATCGTGTGTGCACAGCACCACATTATATTATTACTATTATATATACTAGGGCATGCCCGTACTATATATATAGGACGTGCCCATGCCCGTGGGTGCCCGTTCCTTGCCAAAAAAAAAAAAAAAAATGTCTTCGCCCATGCATGCATGGGCGTGCCCATGGGCCCATGGGCGTGCCCGTAAGTGCGTGATGTGACCGTACAATGAATGTATCGTCCCGACGCCGCAGCTCGGATGGCGCTGCAGTTAATCGGGCCCCCAAATTCCTCATCGACGATAACTAAACAATATATTATATGAATCGCACCGTACATACCTCCTTCTAGATCTTGTTCTTGTCTTGATATACTTACTCAGGCTCACTCTATCACGACTGAGTCCTCCCAGCTCCTCCAAATGGCGCCCGCTAGCCGCTACGTAAGTCCGGAAGTGACGTCCTCATTTGACTGTCCGGAAGGTCGCAAATCGCAGTTACGATGAATCGCAAATTAGTTTTAATTAGTTTTAAAACATAGTTTAACGGCAACATAGTTTGCCGACGGGAAATAAATGAATACGCTCTCAAATGTGCCATCCGAGGCAGAGTCTGTTCGCCACGTTCGGCACACGTGATAGCTCGCTGCTCTCTGATTGGTTGAATCGTTTTTTGGACATAGCTCGGTAACTACTTCTGCGATTAATTTAAAACCTTGAAAAGGCACATCCTCGGGTCCCCAGCAATATACCTGGCAAGTTTCAAGTATATCGGACCGGTAGTTGTCGAGAAACAGCGGTCACAGACAAACATACATACAAACATACAAACATACAAACATACAAACATACAAACATACACACAGAGATTGCTGGAATTATAGATAGATATATATTATATATGATATATTATATTATATATTAATTATATTATATTCTAATATATTATAATATATTATATAATATATTATATTATTATATATATAATAATATTACTATTATTATTATTATTATTATTAATAATATTATTATTATTATTATTATTATATTATTATATTATATATATATATATATATATATATATATAATATTATTTTATTATATATTATATTATATTATATTATTATTTATTATATTATATATTATATTATATATATTATAATATTATATATTATATTATTATTATTATATATTATTATTATTATTATATATTATTATTATTATTATATATTATTATTATATATATGTATATATTATGTATATGTATTATATAAATATAATGTAAATATATATATATATATATATATATATATATTATATATATATATATATGTCTATATATATATATATATATATATATATATATATATATATATATATATATATATATATATATATATATATATATATATATATATAATGGAAAATTGATTCCATACCAAATCCTATGTATATAAGCATTAACATCCCATTCCCTTTAATATTAGTCACTTGTAAAATATTTCTGATGGCCACCTGCTTTTGAAGCCGGAGAGGGAAGATTCGGATGGAACAGCCCTCAGTTGCAGTTTGCTAGACAGGAAAAGCAAGGAACAACAGAGTTGAGGTGTAAAGTCACCTTGGATTTTGGGAGTTTAACCAGAAGGGGGTACTGAAGGAACATGTTGCTGGGGACGGTAGGAGGACTGAGAGAGCAAAGGGAGCTCGTCCAGAGGGAGCTAGTCCAGAGGGAGCTAGTCCAGAGGGAGCTAGTCCAGAGGGAGCTGCACATTTTATATATTTATTTGAACTAATTGATTCTTTAAAAACGGATGCCTTTTAACTATTAAAGATGTGCTTAAATACAAACTTTTGTATCAGCTCCAAATTATGTGAGGATTAACCTTATGAAGTTGTAAGTTTATGGAGGCTTCAAATAAGCATTGTATTACTCGGCATGTACGCATGCCTAGCAATACAATGTTTGACGAAATTTAAATGTTAGCATGTTTAAATGCATGTTTAAAGCAATTTGATCTGGAGAAAGCATTTGATAGGGTTCCATGCGAAGTAGTGACATGGGCATTGAGTACGTTAGAAGTGGAGGAATGATTGATCAGAGTCGTGATAGCAATGTACGAGAGAGCGCGCACAGGTGTAAGGACAAAGTACGGGAACGGTGGTGAGTTTGAGGTGAACGTGGGAGTGCATCAGGGGTCGGTACTAAGTCCACTACTATTTGTAGCTGTGATTGAGGTGCTGGCTCGGAACGTAAAGGAGGGTTTACCGTGGGAGTTGTTGTATGCAGATGATCTGGTGTTGATTGTGGAGAGTATGGATGGACTGAAGGAGAAGATGAACAAGTGGAAGGAATGTATGGAGACAAAAGGTCTGAAGGTGAATATCGGAAAGACGAAGGTGATGGCAAGTGGTAAAGCATGTGGTGAGGTGGAAAGAACTGGGAAGTGGCCATGTTCTGTGTGCAGGAAGGGTGTCGGAGTGAACTCCATTCAATATACAACGTGCGCTGAGTGGGTTCATAAAAAATGTAGTGGTCTGAGAGGGTCATTAACCAGTGTGGCAGCTACATTCAAGTGTAAGGTGTGCACAGAGGGAGCTGCAGATGGAGGAAGTGTTGAGTTGGATCTTGGAGACGGCATGAAACTGGAAGGTGTGAAAACATTTTTCTACCTAGGAGACATGCTGAATAGAGAAGGTGGATCAGACTCAGCGACGATTGCTGGAGTGAGATGTGCATGGAAGTTTCGGGAACTGAGTGGCATGCTGACGAGGAGGGGAAAATCGTTGAAGCTGAAGGGAAAGGTGTATGCTGCATGTGTGAGAAGTGTTATGATTTATGGGAGCGAGACATGGGTAATGAACGTAGAGCAGCAACGAAGGCTGGAAAGGGTGGAAATGCGAATGGTTCGATGGATGTGCGGAGTATCGTTGAGAGAGAGGAAGACAAATGATGAATTGCAAAAGATGATGGGAATAGAGCCTGTGATGGATGTGGTGAAGAGAAACAGGTTGAGATGGTTTGGTCATGTGTTGAGGAAGGATGAAAGTGACTGGTTGAGAAGAGTGATGGAAATGAATGCAGAAGGAAGTAGAGGACGGGGAAGACCGAGAAAGACTTGGCTGAAGGTGGTGGAAGAAGAAATGCGGGCAAGGGGGTTAACAAGGGGAGATGTAGAAAAAAGGGCAAAATGAAGAAGATTGTCATGGGGCCCACAAGGCTAACCCCCGCTCCTGCAGGGAAAATGGCCTTAAAATCCTGTTGTTGTTGTTGTTGTTGTTGTAGGCATGCTAGGCATGTACTAGAGCATTTGTATGTTGAGCTCAGCATGATGTGCCTCATCCTTCACAATTCCTTGATCATCTTTTTTCAGTGGTGGAAGAATGCAAAACAAGGCTGCGAGGGGCTGGTTTCCAGGAGCTGAAAGAAAATTATCAATGGGATTTGCAGCCTCAACACAAGGTTGTCTTAGTGGCATATTTTCCCACAAATATAATACTTGTCTACATGGTGTGACTGCAAGTATTTTGCATTTTCAAGCATCACAGAAGAAAACAAGCTGTGGCCTATAGATATAATTTTGTGTATTTGTTTATGATGATATAATATAGTTCTTGTTAAAAGCCAGTAACCGTTTATTTTTAGGGTTAGGGTTAGTAAATTGTGTTAATATTTTTCAAATCTTTTCGAAATCAATTTTCAAATTTTCAATATCAATTTTCAAATTTCAAATTTGTTTAAATTGCTACCGCTTATCATGTTTTAAGAAACTTCTCTCAAAAGCTGTACATGTTTAATGCTTAATTAAGTGTAAGCCATGGAAACCATCACACATGGCTTGCCGACTTCCTCACCGGTCGCAGTTAACGTGTGGCCCTGAATGGATTTCTCTCATCTCCCCTTCCTGTTCAGGCTGGAGTTCCCCATGGCAGTGTTCTGGGCCCTGTGCTTTTTCTGGTCTTTATCAATGATCTCTCCGACTTTCTGGAAAATCCTCTCCATCTCTTTGCTGATGACTCCACTCTCTGCCGCTCCATTCCTCTTCCCTCAGATCGGCAGTCTGCAGCTTCTTCACTCTCTGCAGACCTGGCTAAAATCACAAAGTGGTCAAACAAGTGGAACATGTCTTTCAATCCTGACAAATCGCACACTCTCACTTTGTCTCTCTGTAAAGACCATCTGGACAACCCTCTCATCTACTTTCTCAACAATCCTCTTTAAGAAGTTCTGACACTCAAGCTTTTGGGTCTCACTATGTGCCATGATCTGTCCTGAGAAAACCACATTTCCAGCTGGCCTCCAAAGCCAGTCACTGTCTGGGCAGCTTCCGTCGTGCGAAGTCCTTTCTGGGCACTTCTGAGCTCCTCACCATATACAAAGCTGTCTTCCCCAGCTCAATGGAATACTGCTCTCCCCTCTGGTCTGGTGCTCCAGCCTCACACCTAGCTCGGCTTCACGTGGTTGAAACCAAAGCTTTCAGGATCATTGGTATCTCCCGTGATGAAGCTGATTCTGAGGGCCTTTCGCTCTCTCACCGCAGGCAGGTTGGTGGTTTTCTGTCTTCTACTGACTCCTCTTTGGCATAGTTCCCCGTGCTTTGTCTGTGCTCTGTCCCCCAAATTTTCCTGCAGGATGCACAAGATCAGCCAGCAACCATCTTCTGGTGAAACCGCCAAAATAAAGACTCTCTGCTCAGCTTCACTTTTCAATTCCTTTTTTTTCCTGCCTCTGGAACAAACTCCCACACTCTCTTCAATCCCACTCCTCCCTCCAGGTCTTTAAAACAGCTGTTCACCACCATCTCTTATCTTCCCCCATCCAAAACCTTGATCTTTTCTACCCCCGTTAAAACAAACCAAATCCACCACTTTCAATCTCCAACTTCTTTCCTGAAATTCCTAGTAGCGTCCATTTGTTTTATACTGTGTACCCCTTCCCTACCCCCTCCACCCACCCTCCCACCGGCCCTCTCTCTTCCACAGATCTACAGACGTCCCTGTTCTTTACTGTTGTTGTGCTTGTATGTTTTCCTCTCTCTCTCCTTCTTGTCTCCTGCTACCTTTATTTATTGTATGTTTTATGGGTATGTGCCTGTTCTCGTGTGTAATGTGTTAGCTCTTACACGAGCCTTGACTCTGTTTACAAAAAAAAAGAAAAAAAAGAAAGAAAAAAAGTGATAATTCCCATTGAATAAATAAACAAAAAACTCTTATTTGCAACAGCCTAAGCTTTGCTTCACTCGTCGGCGATCTTTGGACGGAGATAGCCGATAGGCTTGAAATGCCGAGGCCCTGTTTTGATCACGCATCATAACGCCATTCTATTTCGCAGCAATCGATCCTGGCACACAAAGTTGGGAGAAAATGGATGGGAATTGGGGGGAATTGGGGCCTAGTTGAATAATCCATGGTGGTATGGATGTTTTATCAGAGGGATAAAAGATTTAGGGCTAATTGGACTTTGCACTGATGATGAATATGCTCTGATGAAAATAAATATATCATCACTCTAAAATCAAAATCCACCATAAGCTAGAATCACATGCTGTTTTTAGCACTGTTTTCAATTCCCCAGTTCCCTGTGCTTGAATCTTCTATTCAAACGTGTGGTTGGATGAACTACTGATATTGATGATCTACTGGGTATTGGCGATGTACACTGCGAAGCTGTAGGAAAGAGAAAGTAAAATAAAGGTCGTGCAAACTCTTCACTCTATGACCCAATGAAAATCCCAAATTAAAGTCTAGTAGAATAATGATAATGAAAATTATGTTTTGTAAGAAATATAAAAATATTGAAATTGAACCTTATGATGTAATTTTATAAATGAGATATCGAAATACAGTACAAATAAATTAATTAGTTTCTTTGTTTGGTGAAAATAGTCAGAAATTGACTGATTGACCATAAATCATAACCATCAATTTTATTTTAAAATCACATTAATTTTATTATTTTTATTTTTGTTTATAAAATCATATTGACCATAAAAAAATTGACCATAAAATCAAACAGCAACTTCACTTTATGGAAAACTTGCCAAAATACTTTACCTCAATCAATACTTGTTGAACTAGTTTACCTCAATCAATACTTGCTGAACTGGTTTACTTTGATTAATACATGTCGAACTAATTTACCATGATCAATACGTGCCAAACCAGTATACCTCGATCAATACTTGCTGAACTGGTTTACTTTGATTAATACATGTCGAACTAATTTACCATGATCAATACGTGCCAAACCAGTATACCTCGATCAATACTTGCTGAACTGGTTTACTTTGATTAATACATGTCGAACTAATTTACCATGATCAATACGTGCCAAACCAGTATACCTCGATCAATACTTGCTGAACTGGTTTACTTTGATTAATACATGTCGAACTAATTTACCATGATCAATATGTGCCAAACCAGTATACCTCGATCAATACTTGCTGAACTGGTTTACTTTGATTAATACATGTCGAACTAATTTACCATGATCAATATGTGCCTAACCAGTATACCTCGATCAATACTTGCTGAACTGGTTTACCTTGACCAATACCTGCCAAACGGGTTTACCTCGATAAATATTTGCTGAACTGGTTTACTTTGATTAATACTTGTCAAACTAATTTACCTTGACCAATACTTGCCAAACTGGTTTACCTTAATCGATACTTGCTGAACTGGTTTACTTCGACCAATACTTGCAGAACTAGTTTACCTCGATCGATACTTGCCAAACTGGTTTACCTTGATCGATACTTGCCAAACTGGTTTACTTCGATTGCTACTTGCCAAACTGGTTTACCTTGATCGATACTTGCCAAACTGGTTTACTTCGATTGATACTTGCCAAACTGGTTTACCTTAATCGATACTTGCTGAACTGGTTTACTTCGACCAATACTTGCCGAACTGGCTTCCCTCGATCATTGTTATTATCATGACCATTTACTGACCATATGTCAGAATAATTTTTGTGTGAATGTATTGATCATGTGTGAATGAAAAAAACATGTATTGATCATTGTATTAACCTCAGGTTGGTCAGATTTGTGTAAAGTATTGGGTACCCTCTCCCTGTGCCCTGTGGCTCCCACCCGCTCGTCAACCACTCCACCATTCTCAGCGTGGTTCGTTCTAATATTTATGATCTCTACAAAGATTTCTGTTGCAGTTCTGAATATTATATGCCTAATGGAAGCGTTTATCTTTCAGCATATCACCAATACTTCTGTGTCTCTCCTTGGCTTCTATTTCTTCCGTTTTACCAGAGGCCTCTTCCTCGTTCTGGAAGTGGTGTTGCTGTCTACATCAATGGCTCCGTTTCTCATTGTCTGTTGTGCTCACTAAGCCACCCTCTGGAATACTTCTTTCTGCGTACACCTCTCCACAACCACTTAATGTTTTTTTATGTGTGGTGTGTCAGACACCAAAAGATGACAAGCCTCTTAACTTGTCACTATTTCCTCAACATTAATCAACTCATAACTGTCCAACCAAATTCTCTGTTCCTCATTACGATGATTTCAACTGCCAATATGCACCAAGCAGCCATGATATTGCAGCTAAGTGTCTTATTCAAAATTGCCTGATTGAATATTATCGGAGAAGCATATGATTGCAAAGGAAAGTGTTTTAAACATGGAATACTTTGCTAATATACGGAGATTTGTCGAGCTCTGTTTTAGATCATTGTGTGATCATTGGCAGTTCTCTAAAGCTACAATTCTGCAAAGGTGGAGAAGGGCAGCGCTAGAAATATATTGGGTAGATGTGGATTGTTTTAGATTGGTTTTGGGGCACATTTTCCTGAAAAGACTAGGTTTTCGTGTGTGTGTGTGTGTGTGTGTGTGTGTGTGTGTGTGTGTGTGTGTGTGTGTGTGTGTCAGTGTGTGTGTGTCAGTGTGTGTGTGTCAGTGTGTGTGTGTCAGTGTGTGTGTGTCAGTGTGTGTGTGTCAGTGTGTGTCGTTTGTCAGTGTCAGTGTCAGTCATGGTGATTTATGTTTGTGATGAAAATCGATGAGATGTTTGGAAATGTCATATTGTTATATGTACCATCGATAGAAATGTGAATCTGCTACAGGTGTTGAATTCAGGCATGTTGTCATACTGCAGAGGATCCCAAAATACAGAATTTGTAATATTGTACAATTTGAACCATATTCGTAACTTCTCAACACTCGACTTCCAACAACGCTGGTAAACACTGGCAGGGTTATCAGAATTGAGGTAGTGTTTGTGCAGAATGCATAACAAGTCAGTACTACAACTTTAAAGGTAAATACAGCTTAAACAGTAATAATATGCAACTAAAATACAAGTGATGAAAAGTTTAAAAAAATACTTCAAGTGCTTTAATTACGAGGTTGGTTTAAATTTGATCTGGACTATTTTCTCCATTCTCCGGGCCTGGCTGCCTGTAGGGCATAGCGGACCACCTCGTGTAGCATCTTTTTGGGGGCTCAGGTGACCCGAAAAGCCCACCAATAAACAGCTGGGACCCCTCCTGGTGAAAAAAAAATGGCCTGTAGTCCGCAAAGAGGTCCTGTTTTTAGTGTGCAGGAAAAGAAAGGCCACAGATGGCCTCTCCTACACACTAAAAGCAAATGAGTTACAAAAGTATTGTTGCGGTTTTTAGAACCCTCCACTTTGTAAATATTTGTAATAATCCCTTATAAATAATCCCCTGTAAATATTCCCATTTTTGTGTAGAGATCAAAGGTCGCACCCTAGTTAGGTCATATTGCAACATGTAGGACACCATAGGCTCTTCTTTAGTTATTTCATTAGTATGTGTTTCAGGTAAGGATCTGTTCCCAATAGTTTGACTCTGCGTTGTATTAATCAAATAACCTCGGCCCCTTTTTCCAATCCTATTCATTTTGCAGCATAGCCTCCCTCCAAATTGTGTTCCCTTGCTTGCCAGTAGCGTTCGCTGCCTTCTGGTTGTTCCCGCAAGCCACCATAAGCCACGTGGCAGAGTTGGAGGAGAAGGGAGGAGTGCCAGGAACGAAGGCGTGGCCCCTCAACGCACCATCAAGGGGCGGACCGGTGAGTGCTCGCGACCACACAGGGCTGAGGCCATCTCACCGGTAGGCGTATCCTAAAGGCAAGCGGCTTGATACGCGAGTGGGAAATAAAAGCGGCTGCGTGGGACTACTTCGAGAGATGCGGGGGATGAGCCAGATGAGTGAGAGAAGAGAGGTGCCCGGGAGAATGGTTTGAAAGGAGTCCTTGCTTGCCGTTTATGAACTATTGGAGGCGCACAACTGGCGAAGGCTGAGGGACAATTTGTTCCGTACGCCGCATCCCAGTCTTCCCCCCTCAATATAATTGTCCGCTCACGTTAAGCGCCACGCGAAGCTGCCGGCCGCTTGCCGCGGAACGAGTGAACACCCGGAGCGTGGACCGGAGCGCGAGCTTGGAGCGGGACCTCGACGCCTACCACCTGCCCGGACCCTTCTCTTCCTTCCTTCCCACCACCACCACCACCACCCTTTTCGTGTGAGTGTGTGTGTTCTGTCCTGGGAGTGATAATTAAGAGTGTATAAAGTTGCCCTGTGTCCTTTTATTTCCTCCTTTTGTATATTCTTCCTCTTTCGTTTCCTCTTCATTCTTGTACAATAAATGATGTGTTCCTCCTTTATCTGATTTCTTCTCATCCGATCGCTTTAGTCTTTTCCCAATTGAATACCGGTGGCACGATATAGGAACCGCTTATAATCGGGTCTAGTCTTTGCTAACGGCCTGAGTCGTGGCTCGCTTCGCTCGGCGTGTCCATTACAGCCGCGGCTCGGGCGGGGCGCATTTCCTCGCTTACCGGAAGGCGCTGGTAATTAGGTAATAGGAGCAATTGGCCTACCACCCTATTCAGCGCTGACCGGAAGTGACGTCATAGCTCCAGGACTCGGACGGCCAGCTTAATAGACGAGGGGATTAAACCCCCCTCGGTAAGGGGAGCGCCGTACTCCGAGATCCGCAACAATTGGTGTCGGGGAGTGGGATTGAACCCGAACCAAATTTCTAATCCACCTTAAAGAATTTGGTCGAAATTACGAGCGGCCGAAAAATTTTGTATAACATCCAATTTGAGTCGTGCCATGGATAGTCAAGGCGATCGGATGCCGGTGGGGGAGATAGAAGAGGAAGAGTTAGAGTCGACCCAGGACCCCAGGGAACAATTGGGGGTAATGGAAGAGGGGGTTGAAGAAGGTGCGGTAGAGGGGGTTGCAGGCGCACAAAATGGCGGCGCCTCGCACATGGCGGCGAAGGCCAAAACCGTTGTGCAAGTGAGTCCCAACATGCAGTTGCTCATGACACAAATCATTGCACAAACGAAAATAATAGAGGCTACGATGGAAAAAATGCTAGAGGAATCCAGGTGTGATATAAAAGCGATGGGGGAGAACTTTGGGAGCAAGCTGGGCGAAAGGGTTGCGGGGGTACGCGACGAGGTAACGCGGCTTGAGAAGCGCGGAGAAAGCGAGGCTGAGCAAGGCAAAGTCACGCGGGCCGGGGTAGAGATCGCGACCCGGGGTATGGGGAAGCCGGCGACCGCCGAAGTAGAAAAGAAAATTTTAATAGAGCCGGCGGCCGTCGAGGAAAAAGAAATTATAGTTGCAATTGAAAAGACGACGGAGGTAGTCCGTGAATTGAAGGGAGAGATGGATAATGCACAAAGTCTGTGCTCGCATCCTGATGCCGTGCTTAACCCGAATAAAGATTTGCAGGTGGTGTTGGAGTGAGGAAGAAGAAGCGCCAAGGTGAGTGGGTTGGTATATGGGGCGAAGAGATTTTTCGGCAAAGTGTTTGGCGCAAAAAGAATTTTCGCGCGCTTGGGATGCAGGCGTAACCCGGGCGTTTGTGGGAGGTCCGTAGTGCGCTGTGTGAATGGCAATGGCGCGCGTGTGCGAACAGCGCCGAAGGGCGAGGGTGATACCGAGTGCGATGGCGAACGCACGTCGGAGTGTATGAGTGATGAATGCGATACAGGGTGTGGAAGTAGGAGTGAGTGTGACCAGGAGAGTGAGATGCATGGAGAGAGTGTGCGAGAACGCACACCTGAGTTGGTTGTGGCGGGTGTGCGAGAACGCACGCCTGAGTTGGTTGTGGCGCGTGTGCGAGAGGGCACATCGGAGCGCGTGAGTGGGTATGTGCAGGAGTGCACACCCGTGGTGAGTGTTACGGAGGACGTAACAGGGGAAGAAAGATGTGTAACGGAGAGTGTGAGTGTGCCGAGAGAAGAGTGTGCACGGAGAGAGAGTGCAGGGAATGTATGGGTTGCATGAGAGACGCTGAGACACCTGGATGTGTGAGTATGGGAAGGGTCGCGTATGCATGTGAGCATACAAGCCGAGCATCGACGTTAACCGGGGCAGCGTTTAGGCCGACATATAGCCGACGCGACCCCTCGGTGCATGGTGTTCGTTATGTGCTGCGGGAGCAGGCGGGGATTGGTGTCGCGTCACTCCTGCTCGGAGCGCCGTGCACGATTCGGGCCGGGCCCCGCCCTGCACGGTTGAGTCCGCGCTTTGCCAGGCAAAGCGGGCAGCCCGGTTCGAGAGGAAGGAGGAGGGGTCGGAGCGGCGCCCCCTTGTGGTGGCGGCGCTCCACCCGGGCAAGGCTGGGCCGTCGCGCAAAGCCTTGCGCCGGGATGGTGCCTTGAACCTTGGCCCGAGTAAACCTCCTCCCCTGAACCGAATGCCGGACGGACCCAACCTGTAGGAGACAGAACACCCGCATGCATCGTGCGGCTTTGTGAAGCCGAGCTTTGAAAATGCATGGACGTACCGAGGAGGCTCAGATATAGCGGACTGTGATGATGATAGTGTTATTGTTTGAAATTGATAGGGAATTGGCTTGAAATTACTAGTGATTCGAAATTGGGGATAGTGATGATTGGAAATTGATACCCAGTGTCGGGGGGTATCTCTACCATCCCTCACATCTGGGGGCAAAGGAGCTATAGTTTTATGGGGTATGGCGGTGAAAACCTAGCCAGGGAGGGCTTGGATAATGTTAGGGTTTAGGAATGACAATAGGTAACATGAGAGTTAAGTAGCGACATCATACCTGTAGAGGGGACGTAGAGAGATTAGATGGATAATAATGACGAGGGAGTGCATAGTGTAATGGGAAGACGGGGAGCACGAGTTTTAGAAGGGAGTAGTTAGTTAGATGATGCTATGTGTTTGGAGTGAGAGTGATGAAATGAGAAATTGAACACGAGTATTTGTGGTGAGCATGATGATTGGCATGATACTGAGTGAATGGTCCTGGAGGAAAGGAGGGCGCAGGTGCCACCAGGTGTGTGGGCACCAGGTGTGCAAGTGGAATACAGGTGGCAAGTGAGAATGGTTGCATGGAATAGATGGTCTGGAATGAATGGATTATGGAATGGATGGTGTGGAGTGAGTGGAGTGGAATACGTGGAGTGGAGTGTATGGTGCGAAAGGGGTGGATGGGGAAGATGGACCCCTTCACGAGTACCCGGGGAGGGTAGTTTAAAAGTAGGTAGAGGGAGTAGGTAAATTGTGGTTGGATATTGGCATCTGTGGTGCGGGTAGTTGCACAGAAGTGTTGTGTTGGGTGCATTAGTAGAGTAAATTGGCTGGGCGTGTGGCCTGTTAGTACGTATGGTTAAATGGGCACTCCGCCACTGTTAGTCTGTCGGCCAGGTGAGGCCGCAGGTAGGCTCTGGGAGCCAGTAGAGTTCAATGGGGCCCGAGGATCCGGAGGACGGACCCGGGTAGCCCAGTGCCAGAGAGGGCACCGAGGGGGTGAGAGCGCCAGAAGGCCTTCCCCAGATAGGTTAGGGTAAGGAGCAGGTAAGCTCGGGAGACAACTGCAGTGGCAGAGGCGTGCAGGTGAGCGGACCTGCTGGGAGCGCCACATGACCCAGCCCTGAAATTGTGCGAGGGCACAGGGAGTAGGATCGGGGGAGTGAGACCCCAAATTGGTGAGCACCACAGTTTGGTCAATGGGAGTTCAGTTTTTAGAACCACATAGTGTAAAATGGCCAATGGTTTGGCAGGGAAAGTACCCGGGTAGTGTAAAGTGTGTTAAAGTCATTTAGAGTATAGTTAGGATTGAAAGTCTCTTCGCGCCATCCGCATCCACTCACCAAGGTGACAGGACTCCACACCACCGGTTTGTGCAAGTGTCTGGGATGTAAGACGCATCATGACGTGGGGTGACATTGTGCTGATGTTCCATCTCTTCCTCCTTAGGAGGGATTGATGATAAATTGATTGATGGCAAATTTGGTTTAGAGGGATTGTCGACGAATTTGGATTAGGGGAGATATGGGGAAGACAGGACTTAGCGACGGATTTGTAAATTGTGTAAATACGGGGTAAGGGCAAGGGTAGATTAGGTGACGGGGGGACGGGGGGGGGGGGACGGGGGACGGGACGTATGGTAGGGACGAGCTTTCTCGGCTCGCTCTCCTGCGCACCTCACCTCTGCATTACCTTGTGTTAACGTGTACTCTTGCGCCCTTGCATCCCGCTCACCCTGCTTTGTCTTCCTTCCCCACTCATGAACCATGGTCTTTGTGTGCCGAGGGGAAAGTGTGCAGGTGCCCGCAGTTGTGTGCCCGCACCCTCGCTGCTGCCTGCCTGGACCGGTACCCCACTTATGGACCGCACGTTGTTGTGGCCGAGCACCACTGTATGAACGAAAGGGTCTGTGGCCGAGCACCACATTCATGGACCCCACGTTTTGGGGCCTGGCACCTCTGCTGGGGACCGGCCATTGTGGCCAGGGAGATCTTGCTTGCGGACCGCGGTAAAGGTGGCACCTAAGCCATGCAGGTGGACCACCCTTAGTTGGCCCCTGCTGGCCATAATTTTAAAAGGTGGACGCATTATGTGCCCTTTTATTACCAACTAGGCAGCAAGCAAGAAGTCATCAGGAACATCGGCCCAGCAGCCAAGAACATCGGCCCAGCAGAGAAGACGTCGCAAGTCATCTGCTGATTATTCTTGAAATGTATGACTGTGCACCGATGGTGCTTTTTGTGCATATTGGTGATTTGGTGCTTTTTGCATATTGGTGCTTATTGGTGCTGGTGGTATTGGTGCAGTGCAGTGCATGCCTTTCCTCTTATCAAAACATCTTCTTTTTGTTTCCCAAAAAGACAGGTCCTGGGTTCGCGTGTAAATACCAAGTAGTGTCTTTGTAAATAATGCTCCCCACCGTCAATGTTTAGCTTGAAAATTAATTACGTAATTCGGTTATTCTGTGGGCATGAGTCTGATAGATAGAATGCAACGCAGCATGCGGGACATACTTTGTTGTTTTAAAAATGTCGCACTCAGGGTGAAGTTAATAGTAGAGGGTTACCACACCTGAGTGTCACACTAAGTTAAAGTTCTTTTGGGCCGGGACGGCCCTGGAGGAAATGAGGGTGCTGTGTTGCTGTTTTTAGAACCCTCCACTTTGTAAATATTTGTAATAATCCCTTATAAATAATCCCCTGTAAATATTCCCATTTTTGTGTGGAGATAAAAGGTCGCACCCTAGTTAGGTCATATTGCAACACGTAGGACACCATAGGCTCTTCTTTAGTTATTTCATTAGTATGTGTTTCAGGTAAGGATCTGTTCCCAATAGTTTGACTCTGCGTTGTATTAATCAAATAACCTCGGCCCCTTTTTCCAATCCTATTCATTTTGCGGCGTAGCCTCCCTCCAAATTGTGTTCCCTTGCTTGCCAGTAGCGTTCGCTGCCTTCTGGTTGTTCCCGCAAGCCGCCATAAGCCACGTGGCAGAGTTGGAGAAGAAGGGAGGAGCGCCAGGAACGAAGGCGTGGCCCCTCAACGCACCATCAAGGGGCGGACCGGTGAGCGCTCGCGACCACTCAGGGCCGAGGCCAGCTCACCGGTAGGCGTATCCTAAAGGCAAGCGGCTTGATACGCGAGTGGGCAATAAAAGCGGCTGCGTGGGACTACTTCGAGAGATGCGGGGGATGAGCCAGATGAGTGAGAGAAGTGAGGTGCCCGGGAGAACGATTTGAAAGGAGTCCTTGCTTGCCGTTTATGAACTATTGGAGGCGCACAACTGGCGAAGGCTAAGGGACAATTTGTTGCATACGCCGCATCCCAGTCTTCTCCCCCCCCCCCCCCCCCGCGATATAATTGTCCGCTCACGTTAAGCGCCACGCGAAGCTGCCGGCCGCTTGCCGCGGTATGAGTGAACACCCGGAGCGTGGACCGGAGCGGAGCGCGAGCTTGGGGCGGGACCTCGACGCCTACCACCTGCCCGGACCCTTCTCTTCCTTCCCACCACCACCACCACCACCACCACCCTTTTCGTGTAAGTGTGTTTGTTCTGTCCTGGGAGAGATAATTAAGAGTGTATAAGGTTTGCCCTGTGTATCTGCTTCTTCTTCTTCCCTGTACATACCCTTTCGTTTCTTCCTTGGTTTTGGTTTTGTACATAATTAATAAACCTGTGTTCTTCCTTCTTATTCTTTGGGTTTCCTCTCATCCGGTCGCTTTAGTGATTTCTCCATTGATATTCGTGGCACGATTTGGCCAACGCTCAGGATCGGGTTAGTTTTATTGCTAACGGCTTGAGCTTCGGATTGCTACACCGCTCGGCAATATTCCATCTTGTCCGTGGCTCGAGCAGAAGTATCGCCCTGCTTTGCGGAGAGGGGGGCAAAGGTATCTGGGAACCCGTTGACCATTCACCCTGGTAAATCTCAACCCCGCAAAGGAGCGCGATATCTTATAGGACTCGGACAGCGAGTGTAATAGACGAGGGGATTAACCCCCCCCTCGGTAAGGGGAGCGCCGTAATCCGAGATCCGCAACAGTATTAATGTCCGAGGGCCACACAAAAAGTCATGAGCATCAGTGGATTCCACACTTTTTTGCTGAATATAGTAGAACACGAGTTATTAGCGACATCTATACATCTACCCACTCTCGTATAAACATGGGATTGGCGCATTGTTCCCACAATGCATGATAACAAAATGGCTGTCAACGTCTGGGTTCCTCGTGAAGAGGATCAACTCAACTGCAGATATCAAGAGCCGATTGAGTCAGATGTACGAAGATGCCTGTAGTCAGGTTCACTATGTTAACAAATATAATTTCGTTCGAAATTTTCGGAGATTAGCAAACCTGTACATTTTTGGAATCATCAGAGCATGGAGAATCCGAAAATCAATGTTGGCATTTACACAGACACCTGCATGGCCGCCATTTTGGATTTTCAAAATGGCCGCCATAAAATACATATTTTGCGCTATCTCGGCTTCTAGTCAACCTATAAACTTAATTAAATATGCTAATCCTATGTTTTCTGGGTCAAGGAATCCAATAAAGGCCTCAAAATAGTGCTCAGGGTTATAGAGAAGCAACAAACAAAGGTAATTGAAAACCATTGTCTTTATATTTGTGATATAACTGTATTACATAATACATGATATTGCAAGTCCTTTGAAGTTATAGCTATGGGTTTATAAAGCACGAAAGCAGCCTTGTTAGTATCATATTGACTATAAGTCCTATACACAGGATCTACTAGGTCTATACCGTTCAGGAATATGCTTTTACAGATCTTCATCACTGTCCTGAGTGTCATCTGGAAAGTCCTAAAAGTGAAGCAAGTGTTAGGATTAGAAGTCTAATGATCCCACCAATGGTTTTCTTGACCCAGAAAACATAGGATTAGCATATTTAAATGCGTTTCTAGGTCGACTAGAAGCTGAGATAGCGCAAATTATGTATTTTATGGCGGCCATTTTGAAAATCCAAAATGGCGGCCATGCAGGTGTCTACGCAAATGCCAACATTACTTTTTGGATTCCTCATACTCTGAATATTCCAAAAATGTATAGTTTTGCTAATCTCCAAAATTTTTGAACAAAAAAACATAGTGAACCTGACTACTGCATCGGAGCTAGCAATATCAGAAGGTGGGTGAAACACTTCATAGACGGAAACACGGACATCGCTGATCGGCCACGCTGTGGCCGGCCGAGAAGCGCACCATTGAACACAATGAGCAGAAAGTCGATGCACTCATCAGTGAGGACCGAAGGGTGACCGTGAGGGAGATAGCAGCACACCTTGGCCAGGGTGGAGCTTATTTTTGAACTTTTGAGATATGATCTTCTTGCCCTCTCAATTTGTTCCTATATACGAAATAACAATTCAGGCAAAATATGAGCACAATTGAACAATATTTAGGGGTAGCTCAATGATGGTAAAGTTTCTGATACCCCAAAGCTGCGGCCGCCCTTTTATTTCGCATACTACTGATAATAGATTAATTCTGTTGATAAATTAAGAACCCAATTTTAACTACTAAGTAAATTGACACTCTCTCCTATCATCATACACACAACATGCAATCATTGTGGTAAAATTAATTACTGGCAACACAGATAAAACCTTTAAGTTATAAAACTCTGTGCTCCATTAAATAAATAATTACAGTAGTAATATGTACATTGTACATACACAATATCTGTTATAATAAAAGAGTAAAATGTTCGTTGAGCTAGAGTCTGCTAGACAATAAATGCTAAAATGAGATGTAGCGCTGACCTGGGAACGCTTATCACCATAGTATCATAAAGTAAACACTGTACATAGGTGTATCACAGAACACTATTTGAAAATAAAAACGAAGTTATCACAGGCTTTGCAGAGAATCACAGACACAATGGGTGTATAAACATGGTATAATATTATCACAGATTATAGAAGCATAATCATTGTGGTTCAACTGGTTCATATCTATTATCCAACCAATCATCCGAATCCCATTGTTTTGCTGATAAATTGATAATGCAAATTTTCCATGAATTTATATTCCAGACATGTTCAGACTTGTTCACTGTTTGGACTCAATGGACTGACTATGCTGACTAAGCAACAGCTGCAACACTGTTGCAGCAGTATGTTTGTGTAATCGCTTGAGGCATTGTGCTCACTGCTCAGTTATTAATAGAACTGTTTGAATTTTCTTGATTCTTAATTTCTTAATGCTATGTTCTATTTCTTTCAGATTCATATCTGATTGAAAATGTCATCTGTGGAAAAAGCAACAAGATCGCAAACCAAGTTGTATCTCCTTGGCGACTCTGTGACTGAATTAAGTGGCAGCAAGTTACCATCATTGCGTATGGCTCTTGGATTCTTCCTACATCACCATCTCGATCTGAAGGAGACCATAAGACAATCGTCGGATGTTACCATCACGGAAATAGCTAACTTTTGGAAGAAAGCTAGAATCCCGATGAGAGCTCATCAAAACTGCCAAACCAAGCTTGAGCAGACATTTGAAGAATGGCGTCTTCTGAAAAAGAACAAAGCGCGAACGTCACCAACTCAACTCGCGAGAGAGTCGGCTTTTGTTTCCAGGCTTGAAGACCTTTTTGATGTCGCTCACGCTGATGCTCTGACCAATACGTCAGTATTACAAGAAGACAAGGATTTCTTGTTAGCCCAGCGAGAAAAGGGAAGAAGGGGGTCGCTGGCTGGAGTAGATGTAAAGCTTGCTGCGAAGGAGAAAACGGCGTCCAAAAGAGAGGAGGAAATGCTTGCCAGGCGACAGCGAATGGAGCAAATGAAACAGTTAGCAGCTTCTACAGCTGAACTGATTTCATCTGGTTCTGAATCTGAAAACAGCTCAGCAGAAGATAGTGAAAAGATGGAAACTGGGGACAATGCAAGTGAGGGAGCTGCTGGAGGCATCACATTTCAGACACGAAAAAGAAAGAGGGGGCGAAAAACTGTCGTTACTGAAGAACTCGCAGCCGCTCTAGATTGCACAAAAGTGTCAGACCGCAAAGCTGTTTTTGTTATAGCAGAAACTGCCAAAAGCTTGGGACAGAACATTGATGAACTTTCTCTAAACAGAGACTCAATTCGCCGACAAAGAGTACAACACCGAGTCCAGAGATCTGCAAATATAAAGGCGGAGTTTCAGGGTAACGTTCCCCTTGTTGTTCACTGGGATGGCAAACTGATCCTTGATCTAATTGGAAAAGAGAAGGTTGATCGCCTGCCAGTATTGGTTTCAGGGAAAGGAGTTTCTCAGCTACTCACAGTTGCCAAGCTTCCATCTGGAACAGGCGAGGCTCAGGCTGCTGCTGTCTTTGGAGCCATTGAAGACTGGGGCGTAGCCGACAGCATCCGAGCTATGTGTTTTGACACGACCAGCTCAAACACTGGTCGGATCGCTGGTGCCTGTGTCCTCCTAGAGCAGAAGCTTGAGAAGGAGCTCTTGTCACTAGCTTGCAGGCATCACATTATGGAATTGATAATTGGTGCAGTGTTCCAAGTGTGTATGGGATTGGGAGCCAAATCTTCTCCCGAGGTTCCACTCTTCAAACGCTTCCAGGAATACTGGGGATTCATAGACACGGCCAAGTATGAACCAGGGATTGCAGCTGATGACGTGGCAAGTCTCGTGGAAGACATAAAGCAAGGCACTATCGATTATGCCAACAAGCATCTTGAACAGAGTCAGCCGAGAGATGATTATAAAGAATTCTTAGAACTTGTGATTGTCTTCCTCGGTGCTGCTCCTGCCAGAGGAGTGCGATTCATATCACCCGGAGCAATGCACCACGCCCGCTGGATGTCCAAAGTAATATACTGTCTCAAGATCTGGATGTTCAAGGCTCAATTCAAACTGACTCCTGCAGAAAAGAGAGGATTACGTGATGTGTGTGTATTCACAGTACGTGTCTACCTGACAGCCTGGATCTCTGCACCTCAAGCATCAGGTGCTCCTTACAGTGACCTGCTGCTGCTGAAGTCACTGCTTGAATACTCATCAATCCATCCAGCCATCTCAAAGTCAACATCACGCAAGTTTTCCAATCACGTGTGGTACTTGTCACAGGAACTTGTTAGCTTGGCTTTCTTCGACAGTCGGGTCAGTTCGGCAACCAAGAGACTGATGGTGAGTGCCATGAAGAATGAAGAAGACCAAGATCAGGATCATTCCAAGCGAATCACTGTTGCTCTTGATTCATTCAAGGACAAGAACTTGGAAGATTTCGTCACAGCAAGGTCAATGAAACTTCTGCGAATGATGGAACTTCCAGATGGATTTCTCGTGGTTGATCCGGACTGGTGGGATGACAGAGACGACTACAAGCAGGCTGCAGAAACAGTCAACTCTCTAAAAGTTGTCAATGACTACGCTGAACGTGGAGTGGCACTCATTCAGGAGTACAGTGGGTTGATAACCCGCGATGAAACTCAGCTGCAATTCCTGCTGCAAGTTGTCGAGGACCATCGCAGAATGTACCCTGATAGCAGAAAACATACACTGTCCGGGATGCCATGAAAATAATAAATTTGGGGTTTGCTGGACATTGTCAGACTGATACTATGAACTCTGTCAGAAACTGAACAAATAATTCACTATTAACGTGTTCAAAAATAAATACTGTGTTCAAGTGTGTTGTTTAAAATAAATTAAGATATAGTCTGATATACTCGTAATTCGTTGAATTTTTATAATTTTCATAATCTTTGCGGCCCTTGAGCTACCCCTAAACATAATAATTTAGTGCTCAAACTTTTTATACAGTGTTTCTATATTATATGGAACAGATTAAGGGGGTAAGACTTTCAAAAATAAAAATTTAGTTTTTTAAAATTTTTTCAAGCTCCACCGTAACCTTGGCGTAGGACACCATCTCGTACATGTGATGTTAGTGACCTTGGTATACCAGAAAGTATGTTCCCGTTGGGTTCCCCGTTTGCTTATGGAGGAACACAAAAACACGCATAGATGTGTCATCACAGTTACTTCAACGACATGCTGCCAACCGCAATGATTTGCTGTTCCGTATCGTGACTGGTAATGAAAGCTGGTTCTACCATTTCAACTCAGAAACAAAGCAGCAAAGCATGGAATGGCCTCAGTCCACATCTCCAAAAAAGGAGGTCAAAAGAGTATCCAACGCCAGCAAACTTATCGGAACCGTCTTCTAGGATGCTGAGGGATGCATATTGGTTGATTTCCTGCCCAAATTGGGGAAAGCATCAACCCGGCTTGCCAAGTACAAATGTTCAAGCAATTGAAACGGGGGGAAATGGGTCATCTTTCGACACAACAATGCTAGACCTCACACTGTGCATCTGACTTTGGAGGAAATCTCAAAGAATGGCTGGGAAGTGCTCCCTCCCCACCCCTACCCCTCCGTACAGTCTGGACTTGGCCCCTCGGACTACCATCTGTTTGAGCCCTTGAAAGATGACATGAGAGACCAGCACTATGAACACGACGAGCCAGTCCAGATAGCCATGCATCGCAGGTTGCAAATTGTTGGAACGGACTTCTACCGCAGAGGGATTTTTAAACTTGTGCAGCACTGGCAGAAATGTGTGGATCGTTGTGGAGATTTTGTGGAAAGGTAATGTGGTATGTGTCCAGGTATGATCGACAATATCAGTTTCCTTGTATGTACCTTTGTTTTACTGTCCAATAAACGTGCTCAAGACTTTTGGTACGGCCTTCGTACATACATTTCTATTCCTTTCATTAAAAAGTCCAAGTCTAATATTAACTACCTTTTCAATCATAATCATCATCATCATCATTGTTGTATAGCAGGATATGACTTAATCCAGTAGATGTGCTGGTCTGTTCATGGGTTGTTGTATCGTGGTGCATGTAAGAGTCAGCACAAGTTAAATATTTTTTGTGACCAGTGGGTGTCTAATCCCCTTTTGAAAGCTTCTACAGTGGGGACTGTAACGAGACTGAGGGAAGACCGACCATTCCATGCATCTATGACTCGATGAATGAAGTAGTGACTCCTCACATTTTGTATGCTGCTGGTTACAAAGTATCATGGAGTGCCCACGAGTTGATATGCAAGTGTGGTGGAAAAGTAAAAATTACATTCTGTCCATTCCATTTAGTAGTTTATATTATACACCTGAAAAATTATGTGCTTTGGTTATGACAACTTCTCACAAGCGGAAAGTACAAATTTGAGCACAATAGTTTGCAATAATGCGTTTTGGTCTAATCTACCACATGATATAAGTCTTGATGTATGTCTAATCATCTTGAACTCACTCGCTTGTCTGAAATCTCTTCGCTATATTTCCCAAAGTGAAATACCATAAACATTGCTGGAATGCATTTGCTGAATGCAGTACTTCGTGACCAGAAACCACTCCTCAATCATGGCCTTTGCTGTCGGAGGAGCTTACAAAGCGGGCAATGGCTTCAGCATAATTGGAGCACATACGGACAGCCCCTGCTTGCGGGTAAATTCCTTCCTCAAACCCTCCTGCCTCATTTTTAACCTCTCTCCCATTTGCTTTCATTGAAAATGTCCAATGAGCTTGTGTGCTGTCTACCTTTTGAAGTGTTTTTTACAGCGTAGCCCATAGGGCAAAGCCGTCTAGAACAGTGTTTGTCTGTCCATATGTATGTATGTATGTATGTCCCCTCAAACGTACACCAATCAGAGCTGAGGATCTGGTTACATGACAGGGGTGATGTGATGTCATTACGGCGACACGGCGGCTGACTCCACACAGCCCCATTTTGATTCCTATGCTGTTCAGGCCAGACATATCATCGAACCTGTAATATATCACAATCGCCATGCTCTACCTTTACGTTTTTCATTCAGTGTGAAACACAAACAAACCGATTGTTAAAATGACCATCAAATATCGAAAGCATCGGCGTTGGGGTCTTCGATCGACACAGTACGTATAGGCCTTAGGCTTCATGCCTTCATAGTTCATGCCTCACCTTCATAGTTCATTCAACAACTTCGGACAAATTCGCCCAGGTTTATTAATATAATAGTATTGGTTTCGTATTAATAATAACGTTAATAATAATAATTTAGTAAATATATTCGTAACACTGCAATCCCGTTATCGTCACTGCAAGGTTACTGGATTGAAGCGGTGTATGGTTGGTTCATTGTTGATTCAATGAGAAGCGGGTGTACTAATTATAGCGAGAGTGAGGAATTAGCCTCGGTTTATTAATACAGTAACATCGTCTTCGTAATAATAATAACGTTAATAATAATAATATAATAAATATAATTGTAACACTGTAAGTCCTTTGTCGTGATTGCAAGGTTGGTGGATTGAAGCGGTGTATGGTTGGTTCATTGTTGACTCGAAACATATAAAATAAACCAGTGTCTCAATGCAATCTCTTCACTTCCATGGTGACAGAGCTTAGAGACTTACAGTACTTCAAAAAAAATTAAATAACGGTACATTATTTGCTAACTGGTATCTCCATCCAGGTCACACTATCCTCTTCAACTAAAGTATCAAACAAGCCCCGCTACGCTGCTGTTAGACTTTCGGTCTTGTTTTTGTATACAAGGTGAAGGCTCATGGAAGAGCTAGAACATACAACGGACCAGGATGCAGCAGAACAAAAGGGACAGTAGAGAGAGGAGGAGGATACCAGCCGCAGGGTTGAATGCCAAAAATAGGGAGTGCGGGGAAGAATGAGGGGAGAATGCATGATGTTGAACCAGATGGGTACAATAGCAAAATCTAACGAGGGAAACATTGTAAATTTGGAAGGGGGTGTGGTAAATGGGGGGGCGGGGGGGGAAGAAAAGATCATTGTTTTGGATGGGGGATGATCTGAGATGGTGGTGAACAGCTATCTTGAAGACCTGAAGAGAAATGTATTGCCTTGCAATTTACGCTTGATTGATCGACGTTTTGCTGTCTCAGTTTATCATGTAAAATGTGGAATTTTGCATTTGTGTTAAAGAAACTTGTACATCAAAAGAAAATGGCCAAGTCATCAAAAGTTAATATGAGTATTATTCCATAGCAGATGAATGGCCAAAAAGGTAGTAACAATTAGACTAGTTATTAGATTTTTTGATTTCCTCATTGCATGCATTAATATTACCATTACGCATAACATGTGGGTAGGTGAAGCCTCGATCGGCCCGCTCAGCTGAGGGTTATCTGCAAGTCAGCGTGGAGTGCTACGGGGGTGGGATCTGGTCTACATGGTTTGACCGTGACCTCACATTAGCTGGGAGGGTCATGATAAAGGTGAGTTACTGCACTTCTAATATATTTGTACTCCGTTGAAGCTTCGTGTGTGTGTGTGTGTGTGTGTGTGTGTGTGTGTGTGTGTGTGTGTGTTCCTGCCTTTTGTTCCTCGCAAGGAAAGGAAATGTGAATCTGGCACAGAATAAAGGCACCCTGCCTCTCACATTTGTGATGTGCATCATCTTTTGGTAGTTTTGCTCTGTGATTAATATATACTTTTTACAAAAAAAGAGAATTAAGCAAGGACTTGTAAACACTGAAATAAACTATGGATTCTCAGTTCAGAAATGAACTAGAACAGCACCCGGTGGAGAACAAACCTCCGCCAGGCTAAAGAGTTTACGTTTTGTATCCCACTGATCCGCTGTATATGAATCTGGACCTGACCAATATCGAATCGGCTTGTTCTTGTCACCTTACCAACTAGCACCTGATGTTGGCTTAATGGTTAGGGCGGCGGGCTTGGGATCTTAAGGTCCTGAGTTCGAATCCCGTTGAATTAACGCCAGGTGGGGTTGACTCAGCCTGTCACCTTTCCGAGGTCGGCAAAAATGAGCTCCAGATAACTGGTTATAGAGAGGTATTGCATCAGCGGAAGACGCACCCACAGAAAAATGATGCAACCAGCAGCCAGGTGGCTGCGCACGAACCACCCACCGCCTTACCAACTCATCCACCAAGATTTATCATAACTCGTACACAACTTTTTATCATGCTATGTTTTTTTTATGAGATATCATGCGATATATAGTTTTTGGCCCCATCTCTCAATGGTGAAGAATCACTTAAAATATATACGTAGTATTCAGATCTTCACCAAAATCAAATCGATTCATCCTTATCGGTTATCACACAACTAACTTCTCCACCCGATTTCATCTGAATCTGTCCACAACCTTTTGCGATATCCTGTTTACAGACACCCAACACAGGGGTGAAAACATAACCTACTGTACATCCACCTTCAGTGGCGAAGGTAATTAGTGGTGTGTGGACAAAGCAAGAAACCTAATCTATGTTATAAAAGGAGCCATGTCTGTCTGTCTGTCTGTCTGTCTGTCTGTCTGTTTGTAACTTGAGAACGGATTAACGGATTTCAATAAATCCAACTACGGTGGATTCAGGTAACAAACGGGAATTTTGTGATCCAAATTGTATTTTTTTTTTTTACATTTTTTGTTATGGGTACATGGGCACGCGTGTCAAAACTGCAAATGCATGGAAGGGCATCCGTGATTGTTACGGACACGGCTTCAGATGTTGCTTGACCGAGCGGAATGGCCGCCGTGTTCGCACAGTTTACCCGATTACCCCCAACTCACCCGATTCCACTCGAACGTTGGCCAAATCGCGCTACGCTAAATCAATGATAGAAAGGACACAACGACTGGGATAGAGGAAACGACGCAAGGGGTACAGTTCTCAAGACCTCCGGAGGAGGATATAATTAGTGGTGGAGAAAAGGGGTAGATTACAAGGTAGAGTGAGGTAAAAGACACAGAAGAGATAGGCACTTAGATACGATCTTATCTATCCCAGACAGACCACAGACAAACGGAACAAGACTGACTTACACAGGGATTGATGGCAGGGAAGGACAGGCAGTCGATAGCACAAGGTGCACCTTGGCTCAGGGACAGGATAAAGCACGGTCCAGTCCAGAGATGCGGGGAGGTGTCACAGCGCTCGGAGGTGGCGTCCTTCTCTCTCCAAGCTCAGCGCGCATCTCTGGACTTTAAATGGTTGGTTATCCCTGCACGGAGAGCTAGATCTCCCCGGAATCCTTCTTTGTTAACTTGAGATCGGATTTCAATGAAACCACTCTCAGGAAGTAAACATAACCACTTGTCCCTCTCCCTACAAAGATGTTTTATCCACCACGTTGATTCCAAATTTCCACGAATCCAAATCATACAAATCATGCATTTTTCATTTCATGTCTTTTTTAACACCAACCAACAACAACCTTTTTTTTTCAATTACGCAAAGATTGGTGTTTCCATCAGCGAAGTGACGGGTCTTATATGCTAGTCCTAATAAAATTGAGGAAAGAAACCTAATCAGGAAATTGGACGTGCGATATGTAATGCTTATTCTTGTCACCTTGAGTCATTGAGCCATCAGGGTCGTACTCCATATTGTCACCTGGAGTGACTGATCCAGTAAATTAATGTGTGAATAATTTCTCCCAGAGAACTTGTGTACATGTCTACACATGACGCTATATTGGCCACCAAGTGGTTAAGTTGGCTTAGGAATGGTCAGGCATAAGTTTATCGCAGTGTAATTTCTCAGCCACCATTGACAAGGTACCATCATATGTGACTGTTCAGGACCTCTTTAGGTCACACAAGGGTTACAATGAAGCCCTTGTGAATATATTTACCTTATTCGCTTGGCTGAAGGAACCACTTTTTAACACTATTATCTCTGCAGAATAACCTGCAAATTGCAATTAATCATCGAATTTGGACTCAGACAGTTGAGAACAGGCTTCATGCCAGTTCTAGAACACTGCTCCGCATTCCTTGAACATAAACAATGGGCGAACGACCCATCACCACCATATTGGTGTGGGAACCATTGGTGTGATGTTCTTTTCACAAATGTATATATGCAACGTTCAAAACATATGAGATGTCGAAAATGCTGCCATTGTTTTGGCACATCTCGTACGTTGACGTGCTATAAATAGCTTTTTATTCGTTTCACTATTCATTATCTTTATCTTCTTCTGAGGAAGAAGCTATTCATTATCACTTGTCTTGGTGTGTCTGTCACAAACAGTGAGACATTGCGCAAAAAAAAAAAAAAATGCAGTGGCATTGTGTGGTCGGTGTCTTCAGAGCTAGATTGTAAAGTTTTTTTTTTTTATATATACTTTTTCCGAGGAAGCATTAATCATATGCATTCTTGTCTTATATAAGCTTCTTCTTCTTTATTTTTTTTTGCAACAACCTTTCATAAACACATTTTGCTTTAATTCCTCTATCAGTATAGCCTGTTTGTCGTTGAAGGCGGCAAAAAGGGTTGGCGTCAGGAAGGGCATCCGGCCGTAAAACATTGCTTCAAAAAGGGGACCAAAAAACAACAACTACCACGGTCCCCGAAAAGGGCAACCCCCGCTTTGCGGGGAAAAATGGCCTCTAAACGGTGGTAGTATAGCCTGGTGTTGGCTTAGCGGTTCGGGTGCCGGCTTGGGATCCTAGGATCCTGGGTTCGAATCCCAGTCGATCGCTGAATTAACGCCAGGGGGGTTGACTCAGCCTGTTATCCTTCCGAGGTCGGCAAATTGAGTACCAGCTTGCTGGGATGAATGATCACGGTGTGTACCCCGGTTTAGAATAGGTACACCGTATCCCTGCGCATCGTAAGAGGCGACCAAGGGTTGGCGTCAGGAAGGGCATCCGGCCATAAAAACATTGCCTCAAACAGGGAACCATGATTGTCATGGGGCCCGCAAGGCTAACCCCTGCTCTAGCGGGGAAAAATGGCCTTAAAACGATCATTCATTCATTCATATAGTATAGTCTGATTACACCTACAAGGTAGCAATATTTTGCACTTTTAAAAAACCTGTATTTATTTTCAGGCATTGGAATGGACATTACATTACTCAGAGGTAGCAGAACTGTGGTTTTGATTTGTGATGGAATATGGCCCATTTACAAGTTTTTATCACGGTCTTCTCCTGCAGGCATGGCAATTGCAGAATATGCCATCCTTTCACTGCTAATGTTAAACAGGTTGCTCTGTCAACAAGCATTTGCTTGTGGATGTCGGAGATTCCCCAGGACATTTTGAAAAAGTAGGCCACTGGCCTGCGTGTTGGTATCCAATCCAAATTCCTCCATCGCAGTCTGTCTCCGATATATTCATGCTGAGTTTCTGTCCTCCTCGTGGAAAGGTGCTAAATCGCCTTTAACAGCCCAGGGCCATAAACAACAGAGCTATGAAGGGAGAAACTGGCATGTACTGCATGCATAATAACATTAGCAGGCATTATGTACCCCGTGCAAAGACTTAGCGACACACTATTGGATTTTAACTTGGGGTCATACCCCCACGGAGGAAAATGCTCAGATGGGAATGCTAAACAGGCCATACACTTGAAGTTCATGTTATGATGATCAATAAGAACATCAAAGGGAACAAGGGGTGGTCAAGGTTGAATGAGAGATTTGCAATAGTCTAAGACATGCCAACATTATTTTTCTTTATTGTATTTTCTTCAAGTATATAAGAATAGAAAGAATTATTATTATTAAGAATTACAAGTATATAAAAGTAAATGTTTTTTCATTTGTATACTAGCTGAATGCACCCGGCGTTGCCCAGGCCCAGTATCAGTTAGTGCTCAACGATTCCTTGTTCTTTCTTCTGTCAGGCCCCGCGAGAGAGAATTTTGAAAGCATGTGTTGCAATCACTCAGATATTCCTATTAAGTGCATGAGTTGTACTTAGATAATTTTGAAAGAAGAAGAAGATTTATTGCAAAATGGGCCCAGCCCGGCCGAGGCTGCCTCGACCGGCCTCGCCACCCAGCCTATAACCTTCCCGGGGCCCGTCACGACATTTTTTGTTTCAGAGGTTTCCTCCTATCTTTCACCGTTCAGGAGATTAGCGCGTGCAGACAAACAAACAAAAAACAAACAAACAAACAAACAAAAACTTTATTTTATCTCTATATATAAAGGAGGAGTGTCTGTGTGTGTGTGTGTGTGTGTGTGTGTGTGTGTGTATGTGTGTGTGTGTGTGTGTGTGTGTGTGTGTGTGTGTGTGTGTGTGTGTGTGTGTGTGTGTGTGTGTGTGTGTGTGTGTGTGTGTGTGTGTGTGTATGTGTGTCTGTCTGGATGTCCGCTTATAACTCAAGAACTACACATCGGAGAAAAGTTTTAGACACAGATTCGGAATCAGCATAAAATCCCGGTGGTTTTAGGCTACGTTTTATTTTAATATCAATGGTTTAAAAAAACCACGCCACCTGCAATTCCATGGTGGTTTGTGGCGGCGCTAGACGTTCGGGGTGTATTGCAATGGTTTGTCGGGTTTGGCTGTGGGTCCAGAATAGCTCCCATTTCCTTATGTTCTTCCACTTTTATTTTGATTCTTCTGTTACAACGCCTTCCTTATCTACCTTATATCCCCCCGACGAGGCCTCTACATAATTTCATGCGGCAGAATTTTGTGCATTTTGAGTGAAAGAAGTGAGACGAAGTTGTAGGAGGAAGAAGAGGCGCGGTCACTGTGGAGGGCTTCGATTGTGAGTGGAAATGGCAGGAATTGCGTTTGTATCGCAAAGTAAAGGATCTGCATTCATTTCTGAACTTGCATTGGTGGATTGTTATACATCTGCATTATTTTTCATAAAAAAACTTTATGTTGAACTTGAAGGCTCCAAGCACGGACTATATATATAGCCCTCATTGAGGTAAAAATAAAAGTAAAAATCCTGCTATCGCTTGCCAAGCTAGCCGTTCCCCCCCCCTCCCCCCCCCCCTCTCCTCCTCGCCCTCCCTCTCCTCCTCACCCTCCCTCCTCCTCCTCGCCCTCCCTCCTCTTCTCCCCTCTCCTCCTCCACCTCCCTCCTCTTCTCCCCTCCCCCCCTCTTCTCCCCTCCCCCCCTCTCCTCCCCTCCCCCCCTCTTCTCCCCTCCCCCCCTCTTCTCCCCTCCCCACCCTCTCCTCCCCTCCCCACCCTCTCCTCCCCTGCCCCCCCGTTCCGCTCCCCTGCCCGGCAATGCCGGGTACTTCCCATGGCCAGCTGTACGTGGGCTGCTCGAGGGTTGGAAAACCAAGCAATCTTTATGTCTTGACACCAAGTAAGAAAACCAGAAATGTTGTATACCAAGAGGTTTTGAGAAATTGAAAATTGACAAAACGTCATGTAGGAAATGTACTGTGATATTGCTCTAAAATATACATGTTCTTTTCATCATATATTTGTATTATTCTTATTCAACCCGGGCGAAGCCTCCCCTCCCCCTCCCCTCCCCCCCTCCCCCCTCCCCTCCCCTCTCCTCCTCCCCCTCCCTCCTCTTCTCCCCTCTCCTCCTCCCCCTCCCTCCTCTTCTCCCCTCCCCCCCTCTTCTCCCCTCCCCCCCTCTTCTCCTCTCCCCCCCTCTTCTCCCCTCCCCACCCTCTCCTCCCCTCCCCCCCGTTCCCCTCCCCTCCCCTTCCTCCTCCCCTCCCTTCCCCCGCCCGGCAATGCCGGGTACTTCCCATGGCCAGCTGTACGTGGGCTGCTCGAGGGTTGGAAAACCAAGCAATCTTTATGTCTTGGCACCAAGTAAGAAAACCAGAAATGTTGTATACCAAGAGGTTTTGAGAAATTGAAAATTGACAAAACGTCATGTAGGAAATGTACTGTGATATTGTTCTAAAATATACATGTTCTTTTCATCATATATTTGTATTATTCTTATTCAACCCGGGCGAAGCCGGGTACCTCAGCTAGTATATATATATATATAGAAGATAAATGCCCTGTCATATATAAATTTTTGGCATTAATATTGTTTTGTAATAATATTAATATTATGCTTTATCATTGGTGTTGTTATAACTTTTATTTATTTATTAGAAACGGCCTTGAAAAATGGCACGATTATAGCTATCTTAACACTGATATACACCTTAACATGGATTTCGGGGGAAAACCATATTGGGGCGGGGAGGGGGAATGGGCATGGGCAAATGAAGTCGCTAAAACCTCCATTGTATGACTCCTCACCCTCCTGTCAAGTTTGGTTGAGATTGGATAAGTAACGACCGAATGCATCGCGTTCAGACAGACAGACACCAAATTACGTATTTTACTATGATTTCTGATCCCCTTCATTATGACGTAATTGGTTTTTCTCAATGAACACTTCATCAATTTGCCACAAAGCCCAGAAATGTCTAGTTGCCCAGTAATAAATACTTTCAAATCCTGTGTTTTATTTTAATTCGATATAAATACTGAAACAGCACTTTTTAACTCAACTCGACTATGTCCAGCTGAGTTTTTGTCGACACCCAGTGTCCGTCGTCCATCTGTCATCTGTAAACAATTCGACGTCTACGCTCTAAAAGTCACAAATATTGATTAAATTTGATGAAACTTGTTATGCAGCATCTTTAAGACATAAACTAGTTTGGGATTGCATTTGGGCATTGCACGCCCAAAAATGGGCGCGGCAGGGCGCCATATTGAAAAATCAATTTTTGTCATATATTTTTAGCACATATAAACTATATAGTTTGTGGTTCTATTATGCATATTCTAACCATATTGATATGGACCAGTTGAGTTCAGGTTCCCTGGAACCTCTAGTTTGAATGTCCGTTTGAGCTAACAATGCATTTTTTTCTCATCAAATCTAATTCCTTCAAGCTGTAACATCTTTAAATGGTTGTTTTCTCTTTAAAAAAAAAAAAAGTATCTGTACAAAGAGGACTTTTTATTTACCAAAGGTATTCTTGTATAAAGGAATGAACCTCTTCTCTTGTCACGATTATTCTCCACTTCATGCCTGTAAGGAGGCTCACCCTTTCATTCACATGCTCCCTTTGTTTCTTTCGTCTTGACCCACCCATGATCTCAGAGTGGAGAGAAGCTGGAGCAGCGGTTGTTGCACATCCCGTCGCCAGTACTTCGAATTCCACACTTGGCCATCCACTTGCAGCGGGACGTTAACGAAAAGTTTTCTCCCAACTTGCAGAATCATCTGTATGCACCCGAGCCCCAAATTTAATTGTACCATTTTACAAATGCCCATGTGACCATCAGTGAAATAGATAGTCCACCCAACCTTTATTTCTGACTTGTCAAATCTGCCACCAGTCTCAAAGTTGTGTGAAAGGTGCTCAGGTAGCCGACAAGCTTGCTTAAAAACTCTTCCCAACCCCTCCTCACCTAGGATCCCAATTCTCGCAACATCGGTGTACCAAGAACTGGTGACAACAGAGAAACCCATCGGTGATAAATGCAGCTGCAAAAAACAGGTGATTTACTTTGACATGACTTGTTTTTTTGGATGTACTCCAAGAGTGGTAAAGTGTGGTAATACAAACGTTTGTTTCATTTCAGGATGAGAGAATGGCACCAGAGCTTCTCTGCCTGATAGCAAAGCAAGTTGCAGCAGAACCAGACACCATCATGGACTATGAGTTGTGCCTGGTGGATATGCAACCTGCAGTATGTACTAAACTCATGACCCACTCGTGATCTTGATAATCCCTGCAATTTCCTCAGCTTTTAATTCTTGGTATTGTTAGTCATTCATTCATCTATACAATAATATGCTTGCCAGTCTGTCTGTTCCTCCAATTAAACATCGTTTTGTCATTTAATTTTAGCATTGTATGTGTTCGCTTAGTGGTTAGGGTGCCGGCTTGGGATCCTAGGATCCTGGGTTTGAATCCCGGTCGATTGCTGAATTAACACCAGGGCGGCTGACTCAGCCTGTCATCCTTCCGAGGTCGGCAAATTGAGTACCAGCTCACTGGTAATTCCCTGTGTGTTGCAAGAGGCGACTAACAGGGTTGGTGGCAGGAAGGGCATCCGGCCATAAAACATTGCTTCAAAAGGGGGACCACTGTGCCCGAAAAAGGCCAACAGCATTATCCAAAACAACATTATTAGTAAAATGACATGCTCATGTATATGTTTTGTCTTTTATGGTAGTGGTGCATGATTTCTTACATAGCTTACAGTCCAGGATTCAATTTGTTTCGTGCATCCAATTTTGGAAACCCGGCTGGGAAGGAATCGCTCGTTTATTTCTCACCCAAGGTGTGTAACAAGTCTGCCTTTGCTACATTGGACCTTTATACATGGACAATTGATTTGATTAATCCTTCCTTAATTAATCCTTTGCATTTATTCATTTGATCAACATTTCTTCATGAATTACTGGAACCGCCTTTAGAGGCCACTTTTCCCCGCAGAGAGGGGGTTGGCCTTTTTCAGGCACCGTGGTCCCCTTTTTGAAGCAATGTTTTATGGCTGGATGCTCTTCCTGCCACCAATCCTGTTAGTCACCTTTTGCGACACACAGGGAATTACCAGTGAACTGGTACTCAATTTGCCGACCTCAGAAGGATGACAGGCTGAGTCAACCCCCCTGGTGTTAATTCAGCGATCGACCGGGATTCAAACCCAGGATCCTCAGATCCCAAGCTGGCACCCTAACTGCTAAGCCAACACCAGGCTCTTCATGAATTACTGGTGTTTCAGATGTTGATAGCCTTTATATAAGAAATATATTAAGACCAGAGTTGGATCCAGAAGATTACTGGAGGTGCTCTTTCATTTTCTCTTAATTTTGATGGTGGGGGAAATGGGGGTTATTGATATGTCAATGTTGGCTCTCCACAGACTCTAGGAGGTATTTATGAGGAGTTCATCTTTTCTCCTCGGTTGGATAACTTGCACAGTTGCTACTGTGCTCTGCAGGTGAGTATCTTTTGGCAAAAAACAAACAAAGCGATTCCGACATTGGTCTTGATCAACAATAAATGAATTGAATAATATTTACTTTACTGGCTTGTTTGTTAGAATTAATCATTTTGCAAGAACTTTACCTTTGAAGCTTACAGTGGCAATAACTGGGTAATGTGGTCTATTTTATATGACATTAAAGCTAATAAAATAAAAGTTAATAAAATAGTTGTATAAAATAATTAATAAAATACTTTCAAAATTAATAAAATAAATAAAAGTTAATAAAAAATAAGAATATTGTCAATTGTATGTAGACGGTGTTACTGAAACTGTGACCCCAAAACTTGCTATTGCAGGCTCTCATAACCTCGTGCGAGGAGGACGGTGCACTGAAAGACGATCCAAACATCCGAATAATCACCTTTTATGACAACGAAGAGGTCTGTGTACCACATCTCAGCATTGCTGTATTGTACTTGTGTCAGAGACGAAATGCTTACTAACTACCTAATCTAATGTCTTTGGATTTTTTGCTGAAATAACAGATCCTGTTCAAAGTAAAATATTTCATTCTGAGTATAATTTACTGTGCATATGTTTAAGTTGCATATCAATCAGCAATTCATACTTTAACAAAGTATTTGCTGCATACAATTCCGACTGACGTACACTGTTTTGCAAAAGTTAGATTTTTTTGCATTTTTCGACTCCGATGCAAAAGGAAACTAACACTTTGTATTCAGAGGCAAATGTACCTATATGAAAAAGAAAATCTTCTTCTGTAATGGCCACAATAATACACATGTTTTATGGGGTTGGCCGATGGAAGTTTTGGCCCAAGTCATTCACAACCTGACTGGCCAGGCCTGACATTTGACTAAGGTTTAGGGCAGGAATTTGGCCATGGTGTCGATGATAGCTTGGACAACATCCAGCAACTGAATGAATATGAATGAATGATCGTTTTAAGGCCATTTTCCCCGCTAGAGCAGGGGTTAGCCTTGCGGGCACCATGACAATCATGGTTCCCTGTTTGAGGCAATGTTTTTTTTTTTTTAAATGGCCGGATGCCCTTCCTGACGCCAACCCTTGGTGCCCTTCCTGACGCCAACCCTTCCTGACGCCAACCCTTCCTGACGCCAACTCTTCCTGACGCCAACCCTTCCTGACGCCAACCCTTCCTGACGCCAACTCTTCCTGACGCCAACCCTTCCTGACGCCAACCCTTCCTGATGCCAACCCAACCCAACATCCACCAACTAATGTTTGTTAATGTCCACCAACTCAAATAATGGTATGTTTCACGTCCACCAACTAATGACGGCAGACAGGATGCCCATTTAATGTCCATCCAAGGGACAGCACGCACATTGATGAAACACCCAGATGACAGTTTATAGCTGAGTCGGGATTTAAACCCAGGATAGACAGCTTAGACGTGAGTGTGCATACCTCTAGGCCATCCTCCCAGCCCCAAAAATAAAATTTTATTTAAAAAACCACCCTTTTCCCTCAAAACCATTGAAATCCTTCTTGGGACACTTTTAAATATTTGGTTATAAGCTCTTCCAAGACCTTCCAAAGATCATCTAAGTTGCTGGGATTCTCTTTTACTTTTTATTTGTCCAAATAGACCCATACAGTTTCAATGATATTGAGATCTGGGTTTTGAGGGGGCTACACCATGCTTTGAAGAACTCCAACTTCCTCTTTCTTTTGCAAATAAGTTTAATTATTCCAGGTGAGAGTTTTGGATCTTTATCTTGCTGTAAGATGAAGTTTGGACCAATGAGTTTTACACCACTGGGGATGGCATGGTGGATTACCATTTGTTTATACCTTCCTACAGTCAATATTCCATCAATTCTCAGCAATTTACCAACACCACCTGAAAATAAGCACCCCCAACCTTGAATTTAACTTCTTCCTTGTTGAAATGTTGGCTTCAAGCAAGGCTCTTTATAAGTTTCAGTTTTTCCATCATCTTGAATATTGTGCATATTTTGGACTTTTCGTCTTGTTCCCCCTTTATTAACAGGGTTTTCTTACTGCAACACATCCTTAAAGTCCTGATCTCAAAATTGACCTTATAACTGATGATAGATGGACAACAATGCCTGAGCTTTCTGCCAGTTCTGTTATCAATTCAACACTTATCTTGTTTCTGTTCCCCAACGATATTATCTTCAAGTATTGCTCGTCCTTGTTAGACTATTACAGAATTAGTTAGAAATGAAAATTTTAGACTGTTTTTGTATTCCAGTCTTGGATTTGACAATTACAGATGTTTCTCTGTACTTGTTGATTGTGCTTCAGATACCACACCTTGAAAATCGAGTGATGTGGGACTATTTCACTCAATGTTTTTCCTTCTTTATGCAGAAACCAAATTACATTGTGATCTTCTACTGAAATTTGAGCCATTTTGTTTTAAGCTAGCAGTTAATCCTGATAGATTTGTATTCCACATTATGAAAAGTGGGCTTTTAACACTTTATGGATGTGCCAAGAGGGACACCTGATGTTAATGATGAGGAACACCTGTCAATGAAACATCAGATTTGACTATCAAAACTCCGGTTAATAGTATGTAAAGTAACAATTTTTCAGATGAAAATGGATGATTTTACAAGTTTGACCTTGTGACTTTGTGTTTGACCCCATTTAGTGACTCAATGTGCAAATGCTGTTCAATTGTTAAGTCAATCAGATGAGAATTGACGGTTATTCAGGTGAAAATTGATGATTTTGGAAGTTTGACCTTGAGTTGACCTTTGACCTTTTGACTTCAAAAATAGTTGGTTTCCCATTTGGTAACTCAATATGCAAATGCTATTCAATTATCAAGCCAATCGGATGAAAATTGATGGTTTTTCAGATGAAAATTGATGATTTTGGAAGTTTGACCTTTGACCTTTGGTCAAAAGGTCAAATTGATGATTTCGGAAGTCAAACGGTCAAAAATTGATGGTTTTTCAGATGAAAATTGATGATTTTGGAAGTTTGACCTTGAGTTGACCTTTAGATTTTGGACTCAAAAATAGTTGGTTTCCCTATTTAGTGACTCGATGTGCAAATGCTGTTCAATTTTCAAGTCAATCGGATGAAAAATGGCGATTTTCGAAATCTGACCTCCAGATGACCTCCAGATGATGATTTTCAATGTGCCCCAGGACTAAAATGACAGTGGTCAATATTAGAAGTGTTGTGTGCAATTGTCGTAAAAAAAAGACTGCATGCAATGGCTTGTAAAATGAGAGGGAGAGACAGTGTAAAAGGCAAGTACTGTAGGGATGCCACCCAGAGTGAAGTACAGCATTACAAACATATGGAAATGCAAATTTTGGCTTTTGAAGGATACTTCATGTCCCATGTGAAGTTGTATGCAAAACTGCCAAGGATACATGACAATACCACTGTTAATTTATAATAGATGTAGTCTGGGCAAGCCAAAAGTCTCCAAAAGTAAGGTATCTGACCGTCTGTTCTTTGCATGATAAATTATTGTACAGACATGATAAATTATTATTATATATCGTGCTATGAATAGATAACTGTGAAAGTTTTCAGGTTTTTTAAATTGCAAGATTTATGTAATGTGGTAAATCTCAGAGCTTCTCTCAAATATTGGCATCATAATGTGATGCTAATTTGACTGTTGGGCATTAACTTTGGAAGCCCATCTCCCATTTAGCAAACTAGTTTAGTCTGACATTTTGAAACAATTGATGGCTGTTTGTTCATTTGTGGAGAGGAGAATATTGTCATAGTCAGTGTGTAATATGTATAGAAGGCATAATATAAAATTGGTGCAATTATGCGGTCCTATAACTGTAAAGGGACGACAGTGGTCTATGCCAAATTGATGGCACTGGCTGTTGACAAGTACACATCCACCATGCTCTTCTTTTTTTTTTTCAGGAATATAACTAATTAGAAAGGGATCAACTTCCAGAAATACTGCTATCCCAAGAAAACAAATGTGGTGAAGTTGTAATTTGACATTCAAGAAGCTGCATGGTTGGGTAGTTGGCGACTAAACTGACTATCCTCACTGGCTTGCGAGTGGGGAGGGTGACTGACACCTTGCAGGACTAAAAACACCTGTTAAAGGGCGGATGAGCTCCCTTCGTGAGCCAACGGCTTTCCAGTAAGGAGATGGTGTTTCCTAAAAAACACGTTGGACCGTTTTTTTAGGTAGTAGTTTGTAGAGAGCAACCGCTCAGGGTAGTACTACCGTTCGGACGTCGGAGCGTTAAAGTGGTGCCTGGAACCATCTTACGCTCTCCATGTCAGGATTGCTGGTCTTACTTTCTGTCTCACTCAAACTACAGCTACCGGGCTAGCTTCAATATCTCCCTCGCAAACAAACATCATACACTTTTCATCATGCACTTTTCTTACTCATTTTATTTAAGGCCTGGCCTCGAGGAGGACTATATGGTCCGTGACTGGAGCTTTCAACATAAAAAAATAAGAGTTGAAGTTGGATCATATTCATAATTATGAATTGGCCTGTACAAGGTCTAGATATGTACATTTTAAGGCTAAATGGGCTTATGGAAAAAAAAACCTCAAAAGGTAAAACAGCCACAAAGGTTTAGCTCAATTATGGGGAATTAAAGCAAGGTAATTTAAAAGCAAGATGCAATTGCTCTGTGCAAAGCAAAATGCTCATATATGAAACCATGAGTGCATTTTGTTATTTTCTTGCCGTTTCTATGATAGCCTATTGTACCGATAATACATCCGTCGGTCAGCTAATTGTATTTTACCTGTGTATTATTGTGTATAGTGTATTGGTTGTGTGCTTCTATAATTTCTTCCAACACAATTTGGTGTGCTTTTGATATATATATATATATATTTATTTTTGTTTGTTTCTTTTTACAGCAGTCTTTTACAGCACAATAAGACGTCCTGAAGCAGCCTGGGGTCTAGGTCAAACTTGTAAATGTCGTGTTAATTACTGAGGACAGTGAATTCAATTGTATATTGTACCATTCTGACAAGAATGTGTAAACATGTGTTCCATGTGATTTAGGTTGGGTCACAGAGTGCTCAAGGTGCATTCTCAGGCTTCACGGAACAATGGCTGCGGAGGATGGCGTTTTCTCCCAGCCAGCCGATGGCATATGAGGAAGCAATATCCAAATCTTTCCTGATCAGTGCTGATATGGCTCACGCTGTGCACCCCAACTACCCGTATGTTTATCAGAAATTTTAACAATTGACAGAAACTCCAACTTAAAGTTTTATCGTGAACGGTTCATTCAGCATTTTCCGAGATGAATGTTCATTAATCTGCACCACTGTGTACTGTGTTTATCTTGTAGTGAAAAGCATGAAGAAAATCATCGGCCCATGCTCCACAAAGTAAGCCATGCATATATTATAAGTAATATTTACAAATTTCCTATGTTTGTACAAATATATATATATATATATATCTCTATATAAATAAAGGAGGAGTGTGTGTGTGTGTGTGTGTGTGTGTGTGTGTGTGTGTGTGTGTGTGTGTGTGTGTGTGTGTGTGTGTGTGTGTGTGTGTGTGTGTCTGTCTGGATGTCTGCTTATAACCCAAGAACTACACATCGGAGAAACGTTTTAGACACAGATTCGGAATCAGCATAAAATCCTGGTGGTTATAGGCTACTTTTTATTTTAATATAAATGGTTTTAAAAACCGGGCCAGCTGCAATTCCATGGTGTAGTTTGTGGCGGCGCTAATGCCCCTTTCCGATCCCATGACGCATTGCGGTTCCGATTCGCGATAAGGTCTATGCGCTATCACCGACACTTTTCCACCTTTTCCATACCTTTTAATCAGATTTACCTTATCGTCCATCGTAACCACATTACGCTTGGAAACACTAGCATTATCCTTCTTCGGACCCATGGCTAACACAGACACAGTAAAGGAATACTGTACGTCGCCTCTGTTTTGAATGAGAATCAGCAGTTGCGCGTACGTACAGTATACTGTACGTACATATTTATATATTTTTAATGTGCTTTTTATTGTATTTTAAATTGTTTTTTAGCTTCTTTTATTGTTAATTTATGTACTATTTTATTTATTTTAAATATATTTTTAAGGAAAACAAATGTTTTCACGTCCGTAGGAGTGACGTAAAGTCACACATAATGACGTTAGCTGCCCGGTCATGAAAGAAATTATGATTCTCTTGACAAAGTGACAGATGAAGATCAGGCAGTAAACCTCCCAACTGAGTTTCTCAACAGTCGTCAGCCTCAATTCTAATATCCTTAATTTTCATCCTATTGACTTGAACTTTGAATAGGATTTACATATCGGCTTACTGAATTAAACCACCAACTATTTTTGAGATTGGCGTCGGCCAAAAGGTCAACGTAGGCCAAAGGTCAACCACTTTTTTTTTTAGTTTCTAAAATCCTCAATTTTCATCCGATTCACTTGAAATAATTTTTTTTTTTTTTTTTTTTTCACTTGAAATTTGAATGGGATTTACATATCAGCAAACTGAATTCAACCAACAACTATTTTTGAGATCACCATAGGCTAAAAGAGCAACATAGGCCAAAAGTCAACAACAATTTCAAATTTCTAAAATCCTCAACTTTCATCTGATTGACTTGAAATGTGAAGAGGATTTGCATATCAGGTCACTGAAATTGAACCACCAATTCTTTTTGAGGTCAGCATAGGCCAAAAAGTAAACATAGGCCAAAGGTCAACAACCTAAGGTGAAGTTTTTAAAATCCTACATTTTCATCCAATTGACTTGAAATTTGGATAGGATTTGCATATCGGGTCACCTAATTCAACCACCAATTATTTTTGCGGTCTAAAGGTGAAAATATCAATATGGGCCAAATTTCTAAAATCGTCAATTTTCATCTAATTGACTTGAAATTTGAAGAGGATTTGCATATCAGATCACTGAATTAAACCACCAATTTTTTTTGAGGTTAACATAGGCCAAAAGGTCAACAACTTATTTCAGGAATATTTCAAGACATATTTCTGGCACAGGGGCAATCAATGAAGGTTGTAGGCCTGAACTTCACAGAACAAGTGTTTGCCCATGGCCAGCTGTACGTGGGCTGCTCGAGGGTTGGAAAACCAAGCAATCTTTATGTCTTGGCACCAAGTAAGAAAACCAGAAATGTTGTATACCCAGAGGTTTTGAGAAATTGAAAATTGAAAAAACGTCATGTAGGAAATGTACTGTGATATTGCTCTAAAATATACATGTTCTTTTCATCATATATTTGTATTATTCTTATTCAACCCGGGCTAAGCCGGGTACCTCAGCTAGTGTGTGTATATATATATATATATATATATATATATATATATATATATCTATATATATATATATAGATATATATATATATATATATATATATATATAGATAGATAGATAGATAGATAGATAGATAGATATATATATATATATATATATATATATATATATATATATATATATATATATATATATATATATATATATATATATATATATATATATATATATATATATATATATATATATGTGTATATGTATATATGTATATATACATATATATATATATATATATGTGTATATGTATATATGTATATATACATATATATATATATGTGTATATGTATATATATATATATGTGTATATGTATATATATATATATATATATATATATATATGTGTATATGTATATATATATATATATGTGTATATGTATATATATATATATATATATATATATATATGTGTATATATATATATGTATATATATATATATATGTATATATATATATATATACGTATATGTATATATATATATATATGTATATATATATATATATATATATATATATATATATATATAAATATGTATATATATATTGTTACAGACGCGGTTTTAGATGTTATTTTACCGAGCGGTTGGTATTACCGCGTCCGAACAGTTACTCCCCGATTAGAACCCGATTCCACCCGACGTTGACCAGATCGCACCGCAGATATTCAATCGGGAAACCTCTAAAGCGACCGAAAGAGAAGGAAAAGAGAAGAAGACAGAGTACGGAGGAAGAACAGATTTATTATACACACACAAGCAAAAAGAAAGAGCGACCAAAATTATTTACAAGCAATGGATGGAGAAAGCAGTCACACAGTGCATCGTTAGCTTATTCTATTCATTTTACTTAACCCCAAGACAACGAGTAGGACAGACGACGTTCACACTTACACGGGGGATATTGCAGGCAGGTAGGGCTTGAGGTGGATTGCTGGAGAGGGAGGAGGGTCGGAGGCAGCAGCTCTCAATTCCTCGCGGTTTTTGGCGGGAAAACCCTTCGTCGCGTATCCGCTGCCGATGCTTTAGACGTCACGCGCTGGCTCGGGCACACCTGCTCCTCTCCTTCTGGTGGAGCCGTCTCCCTTGGTTTCAGCGCGTCTCTCCAAAGCTGGTTTCCTTTCCGAGTACCTCTCCTCTTTGGCTTGGAGCGTTTCGCATCTCACCGCTCACAGCTCCTCTTGGTGTCGCCTCTTCGCTCATCTCCCAGGTCATCTGGTGAAGCAGTCCCTTCCAGTCGCTTTTATTACTCCGGGCGGAATCAAGCCGCCGGCTGCGAGGGCACGCCTACCGGGTCGCTAACCGCGGTGCTGGTTGGCCAAGTGGGGTTGGCTCACTCCTCCCCTCTATGACGAGGTGGAGACACGCCTTTCTTCTCCGAGATTAGCACATGGGCAATGGCGGCTTGCGGGATTGAACACCACTCGCACCCCTTTTGAAAGGAACTTTGGAGAGCGGAGATGTTTGGGGCAATTGAAAGGGCCTACGCTTATTTTGTTTGATACAATGCAAAGTCAATCTAGTGGGAAACACATATTTAGCCTACATAGAATAAGGAAATACACGATTTAAAAAGATATATCGTGGCCTGCGTGTAAGCTTCATGGAATTAACTAGGAGGACGGCTGCGACCATTATTTACATTACGAGGGTGTTACACATAACAAAACCATACTTTTTTACATTCGTTACACTTCCTCCAAAATTGTTACACTTCTCAAAAACCGTTACACTTCTCAAATTCGTTAAACTTCTCAAAACCGTTACACTGCACCCTCCTTTCTTCAGGACCGCCCTCGGGCCTACAAAACTTTAACTTAGTGTGACACGTAGGTGTAATTCCCTCTACAATTTACCTGACCCTGAGTGTGACAATCTTAAAACACAAATAAGTATGTCCCCCTATTGCATTGCACCCTGTCTAACAGACTCAAACCCACAGCTAACCGAATTACGGAATTATTCTCAAACTATACATTTTCGGTGGGGAGTATTATTTACAATGACGTTATTTCTTATTTACAACGCAACCCAGGACCTGTGTTTTTTTTTTTTCTTTTTAGGGAACAAGAAAAAAGAAATTCCTGTTGGGAGGGAGGAGACAGCACGCATTGCATCGATGCACCAGTACCAATACCACCAAAGCACCCAAAAGCACCACAAGCACCACAAAGCACCAAAAGCACCACTCGGTGCGCAGTCACCATGGTTCATAATAAACACAACAAAACAACTGGTGGTGGTCTTCTCTTTCTCTGCTGGGCCGATGTTCTTCCCGACGTCTTCTGGCTTCATGCGGCCTACTTGGAAATATAAAAAGCACAAACCGTGTCCATTTTTATTTAGGGCAACAGGGGCCAACTAAGGGTGGTCCACCTGTTTGGCATAGGTGCCACCTTACCGAGGTCCGCAAGCAAGATTCCCTGGCCACTATGGCCGGTCTCCAACAGAGGTGCCTTGCCCCAGAACCTGGGGTCCATCAAGTGGTACTTGGCCGCAGAACAGCGGTCCATAAAGTGGTACATCAACGCAATGCATGCTGGTTCTGGGAATCTCGGGCGCACAATGGCCACCTCACGCACGCTCCCCCTCGGCACCCAATGGCGCACAGGTCATGTGGGAGACAAAATAAAGACAATTGAGCGAGGGGTAAGGTCACAAGGGTACACGTCAATAAGGCAATGCAAGTCGAAATGCGTACGGAGGGCGAAGTGAGAAAGCTCGTCCCTACCGTACGTCACCCCCCTGTCACCTACACTACCCTTGCCCTTACCCCATATGTACAAAATCTACCCATTACCAATTCGTCACTACTGTCACGTCTTCCCCATATTTCCCCTATACCAAATTCGTCTCCACAATCCCTCGACTTCAAAATTTGCCATCACCAATTCATCATCAATCCTCATAAGGAGGGAGAGATGGAATTACGCACAATGTCACACCCACGTCATGATTCGTCTCACAATCCAAACATTTGCATCATAAAAAATAATCAAAACATGGCATGGTGTGGAGTACCTGTCACCTCAGGTGAGTGGATGCAGATGGTGCGAGGAGATCCTTCATCCTAACTATCCTCTAAATGATTTTAACACACTTTACACTACCCGGGGTCTTTCCCTGCCAATCCATTGGCCACTTACACTATGGGTTCTAAAAACCAATTCCCATTGACCAAACTGTGGTGCTTCTCAATTTGGGGTCTCACTCCCCCGATTCATCTCCCGGTGCCCTCGCACAATTTCTGGGCTGCGACGTGTAGCTCTCCCAGCAGGTCTACCCACCTGCACACCTCCACCACTGCAGTTGCCACCCGAGCTTACCTAGCTCCTCACCCTAACCTAACTAACTGGGGAAGGCCCTCTCCTGGCTCTGTCACCCCACTCGGTGCCCTCTGGCACTGGGCTACCCGGGTCCGTCCTCCGGATCCTCGGGCCCCATCCACAACAACTACTACCGGCTCCCAGAGCCCACCTGCGGCCTCACCTGGCCGACATCCTCACAGTGGTGGAGCGCCCAACCAACTACACACACTAACAGGCTACACGCCCAGCCATTTCCACAACACTAATGCACCCATCCAAAGACCATTCTTTCACCCGCACCACAGATGCCAATATCCAACCACAATTTACCTATACCCTCTACCTAACACTTACACTACCCGCCCCGGGTATCCGTGATGGGGGTCCACTCTTCCCCCATTCACACCTTCGCACCATCCACTCCACTCCACAATTTCCACCATACTCACTCCACGACCATCCATTCCAATACTCCATTTATTCCACACTACCATTCTCCATACCTGCTGTTGCACACCTGTGCCCTCACACCTGGTGCCACCTGCACCCTCCTTTCTTCCTGGACCATTTGGTCAACACAACACGCAATCACCACTACTCCCTCATACACTGCTCCATTCACCTGTTCAGTTGCACACCTGTGCAATCACACCTGTTCAATCCTCAAACACACGGCATCATCTCAGCTAACTACTCCCCTCTGAAACTTGCGCTTCCCAGTCGTCCCTTTAAACTATTGTGCTCCCACGTCATTATCATCCACACTAAACTACCTGCGTCCCCACTACAGGTATCAGTCACTAACTAATCTTAACGTTACCTAATGTCATCTTCGCTAGATCCCTAACAATATAACCTAACCCACCCGGGCTAGTTTTCACTGCCATACACCCCATAAACTATAGCTCCTTTGCCCCACTTTGTGAGGGATGACAGAGTTGCCATCCCACCACATCGGGCATCTCCCACTACCAATTTTGCACATCAAATTTCAGCCAATCAAAAATTCTGCCAATCATCTGCCAATCACCGTACCAATCATCAAATTTCGCCTTTTTCTAATTTTGAGTCCAAAACACTATCCTCATCACCCGTCTACTTATTACATCCTCTCGGTGCGCCAATTCACGTCTACAGCCCGGCTTCGTACAGCCGAGCAATGAACGCGGGTCGTTTTGTGCCAGCGGCTGGATACGTCCCGCATTCGGGGCAGGGACGGGGGCTTACCCGGGCCGAGATCCCACGCACCACCTCGGCGTGGAGCCATCCAATGTCCCGATCTCGACCTGCCGGCACGTCTCAATAGAAAGTGGTCGCCATGACGACCCTTCCTATCGGGCTGCCCGCTCCGCCTAGTGGAGCCCGGACGCGGCCATTCCACGCGAGGCCCAGCGTGGATCGCGCACGGCGGTCCTTTCGAACCCGCCGTGGCTCGGATCCCCGCTGGTTCTCGCGGCACGCGAAGCCCGGCACGCACCGAGGGCCCGATTCGGCTAATAGTCGCTCTAACCGCTAACCCGGTTACCGTCGATGCCTGACTTGGATGCTTACACGCATACTCTACCCCTTTCTTGCTCATACCTCCAGATGTTCCCATGCTCCTCGTACCTTTCCTTACACACCTCGGTACACTCATTCCGCTCACAGACTTGGTCACACACCTGACCACCGAACACCTTGGCACACATTCGTCGCTCGCACACCTCACCAACACACCTCTTCGCGCCCCTTCCTCGGCCACCTCCTCGGTGACAATCACAGGTGTGTTCTCACCTGCACACCCAACCACGTGCCTCACGACCAACTCAAGTGTGCATTCCCACACACGCTCTACCATTCCAGGTGTGCATCCTTCCATTCCAGGTGTACATCCTCGCTCACCTGTCACAACCAACTCACGCTCCGTGTCACTCTCACTACTCTCACCTCCACTCTCGGTCGCGCACTCACCCTTACTCTCGACAGCACACTCTTTCCTCATGCACCCGTCCGTTACACACCTTTCTCGCGCCCACTCTCCCGTTACACCCTCTGTAACACTCACCACAGGTGTACACTCTTCCTTACTTTTGACAGCGCACTCTTTCCCCATGCACCTGTCCGTCACACATCTTTCTCGCACACCCTCTTGCGCACACTTTTTCGTTACTTCCTCCGTAACACTCACCACACCGCGCTTCCATGTGCTCCCTCGCACACGCGCTTCGACCAACTCACTCTTGACGGCACACTCACTCCTTGGCGTGCACTTTTTCCTCACACACCCCATGGTCGGACATTCTCGCACACCTCTTTTTTCGCACACCAGACCTGTCGCACACTTCACCAACGGCCTTTCACGAACACCCGGATCCAAACCAATCCCCAAGCCGACTGAAGCTTTCCTCACATCATATACCTTGCCACTCACCTCCGTACCTCGTCGTCGCACCTCCTTTGCCACCTGCAAACTCTTTATTTGGTTAGTGAGCATCACATTATGAGTTGAGCACCGACCTTGCACATATTCCATCACCTCCTCCTGGATTTCTCTTTTAGTTTCTGTCCGTCTCTTCTTAATTTCACTCACCTCTTCTTCCACTTCCTCTAATTTTTGCTTCACCTCTTTTATTTCCCGGTGCGTCTCCTCAAGTTCGTCCTCTAAGGCTACCGTGACGTCTCCATGTGCATCCTCACCTCTCGGTCCTTCGTCTCCATTATCTCTGTCACCTCGTCCACCCTCATTGTCAGTTCCTCACGTACCATCTGACATTGCCTCTGTGTCGCTATTAATTCGTTTTTAATTTCTTTTTGTGTCGCCTTTAACCCTCCTAGTACCGCAGTGTTCTTTTGAACCTGCTCCACTAGTTCTTTTTGTCCCTCCGTCAGCTGTTCCACCTCCTCCGTCAGATCTTCTATTCCCCCCTGTAACCTAGCCGTATTATTTCTCACCTCTTTCTCCATACGCTTCTCACCTCGCTTTACCTCCTCGCGTAGCCCCGAGACCTCCTCACTCACACCTCGTCGTATCTCCTCCATCTCCTTTGTAGATGCCACCCTCATCTGTCCCAATTCATCCCTCTGAGCATCCAATTTGGTTTCTACCCCGATTTTTACCTCCTCTATCTGCTCTCCCATTCGTTTGATTTCCCTGGCAGATTGTTCCCCTATTTCCCGCAATTTGTCCTCCATCCTATTTTCTAACCCCATTAACCCATTTTTCACCTCTTTTATCCCGTTGTCTAACCCCTCACCGGTACCCCTCGCTTCGTCCCTCATTACCCCCATTTGGTTTCCCATTACCCCCATTTGGCCCTCCAATCGCTCACCCTGAGCATCCATCCGGTTCCCCATTACCCCCATTTGGTTTCCCATTACCCCCATTTGGCCCTCCAATCGCTCACCCTGAGCCCTCATTTGCTCACTCTGCAGGTTGAGGGACGCCTGCATTTGTACCATACTGTCGTTTCCTTTCTGCATTTCCACCATGAATTGGGCCATGAAGGCTTGTATTTGGGCCGCGCTCATTGGTTCCGCGACCGTGGCCCCCTCAACCACGTGCGCGAGAGCGCCATTTTGTGCGTCTGAAACCTCCGCAACCACATTGCTATTTTTCTCCTCCTCCCTTTCCTCCACATACATTTCCCCGAGGTCCTGGGTCGATTCCACCCTGTCTATCTCTCCCACCGACATCCGATCGCCTTGATTGTCCATGGCGCGATCTCAAAATTCGGGTTTTATAAAACAAAATAAATTTCGGCAGCTTGTAATTTTGAGCGCGTTAAGCGCGCTTCGGGTCCGATCTCACTCCTCGACACCAATTGTTACTCTAATAGTACAATTGGTGTTCCAAAATTTGGGCCTAACAAATTTAGTCCCAGGTCCGAATCCCAACTCCTGACAACCAATTGTTACAGACGCGGTTTTAGATGTTATTTTACCGAGCGGTTGGTATTACCGCGTCCGAACAGTTACTCCCCGATTAGAACCCGATTCCACCCGACGTTGACCAGATCGCACCGCAGATATTCAATCGGGAAACCTCTAAAGCGACCGAAAGAGAAGGAAAAGAGAAGAAGACAGAGTACGGAGGAAGAACAGATTTATTATTCACACACAAGCAAAAAGAAAGAGCGACCAAAATTATTTACAAGCAATGGATGGAGAAAGCAGTCACACAGTGCATCGTTAGCTTATTCTATTCATTTTACTTAACCCCAAGACAACGAGTAGGACAGACGACGTTCACACTTACACGGGGGATATTGCAGGCAGGTAGGGCTTGAGGTGGATTGCTGGAGAGGGAGGAGGGTCGGAGGCAGCAGCTCTCAATTCCTCGTGGTTTTTGGCGGGAAAACCCTTCGTCGCGTATCCGCTGCCGATGCTTTAGACATCACGCGCTGGCTCGGGCACACCTGCTCCTCTCCTTCTGGTGGAGCCGTCTCCCTTGGTTTCAGCGCGTCTCTCCAAAGCTGGTTTCCTTTCCGAGTACCTCTCCTCTTTGGCTTGGAGCGTTTCGCATCTCACCGCTCACAGCTCCTCTTGGTGTCGCCTCTTCGCTCATCTCCCAGGTCATCTGGTGAAGCAGTCCCTCCAGTCGCTTTTATTACTCCGGGCGGAATCAAGCCGCCGGCTGCGAGGGCACGCCTACCGGGTCGCTAACCGCGGTGCTGGTTGGCCAAGTGGGGTTGGCTCACTCCTCCCCTCTATGACGAGGTGGAGACACGCCTTTCTTCTCCGAGATTAGCACATGGGCAATGGCGGCTTGCGGGATTGAACACCACTCGCACCCCTTTTGAAAGGAACTTTGGAGAGCGGAGATGTTTGGGGCAATTGAAAGGGCCTACGCTTATTTTGTTTGATACAATGCAAAGTCAATCTAGTGGGAAACACATATTTAGCCTACATAGAATAAGGAAATACACTATTTAAAAAGATATATCGTGGCCTGCGTGTAAGCTTCATGGAATTAACTAGGACGGCTGCAACCATTATTTACATTACGAGGGTGTTACACATAACAAAACCATACTTTTTTACATTCGTTACACTTCCTCCAAAATTGTTACACTTCTCAAAAACCGTTACACTTCTCAAATTCGTTAAACTTCTCAAAACCGTTACAATATATATACACACACACACACACACACACACACATACAGTGTATATATATATATATATATATATATATATATATATATATATATATATATATATATATATATATATATATATACACTCAAGTCACTGTTGTTTACCCACTGTGATATCAGCGGACAACTGTTTTGTCATGACGTTTAAACAATCTACCCACCAACACTTTTTCAATGCATATTCACTGAATCATGGACAACTTTGGTCAATGGACAATCATGGACAACATCAAATGTTAGCTCTTTCACGAGCCTATCTTGTATACAAAAAAAAGAAGAAGAGATTTTGAGGCATTTGGTCTTCATTAAAGCAAATTATTCCCACAAGTAGCAAGCAAGAGGCCCGGCTACAATATACAGTTACGTGAAAAAGTAAGTACACCCCATGTAAAGTTTTGACTTTTTCAACATATTTCAACACACAGCTATTTGATCTTCATTTCCACAATATTGATAGATAAAGGTGATATAATAGAACAAATATCATGAAACATTTACATTTTGTAGTCAATTGTATAATTTAAATAAACATAAATGCAAATTTCGCATGTGGAAAACGTAAGTACACCCTTGGCTCTAATAGGTGGTATTGCCCCCTTTGGCAGAAACAACCTCAAGTAGGCGTTTCTTATAACTGTCTACCAGCCTCTGACATCGACTGGGAGAAATTTTTGCCCTCTCCTCCATGCAGAATTCTTTCAGCTGTGCGATGTTTGAGGGGTTTCTTGCATGCACAGCTCGTTTCAAACCCCCCCGACAACATCTTGATGGGATTTAGATCCGGGCTTTGACTTGGCCATTCCAGAACCCTCCATTTCTTTCTTTTCAGCCATTCCTTGGTGGATTTACTGGTATGTTTAGGGCCATTGTCATGTTGCAAGGTCCACCTTCGGTTGAGCTTCAACTTTCCTATCCAATGGAAAGTCTCACATTATCCAATGGCCTCACATTATCCTCAAGCACCCTCTGGTACAATGAATAATTCATAGTTGATTCTATGATGGTGAGCTGCCCAGGCCCTGATGCAGCAAAGCTGCCCCCAAACCATAATATTTCCACCACCATGCTTTACAGTTGGTATCAGGTTCTTGTGGTCAAATGCTGTCTTTGGTTTTCACCAAACATGTCTTCTGGTACTGTGGCCAAATAGCTCTACCTTTGACTCATCTGTCCAGAGCACATTGTTCCAGAAATGCTGGTCTTTGTCGAGGTGTTCATTGACAAACTTTAGTCTTGCCCTGATGTTCTTTCTGGACAGCAAAGGTTTCCTCCTGGCACACCTCCCATGTAGATCAAATTTGTGCAGCCTCTTTCTAATGGTAGACTCGTGCACTTTGACATCAACAGTGGCAAGAGCTACCTGTAGGTCCCGTGATGACATTTTGGGGTTCTTAGAGACTTCTTTCAGCATCTTGCGGTCTGCTCTCGGGCTGAACTTGCTGGGGCGGCCTGGCCTGAACAAGTTGGCAGTTGTTTGGAATCTTCTCCACTTGTAGGTGATCTTCCGGACAGTCGAATGATTGATTTCAAATTGTTTGGAGATCTTTTTAAATCCCTTCCCAGACTCATAAGCATCTATAATTGTACACCGCTCCTTTCCTATGCCATCTCCAGGCATTGCAAATCGTCATTGCCGGGCACCGAAGGGGGCTCGGCAGTGACGCACGCTGAAAGAGAGTACTCAGTTTTCACTCTGGTTGTTTGTTTGTTTGTTTTCTTGGTTTCTTGTTTTCTTGCTTTCTTGTTTGTTTGGTTGTCCGGGCGATATCTCAGCCATCCTTTGAGCTAGGAAGCTGCAATTTCGGCACAATAGTGAGCAAGTCCTTTCTCAAAAACGGTATTTTTTTTTTTGATTAATCAATAAATTGAGGAGTTATTTAATTATTAGCGATTAATTAAGTACTTATTTAATTAATCAAATTTCCTTTCTCTTCTGACCATTAACTCAGGCACCTTTTGAGTTAGGAAGCTGATATTTGGACATGCCAATGACCAGGTGATTTGGCTGCAAAGGATATTTTTGATTTATTAATTAATGTGTTCTCTGACCAAATTGATTAATAATTTAATTTTTTTATTATTATTATTTATTTATTTTCATTATTAATCATTTATTTATTTTCTTTCTCATTTGGCCAATATCTCAGGCACCTTTTGAGCTGGGAAGCTAATATTTGGACATGAGTGACCAAGTGATGTGGCTATCAAGGATATTTTTGATTTATTGATTAATCATTTCATCTATTAATTATTTATTGATTAATCGATTAATTATTTATTGAGTAATCAATTAATTATTTAATTTTTTATAAATGACTTATTTAATCAAATTTCTAAAAGATACATCTTCGGATGAAGCACTAGTGGTTTAGTTATGCGATTAGCCAATTGATTATGAAAATATTTTGTGATAATCTTTTATTGATTTTAATTATACAATTAATCAATCAATTAGTGTACACCTCTCCCTCCCAATGCAGCCTCAATGAGCTGCACTGCGGTATTGCCGGGTGCCGGAGGCGCTCCGGCAATGCCGCGCTGCAGCATATTTAATTATTTGGCATGCGGCGGTGTACTTTGAATGTATCTGTACTTGTCTTCTTTCTGAAGACCTCAGAGAGCTCTTTTGATGTGGGCATGGTGACGCCACACACTTCAACAACAAAGAGCAAACCAAACTAAATGTCTGAGGTTTAAATAAGACAGGTTCCTCCAAGATCCTCTCTAACGATGTTCTAATCATTTGCACATGAGCTGGTGCACCTGATTCTCATTTTAGGTATTTGAAGTAGTGATAAATGTAGGGGTGTACTTACTTTTTCCACATGCGAAATTTGCTTTTATGTTTATTTAAATTATACAATGGACTACAAAATGTAAATGTTTCATGATATTTGTTATATTATATCACCTTTATCTATCAATATTGTTGAAAAGAAGATCAAATAGCTGTATGTTGAAATATGTTGAAAAAGTCAAAACTTTACATGGGGTGTACTTACTTTTTCACGTGATTGTACTTTGCACTTCGTCTGAGTGCATTCTAGGTCTACCACACGGCAGCGAGGGCTCGGCCCAGCCGCACTGTACTTCCGGACAACAAAATCGTGCCTTCTCCCTCACTCTCGTATTTTTTATATATTTTTTTGTAGTCATGGCTTGAACTGCAAAGTGCAACAGAAAAAAGGATTATTCTCAGCCTACAAGGTGTAGAAGTGCTGAAGAAGCTTGACTGACCACATGTATTGGACATGAAAAAGAGGAAGACACTGTACCAACATTTGAGCATCATAACAACAACAACAGGCATTTTAAGGCCATTTTCCCTGCTAGAGCAGGGGTTAGCCTTGCGGGCCCCACGACAATCTTCTCCATTTTGCCCTATTTTCTGCATCTCCCCTTGTTAACCCCCTTGCCCGCATTTCTTCTTCCACCACCTTTAGCCAAGTCTTTATCGGTATTCCCCGTCTTCTACTTCCTTCTACATTCATTTCCATCACTCTTCTCAACCAGTCACTTTCATCCTTCCTCAACACATGACCAAAACCATCTCAACATGTTCCTCTTCATAGCATCCATCACAGGCTCTATTCCCATCATCTTTCGCAATTCATCATTTGTCTTCCTCTCTCTCAACGATACTCCACACATCCACTGAACCATCCACTTGAGCATCATTGTCAATAATATATTGGTTATCGAGGTGAAAAGTTGAAATCAGTCTTTAGCAATCTGCCCTGAAGGCAAACATGCATTGAAAACGGAAAGCCTCTTTTTTATCACCCCCTCCTTTTTATATTCATTACTCACACCGAGACCATAGGCCGGGAACCTCTGTATTGTGATCATCCTGTCTGCATTTGTCTGTTTTTTGGCAGAATAACTGGACGAAGGCAGCTAGAATCACCAAATTGGCATCGAGTTTCTATTGTGAATGTCTCAGATGAGTTCAACTTTGAACTACTCACAAGTAAATGTATAAAATGAAAATTATTACAGTAGTATATTTACTCACGCCGCAGCATGCGGCATGCTACAGGACCGTCTTGGTTCTCATTCTCATCAACTTATCCTTCTTATTCTATGGAATACACACTTTAACTTTTTTGATGATGACTCTACACTTTGCAATAGCATCCCTCATCCTTCGGATAGGCAGGTAGCAGTCTCTTCCCTCTTTGCAGACCTTGATAGAATCAGGAGCTGCTCCAAAACTCGGAATGTATTTCAACCCCAACAAATCCCACACATTCACCCTGTCTCTCCAAAAGCACCGTCTGGCAAATCCTCCCATCTACTTCCTTGCCAAACCGCTTGAAGAAGTTGAGACCATAAAAATGTTGGGCCTCACCATCAGCCATGATCTCTGTTATGGACATCCTCCATCATGCTGAGTCTTTCCTTGACAAATATGAACTTTGAACAACGTGGAAAGCCTTCATCCTCAGCTCAGAATCCTGCACTTTGGACTGCAGTCCGTGCCTCATGCCTAGCACATCTTCATCCCGCGGTGACCAAGGCCTTCAGTCATTGGAATCCCTCACGATTAAGCTGGCATCACAGACGGGTTGGTGGTCTTTCTTCTACTGCTTCCATCCAGGTATTGCACCCTCTGCTCCTTTTATGCTGCTCCTCCCTCCCTAGGTTTCTCCAGGGCATACTCGGTCTGTCTGGTTTGTATACAGAGATGCCTGTAAAACACAAGGGTGTGTGGTGTGTGTCCGGCTGTCCGGCTGCTTTACTTAATTGCATCTCCATGGCCTTTCTTGATCCGTTTCAGTACATGGCCTCTCGTTCATAAGTGAAATATTTTTTTGCAGTGTGAAGATTGTTTACAAACTGTTGCTCCTTGTGTTCAACACAGGGTCCAGTACTGAAGTACAACAGCAACCAACGTTATGCCACGACTGCTGTGACAGCTGCTATTTTACGGGACATCGCAGCAAGAGTTGATGTTCCTCTGCAGGTAAGGTTATTGCTATCACAAGCTTGGTTTGTTTTCTTTGTGATAATGACATTTCTCTACTGTAACAAACCCATCATGTGAGGTTGGTTCAAGGGTAACCTATATTTTTGTTCTCGATAATTGTTAGAGTGGATTGCTGTAACTCTGTGGAGTAGTTATGACATCTGACTTGTGTGCGTGCGTTCGTGAGTGCGTGCGTGTGCTCTGGAGCAGCAAATACGACAGAAATTGTTGCCAGACGTATAAATACATCAGCATTTGGATGGGTGGCATATTTTGTGATACTACCTAACAATGGCTCATTATCCTGGGAACCCAGGTTGAAGCCCCACTACTATCTCCATTTACTTCCGAAATTGAAGATTTGCAAGTGCTGCATATTAATTCCCCGAGTTTGTTTGTTATTTGCGAAATTTTTCAAGTACTGTCAGATCCCGGCATTCGCAGGGATAAGTCCCTGAAAAATGTCGCAAATGTCGAATCCGTGAATGTCCGGGCCATGTTTCAATGGGGAAAAGGGGGATCAGAAAAATTTTACGAACACAAATCCACATCATTAGTTTCATCAAATGCTTAAAAGTAAAAATTAAAACATTGTAAGCCTTTCCAAAAGGTTAAAATATTGTAAGCCTTTCCAACAGTGACATGTTACTTTATCGAAGACTAACCGTTTGTTGTTTTTTTTCCTTTCTTTTTTGTTGTATACAAGATCGAGGCTCGTGTAAGAGCTAACATCAATCACAAAAAAAGCAAATGGACACACAAAACAGACAATAAAGGGACCCGGAGACAAGATGGAGAGAGAGAGGGAGGCACAAAGTACAACAGCAGAGAAGTTCCCAATCCACTGGAATGCGGCTTTCATTATGATAGCATGAAGCAAAATATTCTGTGGTCTGATAAGATGAAAATTGAAATCTTTGGCCTGAATGCAAAGTAAAGTACTGTGTAAGGCAGAAAGCTCATCACCGAGCACAGCTCATCACCCATCTACCACCATCCCTTCCGTGAAGCATGGTGGTGGCAGCATCATTATATGGGGATGCTTTTTAACGGGAGGGACTAGGAGACTTGTGAGGACAGAGGGAACAATGAATGGAGCCAAATGCAGGTGAATCCTTGAGGAGAATCTGCTTCGGAGTGCAAAAGACCTGAGATCGTGGCGAAGATTTACGTTCCAACAGGCATCACAATCCTTGTGTTCGAAATTCATTTTACAGACTTGGCATTTAATATGGAATATTTTTTTTTCTTGACTTGGGTTTACTTTCTGAACTCAGTATATCAATCTGGTGAGTTTCTTTTACGCTTCGGTGATTTCTTTGTTAAAAGAACCATGTCACTGATTGTCTTTCGCAGCAAGAAGTCAATAACAGGATAATATCACTGGTGGCGTGACAAAATGTAAGGACAGGTGCATTTGACGATTGGCTTCACAATCATGTATATAAGGGTTGTTGCGTTCTGTATTAGTGGAAAACAACTGCTGCACATCTACAAAAGTTATTGCCGCTTCCTCTGGAGATGGTCCGTCAACTCGACAATGCTGTTTGTCATGGAGTGGTGGCTTTACGAAATTACGGCATGAAACAGCGTGCTATTGCTCGGCAGTATGGCATCACTCAAGGTCAGATGTGAAAGATCCTGAAACGAAATGCTCAGAGGGGTGTCCCTTCTCCAATACCGAGGCCAGGACGTCCCTGCAGAACCACAAGGAGAGATGATCGCCAGCTGCACCGATTAGTCTGCAATGGCCGTACCACGTCAGCTAATCGGCTTCGGGCTGAGTGGCAGCAACTGACAAATGTGCCTGTATCCAGAAGGCTAGTCAACCAACGACTGGTTCAAGCAGGCTATCGTGCCAGGCGTCCCCTGAGAAAGCCACGCCTGACCAGACAACACCACCAGCGTCGATTGCAGTGGGCCAGCGAGCACCGTCAATGGCAGCCAGGACACTGGAATCACGTGACTTTCAGTGATGAGTCTAGATTTCTGGTCTATCGTCAAGATGGCCGTAACCAAGTGCGCAGACAAGTGCATGAAGCCTACAACGAAGATTGTATTGTGCCAAGAGTCCAAGCTGGAGGTGGTGGGGTGACCGTTTGGGCTGCTTTTCATGCAGGGGGCAAAACTGACCTGGTTGTTCTGAATGGAAACCTGAACCAGTTCAAGTACAGGGCCATTCTGGAAGAAACATTGCTTCCATTTGCTCGTGCAGCCTTTCGAGGAAACTTTGTCTTCCAAGATGACAATGCACGGCCTCATCGTGCTCGCGTGATCCAACATTTTCTTGCTGACCGTGGTGTCGAGCATATGGAGTGGCCTGCCATGTCACCGGATATGAATCCGATAGAGAACTTGTGGGCAGAATTAACGGGTCAAATCGACAACTTGGACCAGCAGCCTACCTCTGTGCGTGAATTGCAGCAGGCTATTGTCACTGCATGGCAAGCGATTCCTGTCCAAACCTTGGCAAATCTCGTGAACAGCATTTCTCAACGTGTGCGTGCTCTCCTGAATGGTCGTGGGGGTTACACGAAGTACTGAACTGTAATTTTACTGTCCGTAATCCCAGTCGTAATTTAACTTTTGTTTTTGCTAATAAAAAATTTGGGTAATGTGCAAAATAAAGAAATACTTCTGGAAAACGTACAGAAGTTTAACACAGTACTGTCCGTGAATTGAGTTCGATATCAGTTTACATCACTTTCAAGGATCAATTTATTTACTTCAAAATGTCAAGTGTGGTTTTTGTTTCTTTTAAAGGTCACATTAACAAAATCTAGAATAATTTCAACATAATTCTAATGAACTTTTGGTTCTAAGTCATCTTGAAAAGTAAGTTCAATTTAAATGCCGTCTGTATTTGAGATTCAAAATAAAAGTTCATTTTTACTTACGTACCATGAACCTGCCTCGCTGATTGTTGCCAGATATAAATGGTGTAAATCTTGCTCGACAAAAACGGGAAACATTATTTTTGAGGTCAATAGGTCAAAGTCACAAATCGTCATTTTTCATCCGATTGATTTTATATACACACACATATGTACAGCCGTGGCCAAAAATATTGGCACCCTTGCACTTTTTTCAAATAACTCGCATTTTCTCGAAAAAGAAGTTGAAATTGACTGTTGTATTTGTAGTGGGGCAGATATGTGAAAAAGATGTTCATTTCCGGCAGAAAGTGTGAAATTTCGCATACAGGGGTATTTTGGGGCGCTGATTTCAAAAATTGGCGGATCCAAGAGATCTAACCAATGTACCGGCCGCCATCTTGAATTCCAATATGGCCGCCAAGACGAAATGTTGAAATTACCTATCTTGGGTTCTAAATGACCTGTGGCGCTGAAATTTGGTACACAAGGGTATGTTGACATGCTGAGTTCAATAATGCAATAATTTGAAATGTCTGACAAACGGTATGGCCGCCATTTTAAATTCCAATATGGCCGCCAAGACAAACATCGATGTTTTCATTGCTTTAATAGCACAGTGTACGGTAATGTCATAATGTTAAATCATTTGAGCATTATTATGATAACTGGAAAATTGTTGCATCTCAAATCTACTGATGGGTTTGTAATTTTGTCGAAGGCAGTAGAAATTTGGGAAATTCAGCGCCCCAAAATACCCCTGTATGTGAAATTTAACACTTTCTGCCGGAACTGAACATTCACATGACATTCCAATAATTAATTTTTTTTAATGTTTTTTCTCTTTCAGATCCAATGTCGAAATCAAAGAAAACATCGTCAACAATTCCAATGCCAACAGACTGGAACATTTGCGCTCTTTGCCAGAAACGTTCTGAAAATGAACCACTAAGAGATGCATGTAAGGGCAGCAATCAGTCGTGTCTAGACGTCTACGAGAATCTTGCTCAAAATCTCAAGGCATTGAATGATTTAGGTGCCTTGCCTTGCGGGATAAACATTTCCCGACTAGATGATGGTTGCGGTATTGCAGAAACCCTAGCTGCGCATGCTGCCAAATGGCACAAAAACTGTTATGTGCAGTGCAGCAGCTCTCGTGTGGTCAGGGCTGAATCAAGGGAAAGAAAGCAAAGTTCAGACCTTAAACTTGGTGAAGAAACTTACTCGCCTGTTAAGAAAAGACTCAGAACAAGTTTCAAATCTCCATCCGTTGAACAGAGTACTGCTAGCACATGTTTCTTTTGTGATAGCATTATCAGTAATGAAGAAATAGTCCACAGAGCGGCAACAAAGTCATCACACAAGTTCTCTGCTATGGCACACGATCAGATACACGAACAGCAGAACGCTTATGTGAAAGGTGATGGTGGAGTCATTGGAATTACTGAGAATGAAGGGGCTCTTCGCCGGTGGATGGTAGCTGGTGCAGAAATAGCCAGAATCCTGAATGAGTTTGAGGACCAGTTTCAAAGACAGAGGCAAACTGATGTCCGCCACCACGAACAATTGCCTAGTGTCCAGAAATCCTTTGCATCAGATCTCAATAATGCAATCAGTTCCTTTGAAAAACTTGGAAACCCGTTTGCGGAAGACAGTAATGACTTGTATGTGCTTGACACAAAGGTCATCATGCCTGATGAAGTGATAGCCGCAGTGCGATCCATGGAGGACACTGGCAAAACACAATTTGACGGATTTGTGGGGCAGCGAATCAAGGATCCTTCTGACAATTTCTATGATAGCATTTCAAAGAACAATCTGCCACTGTTGAAATCGAAGCCCAAGAAAACACCTGGAAAGTCTGAGGCGAAGATTACACGTATGAAAAGTAATGTGGAGCTCTTCTCACGAATGTACATTTCTTGCCAAACTAGAGATGGTGATCTTAACACATTTTATGAATATGAGTGTCATGGGTGGCCACCTGCATTGGCTGAAGGTATCAATACAATGCGGCCACCAACCGGCAAGGCTGATCTTTTGCCCTGTTTGGAAGCTTTAGCACAACGTCCTCGTGATGCGCCCAAAGGAGAAGTTCGTATTTTCGATGGGGCTGCCTTAGTCCATCATTTGGAGCCTAAGAAGTGCAACAGTGTGATCAGGACATTTGGTGACTATGCACAGAAACAGGTCCTTCCGTACATTGCCCGAAAGTTAAATGAGGGGACTGTGATGCGTGTTGATGTGGTGTGGGACACCTACAGAACGGACAGTCTCAAAGAAGGCACCAGGCTTGGTCGTGGCACTGGCATACCACTCCATGTGACTGAACAGACATCCGTGCCACGAAACGGGAGCAGCTTCCTTCGTGTAGATTCCAACAAAAAGACATTATTCAGTTTCCTTGCTGATTCCCTGCAAACGATGCCTATTCCAGAGGGAAAAACACTTCTTACAACCTTAGAAGAAGAGGTTAAATCAAAGCCCCCTTCTGATGTTTCTCAAATTCAACCATGTACGCATGAAGAGGCTGATTCACGAATGATGCTACATGCTTGGCATGCATATCAGCAGGGGTACAGAAGTATCGTCATTCATGCAACAGACACGGATGTGGTTGTGTTGGCTATCGCAATGGCAAGCATTATGGACGGTTGTGCAATGTGGTTGGCATTTGGACATGGAAACTATTTCAGGCACATTGCTGCTCACACTATTGCGACTCACATTGGCCCTGAACGCTCATGGGGGCTTCTATTCCTGCATACTGTTTCCGGATGCGATACTGTTTCTGCCATATGTGGGATTGGCAAAAAGACTGTGTGGAGCATATGGAATTCCATGCCAAACTTGGGGGAGGTCTTCAATCATCTCTCACATGCACCAGCGGAAGTAACAGATGATGACATGGACAACATAGAGAGGTTCTTCGTTGTTCTGTACAGTAGAACTTCCCCTCTGAAGAAAGTGAACGAAGCACGCAAGCAGCTGTTTGCTCAGGGAAATCGGCAATCGGAAAATATTCCACCGACAAAAGAGGCACTGCGTCAACATGTGAAGAGGGCAGTCTTTCAGGCCGGTCACATCTGGGGACAGTCCCAAATTGCTAACCCAGAGCTGCCTTCACCTGCAGATTGGGGATGGGCTAAAAATGCAGATGATGTCTGGCATCCATTTTGGACAGTAATGCCAGAGGCGTCAAAAGGGTGCCGAGAGCTGATCAAGTGCAAGTGTAAAAAACGGTGTGCTGGAAATTGCAAATGGTCTGCTGCTAATCTACCATGCACAGAACTATGTTTCTGCTCTGGACAATGCTTCCGAGATGAGCAGTAGGAGAAGTAAAACGGATGGAAAAAAGCTTGCAGCATGTTACGGCTGCCAACTGGTACGAAATATACTTTGAAATGAGCTCTTTGACTTGTTATATGATTTGTCAACTAGGGATCCATTGAATTGGTATTGCTTTTGCAAAGAACCCGGGATTTTCAACATTTCGTCTTGGCGGCCATATTGGAATTCAAAATGGCGGCCATACCATTTGTCAGACATTTCAAATTATTGCCTTATTGAACTCAGCATGTCAACATACCGTTGTGTACAAAATTTGAGCACCACAGGTCATTTAGAACCCAAGATAGGGATTATCAACATTTCGTCTTGGCAGCCATATTGGAATTCAAGATGGCGGCCTGTCCATTGGTCAGACCTCTTGGATCCACCAATTTCTGAACTCAGCATGTCAAAATACCCCTGTATGCAAAATTTCAAACTTTCTGCCGGATGTGAACATCTCGTGCAATTTTTGTTACATATCTGCCCCACTATTGTATTTGGCCAGCCAATAAGTATTTGGTCTCCACAATTCTTTATTTCATTGTTAATATTACAGAACCTTTGTTTTTGATTCAAACTTAATATATCCTTTTAAATCAGGAAATAAAAAGAAATGGCATTGACAAAATTATTGACAACCTGGACTTAATATTTGGTAGCATGGCCTTTGGACTAAATAACTGCTGTCAAGCACTTCCTTTTGCAATGAATGAGCTTCCTACACCTCTACTGGCAGTTTGGCCCATTCTTCTTGTGCAAACTGCTCCAGTTCTCCCAGATTTGAAGGGTTCCTTCTCCCCACTGCAGTTTTCAGATCTTCCCACAGGTGTTCAATGGGATTTAGATCTGGACTCATTGCTGGCCACTTCAGAACAGTCCAGCGTTTTGTCTTGAACCATTCCTGGTGCTTTTTGAAGTGTGGTTGGGGTCATTGTCCTGCTGCAAGACCCAAGACCTTTGACGGAGACCCAGCTTTCTGACACTGGGTTGAACATTGCGCTCCAAGATGCTTTGGTAATCTCCTGATTTCATGATGCCATGCACACACTCAAGGCACCCAGTGCCAGAGGCAGCGCAGCAACCCCAAAACATCACTGAACCTCCTCCATGTTTGATTGTAGGGAAGGTGTTCTTATCTTTGAAGGCTTCATTTTGTTTTCTGTAAACATAGAGATGATGTGCTTTACCAAAATGCTCGAATTTGGTCTCATCTGTCCACAGGACATTCTGCCAGAAGGATTTAGGCTTGTTCAGGTGTGTTTTCACAAACTCCATTCGGGTTTTCTTTTGTCTCTCTCTCTCAGCATTGGGGTCGTACGATAGAACCCCCTTTCAAGGAGTTGGTGACGGATGATGCGAGTTGAAACTGCTGTACCTTGTGTCTGAAGGTCAACCTGAATCTGGTTGGCAGTTGATTGAGGTGCTTTTCCCACCATTTGAACAATCCTTCGCTGCAACTTCAATCAAGTTTTCTCTTGCGGCCACGTCCAGGGAGGTTGGCTACAATGCAATGGGCCTTAAACTTCCTGATAACATTGCATACGGTGGACACAGGAACATCAAGGTCTCAGGAGATGGACTTGTAGCCTTGAGATTGTCCATGCTTTGCCACAATCTTATGTCTGACCTCCTCAGACAATTCTCTGGTTTTCTTTCTTTTCTCTATGCTCATTGCGGTGCACAGTGACACAAAACAGCAGAATGACTCCTTTTCTCTATTCAAACTGGTTGAATGAGTGATTTTTATATTGCAGGCATCTGCAACTCACCATAGGTGTTTTTTGTTTTGTTTCACTGCAAACCAAAGAAATACATATGTGGATATCAAAATATTATGATATTTATCATATTATGATATGATATCTTGCAATGATAGTGCAACAATTTATTTGGAGTGTCAGCTCAGGCTTCAGGGACAAAGCCTAAACTTGGCCTGGGGTTCAAAGTTCAAAGATTCCCAAATCGAGTTATTCCCTTGGCTTAAGCTTCCGTTTCCGGTCCCTCGAGCAAGGAAGCGACTTCGACCTCTGCACGGCAGCAAAGTTAAAGTATTTTTCCATTCGTGTCTTCTTCAAATTTCCACTCGTTATTGTGCATGTGTTAATGTGTGTTTTCTAGTTGGTGTTGATTTGCAATTCATGCAAACTTGTGTGTAATTAATCGTTTTCTGTTCGCACCGCGTGCGCGGCCTGGTCTCTCTAGGCTTCTCCCCCGCCGCCCCCCTCATCCCCCATCAGTGTTTTGTGAATTTAAGTTCTTTCCTTCGCTATATTGCTCATTTCTTAGATTTTCTCTTCTCCCCCTAACTTCCCCGAACATCCACACATTGTTTAACGTTTTAACACACACACACAAAAAAAATCCTTCCTTCTATCCTCGCGGGCACGTGTGTTTGCTCTCACCCCACCCCCTTTATCTCCTAATCTTCCACCTCTTCCTTCCATCTCCAGCCGAAACTCACCCTTCCAATTCTAGTTTCCTTCATCTCATTTAACCCTTTCTCCTTTCTCTGATCCACACCCTTACTTCAGGGACTTTTCCCAGATTGTTTTTCATGCTTTTGTTTAAATATATTTAAACTTTCCCCTGCAGTATTTTATTCAATGGTTTATTACAACACGCTGTTTTTCTTCCTGTTTAAAAGGCTTTTTTCAATTTCCTCATCAAATCATTCACTTCAAAAAAAAAATCTATTTCTTACAGTCATTCCTCCCTACATTCTCCAAACTCACCTTCATTCCACCCCTCCTCTATCGTTTTCAAACGGATCTCTGACTTGAAAATCACAATAAACCCTGCTTGTCATAAATGTTCGTTTTTAATTAATCATCCACTTTCTAAACAACCCCCCTCACCCCTCCCCTCCGAAACTCCCTTCTCGCCCCTCCCATTCTAAACTACCCCCTCGCTCCTCCCCTTCTAAACTCCCGCCTCACCCTCCCCTTCAAAACTCCCCCCTCACCCCTCCCTTTCAAAACTCCCCCCCACCCCTCCCCTTCAAAACTCCCCCCACCCCTCCCCTTCAAAACTCCCCCCCACCCCTCCCCTTCAAAACTCCCCCCCCACCCCTCCCTTTCAAATCTGCCCCCCGACTATTTTTCTCCAATTCTCTCCCCTCTCCCCTCCTCAAAGCTGCCGCCTCCACACTTCCTCTCCCTTCCATCACATACCTCCACCTCCTCCAACCTTCGACTTTGCTCTGCCCCCCCCCCCCCTCAAACAACACCTCACTGTGCCTCTTCCCATCACCATCAAACCATTTGTCCTCCTCATCCTTCCCTTTCTCCTAACCCTTCTGCAATATCCGACACACTATCAACAGCTCTCGCTACCTCCCCTCTCCCCCCCCCCCCCCCATCTTACCCTATCCCTCCGCTCCCATGTCCTGTACCGGATGCTCCCCCTCCCTCTTCCTCAACGGAATGGACCTCAAACATCCGGGGCCTTCGCTCAAACCTGATTGATCTCTCCATACAGGTTGCTTCTGACAAACCAGATGTAATCTGCTGAACAGAAACTTTCCTCCTTCAAGATGTCTCTGATTCCTTAATATCTCTTCCTGGTTACTCCCTCCTTCGGTATGATAGACCTGAGCCTTGTTCTGGTGGTGGGGTTGCTATCTTTATCAAAAACTCTCTTCCTCACTCTCCTTGCACTGCCCTATCTCTACCCCACCCCCAGGAGTACCTCTGGCTACGGCTTTCTCTCCACTCCCACCTTTTGTTCATATGTGTTCTGTACCGTCCTCCAAACAGTGATGACCATATACATCTCCCTGTCTGACAACATGGACCAACTTCTATCAACTCATCCAAACTCTCTCTTCCTCATATGTGGTGACTTCAACTGTCATCATGCCAGCTGGCTGGGTGTGGGTTCCTCTCACACCAGCCATGGCTCCTCAGCAAAGGACTTCTGTGACTCACTGGGACTGACACAATCTGTCAATTTCCCGACCCGGATCTCAGTCAATGGAGTATCTTCTCTTCTAGACTTGGTAATGATAAACTTCCCTGCAAATGTCTGCTGCTCTTCTTCTGCTCCAATGGGTTCTTCTGATCATGTGCTTGTTAAAGGGGACATCTCTATGGCCATTCTCAGAGAGCCTCCTCAGCACCAACGAGTCTGGCATTTCACTCAGGCTGACTGGCATGGTCTTCAAGCAGCCATCAATCATCTGGACTGGTCTCCCATCTCTACTGCCTCTGATATCAACTCTTCCTGGGAATTCATCCAAAGTAAACTGCTCTCATGCACAGATTTATCCCTTCTCGTCTTCAGTTGTCATACCATTCCTCCCGTCCATGGTACACTGAAGCTTGTGGTGAGGCAGTTGCCATGAAGCAACTTGCCTTCACCTCTTGGAAGGCAAATCCAACTGAAGGCAATCTCAGTTCCTTTCACAAAGCTTGGAACAAGTGTGTGTCTACCCTCAGGAGAGCCACGAAACAATATCTCTCTTCTCTCAAAACTGAACTCTCAAACCTGTCTCCCTCGTCAAAGTCTTGGTGGCGTCTGGTCAAATCTGTTTCTGGTGTTTGTTCCCGCTCCATCCCCACCCTTACCTCAAACGGCTACACAGCTGACTCCGCACGTGAAAAGGCTAAACGCCTCAACTCTGTGTTGCCTCAAAATCTTGTCACAAACCCGTCTCTCTCTGTACCCACCGTACCCAGTTGCTCCTGGACTCTGTGTCCTTCTCTCCTGACAAGGTGGAGAAGTCTCTGTCAATCCTCGACTCTGATTCTGCAACTGGACCAGACAGCATCAGCCCACGGGTCCGAAAATCCTGCTCTGCCGCTCTATCTCATCCTCTCTCTGTTCTCTTCACCCTCTCTTTTGATCAAGGTCATCTGCCATCTGCTTGGAAATCAGCCAACATTACCGCTTTACACAAAAAGGTGCAAAAACAGATCCTTGCAACTACAGACCAATCCGCCTGCTCCCAATTATATCAGCAAGGTCATGGAATCAATCATCGCTTCTGACATCAAATCCTTCATTTTCTCCATTGGCTTGATGTCGGATCATCAATTTGGATTCAGACCAGGTCATTCTACTCTGATCATGCTGCTTCTGCTGTCTCAACAATGGATAGAGATCCTGAATACCAAACAGGAAATCAGAGCTGTCTCCCTTGACATAGCATGTGCCTTCGATACGGTCTGGCACACCGCTCTGCTCACCAAACTCTCCTCTTATGGTATCCATGGAAAACTCCACGAATGGCTTGTGGACGTCCTCTCTGTTCGTTGTCAACGTGTGGCCCTGAATGGTTTTCTCTCATCTACCCTTCCTGTTCAGGCTGGAGTTCCACAAGGCAGTGTTCTCGGCCCTGTGCTTTTTCTGGTCTTCATTAATGATCTCTCCAACTCTCTGGAAAATCCTCTCTATCTCTTTGCTGATGACTCCACTCTCTGCCGCTCCATACCCCATCCCCCAGATTGGCAGTCTGCAGCCTCCTCACTCTCTGCAGACCTGGACAAAATCACAGACTGGTCAAAACCACATTTCCAAGCTGGCCTCCAAAGCCAGGTGCCGACTGGGCATCCTCCGTCGTGCAAAGTCCTTCCTTGACACGCTTGAGCTCCTCACCACATACAAGGCTTTCATCCGCAGCTCAATGGAATACTGTTCTCCCCTCTGGGCTGGTGCTCCTGCCTCACACCTAGCTCGGCTTCACGCTGTTGAAACCAAAGCTTTCAGAATCATTGGAATCTCCTGCGATGAAGCTAACTCCGAGGGCCTTTCACTCACTCACCGCAGGCAGGTTGGTGGTCTTTCTGTCTTCTACCGACTCCTCTCTGGCCTTGCCCCCCCCAGCTCTCTCTGGGCTCTGTCCCGCAAATTTTCCTACAGGTCGCACAAGATCTGCCTGCAACCCTCTTATGGTTAAACTGCCAAAATCAAGACTCTCTATTCACCTTCACTCTTTCATTCCCCTTTTCTCCTGCCTCTGGAACAAACTCCCTCACTCTCTTCAATCCCACTCCTCCCTCCAGGTCTTTAAAACAGCTGTCCACCACCATCTCTTATCTTCCCCCATGCAAAACCTTGATCTTTTCTACCCCCGTAAATTCACCCCAGATCCACTTTCTTAAAATACCGACTCCTTTCCTGGAAGTCCTAGCAGTGTCCACGTGTTTTTTTTTAAATCTCTCCCACCCCCCTTCCCATGCCTCCTCCCCCCAAGCCCTTTCCCTTCCACAGATCTCCCAATGTTCCTGCTCTCCATCTTGTTCTCCCGCTCCCTTTATCATATGTTTAATGTGTCAGTTTGTCCTTTTTGTGATCAATATTATCTCTTACACGAGCCTCGACCCTGTATACAAAAAAAGAATTTTTTTTTTTTACGACGTAGCCCCTAGGGCAAGGCCGTCTAGAACAGTTAGTCCGTCCGTATGTATGTATGTCCCCTCAAACGTATACCAGAGCTGAGGATCTCGTCACATGACAGGATGATGTGATTGCATCTGTCATTACGGCATACAATGGCTGACTCCACACTCCGCCAATTTGATTAAAATTTCATTCAGGCCGAACACATCATTGAACTTGTCATATATCACAATCTCCATGCTCTACCTTCACGTTTTTCATTCAGTGTGAAACACAAACAAACCGATTGTTAAAATGATCATCAGATATCGAAAGCATAGACGTTACGGTTCTTCCCACGACAGTACGTATAGGCCTTAGGCTTCATGCCTTTATACCTCAGGTTTCTTAATACAGTAGTATCGTTTTCGTAATAATGATAATAATGTTAATACTAATAATATAGTAAATATATTCGTAACACTGCAATCCCTTTGTCGTTATTGCAAAGTTTCTCGATTGAAGCGGTGTATGGTTCATGAATCAATGATAAGTGGTGTACGGTACTAATAACCACAGAAGTAAGGAAATAGCTTCGGTTTTTTTATTATAGTAATATCATTTTCGTAATGATAACGTCACGTTAATATTATAGTAAATCCAATCGTAACACTAATCCGTTCGTAGTGAGTGCAAAGTTACTAGAGGTTAAAATATATCTATATATTAAAGTAGCGGTCAGTTTTGTGTCCGTGCGTCACGCTATGTCATTACGACTATGATGTCATTACGGGGTACGGCGGCATACGACGGCTGACTCCACCACCCGACATTTTAATTTATATGCCATACATGTCGAAGCGGTCGAACCTGTCATGTGTTTTACACACGTACAACTGTACGTTGCAGCGAGTAGAGTACTACGGCTACGCCGCTGTTAGACTTTCGGTCTTGTTTTTGAGAGAATAGCTTGCTTGTAAAGGTAGGTTACAACTTGCCAATTTATTTGAATACTTGAGACCATTTGCACATGTAAATTATAGTTTATTCATTCTCGTAATTGTTTCATTCTGTACAGTATGTACACATCTATCACAAAAAATGTACCATGTATATTTCACCTCCATAATATACAAAGTACCTGTCATTTAGTTGGGTAGAACTTAAGGATAATATAAAATTGTCCACAATAAGTTCGCACAAACCTGTATGTTGCACTGCTTAAAAAAAAAAAAAAACAGTGTTGGACACCGAAAAAATTAACAAAAATAAAAATGCATGTTCAAAAGCACGTGTCAGTCAAGTGTTGGACACCAAAAAATCAACAAAAATAAAACTGCATGTTAAAAAGCATGTGCCAGTCAAGTGTTGGACACCAAAAAAATCAACAAAAATAAAATTGCATGTTAAAAAGCATGTGCCAGTCAAGTGTTGGACACCAAAAAAATCAACAAAAATAAAACTGCATGTTAAAAAGCATGTGCCAGTCGAGTGTTGGGACACCAAAAAAATCAACAAAAATAGAACTGCATGTTCAAAAGCATGTGCTAGTCAAGTGTTGGACACTAAAAAATCAACAAAAATAGAACTGCATGTTCAAAAGCATATGCTAGTCGTGTTGGACACCAAAAAAAATCAACAAAAATAAAACCATGTTAAAAAGCATGTGCCAGTCAAGTGTTGGACACCAAAAATAAAACTGCATGTTAAAAAGCATGTACCAGTCGAGTGTTGTACACCAAAAAAATCAACAAAAATAAAACCATGTTAAAAAGCATGTGCCAGTCGAGTGTTGGACACCAAAAAATCAACAAAAATAAAATTGCATGTTAAAAAGCATGTGCCAGTCGAGTGTTGGACACCAAAAAATCAAACTGCATGTTAAAAAGCATGTGCCAGTCGAGTGTTGGACACCAAAAAATCAACAAAAATAGAACTGCATGTTCAAAAGCATGTGCCAGTCGAGTGTTGGACACCAAAAAATCAACAAAAATAGAACTGCATGTTCAAAAAGCATGTGCCAGTCAAGTGTTGGACACCAAAAAATCAACAAAAATAGAACTGCATGTTCAAAAGCATATGCTAGTCGTGTTGGACACCAAAAAAAATCAACAAAAATAGAACTGCATGTTCAAAAGCATATGCTAGTCGTGTTGGACACCAAAAAAAATCAACAAAAATAGAACTGCATGTTCAAAAGCATATGCTAGTCGTGTTGGACACCAAAAAAAATCAACAAAAATAAAACCATGTTAAAAAGCATGTGCCAGTCAAGTGTTGGACACCAAAAATAAAACTGCATGTTAAAAAGCATGTACCAGTCGAGTGTTGTACACCAAAAAAATCAACAAAAATAAAACCATGTTAAAAAGCATGTGCCAGTCGAGTGTTGGACACCAAAAAATCAACAAAAATAAAATTGCATGTTAAAAAGCATGTGCCAGTCGAGTGTTGGACACCAAAAAATCAACAAAAATAGAACTGCATGTTCAAAAGCATGTGCCAGTCAAGTGTTGGACACCAAAAAATCAACAAAAATAGAACTGCATGTTCAAAAGCATGTGCTAGTCGTGTTGGACACCAAAAAAAATCAACAAAAATAAAACTGCATGTGCCAGTCAAGTGTTGGGACACCAAAAAATCAACAAAAATAGAACTGCATGTTCAAAAGCATGTGCTAGTCGTGTTGGACACCAAAAAAATCAACAAAAATAAAACTGCATGTGCCAGTCAAGTGTTGGACACCAAAAAACAAAGACAAAAATTAAACCATGTTAAAAAGCATGTACCAGTCAAGTGTTGGACACCAAAAAACAAAAATTAAATCATGTAAAAAAGCATGTGCCAGTCAAGTGTTGGACACCAAAAACATTTAACAAAAATAAAACTGCATGTTCAAAAGCATGTGCCAGTCATTGTGATGCAAACCAAGTGACTAATCTTGTCAATCAACAAAGGGATACAACCAAGCCTCATTTAAAACATATCCAATTCAAATGTCTGTTCACACGTGCTTGCAGGAGTTGATGGTGAGGAATGATTCCAGTTGTGGCTCCACCATCGGACCTATTCTTTCAGCACGTCTAGGCCTGCGTACTGTGGATCTGGGTGGCCCCCAGCTGTCGATGCACTCTATTCGAGAGATGTGCTGCACATCCAGTGTGGAACAAGGGTTCACACTTTTCCAGGTATGCCTGTAAACAGGAACGAGTATAAACAAACAATGGATGTGATTTATGAAGTTCAATTTTTCGCTTTTCAATAAATGGATCCATGTTATACTATACGACATGTTCTACTTTAAAATGTGGATGAAAATCTGCACTTTTAAAATACAAGGAGCTTTAAAGCAGGAGGTCATTTGGCCCATCATGCCTGTGCTACATTAACAAAATCTATTCATTTATCGACTCCATTTCTCACGGGGCACGGGAGCATCACCACTCCAGGATATGTGTGTCGTTGATTGTTATGTCCATAATTCACGTTTCAGAAGTTGGAACGAGGTCCTCCCAGGACTCCAAGTGCCCACCTTTGTTTCATTGAAGGATCTCGTTTTATGGGCTAAGTTGTGTTGTTCTCAGTTTTGTTCTGAGGGATCTTTTCAGGATCATCACTGAGCCGTGTGTGTGTCTGTCTGTCTGTCTGTGTGTGTGTGTGTGTGTGTGTGTGTGTGTGTGTGTGTGTGTGTGTGTGTGTGTGTGTGTGTGTGTGTGTGTGTGTGTGTGTGTGTGTGTGTGTGTGTGTGTGTGTGTGTGTGTGTGTGTGTGTCTTGTCTGATGAATTTTGACTGTGATACATTCGGTCGTTACTTATCCAATCTCAACCAAACTAAACAGGAGGCATAGGAGTCACACGATGAAGGTTGTAGCAAATTCATTTTCATTTTTCAATTCATTTGCCCCCTCCACAAGAGGGTTTCCACGCCAATGGGTTGCGTGTCGAGGTGTATATCTGTGTTAAGATAGCTTTATCGTAGTGTTTTTCAAAGTTCGCTTGTAATAACAAAAGCATAATATTAATATTATTACAAAACAATATTGATACAAATAATATCTCCCCCTCCCTAAGGGGGTTTTCCCTCCTTGAACAAACGCCGTGTCATTGTTTATAAATAGCTTATCGTGGCGTTTCATGGGAGCAATGACTTACCAGAAGTAATAATATTATAAACCATGAACACGTTTGAAACCTTTTGAACCTTTTGAAACAGTCACTACTGCTGTTTAACCCTGAACAGAAAGGGAGAAAACCCAGGGTGTGTTCAGTTACCAAGCAGCTAGCTAGCGCTTGCCAAGTCAACAGGTCCTTATCAATGGTTTCAAATGGAGAGCTTGCTTGAATGCTTAAATCATTTAGCAAGTCCTCTACAAAAAAAAAACTTGGCAAATGAATACCCCCCACCCGCAATGTTCTTGAGGCCCGATCCAGGATCTACTGTAATCTATATACCCCAGAGAAGAATGACCATTCCTGCCATAACCCACAGGGAACGGGTGTACTAGTGAAACAAAATGAATGAATGATTGTTTTAAGGCCATTTTCCTCGTGAGAGCAGGGGTTAGCCTTGCCCTGACAATCATGGTTCAACATGACAATGTTCAACATGACAATCATGGTTCCCTGTTTGAGGCAATGTTTTTATGGCCGGATGCCCTTCCTGATGCCAACCCTTAGTCGCCTCTTACGATGCGCAGGGATACGGTGTACCTATTCTAAACCGGGGTACACACCGATATCATTCATCCCAGCAAGCTGGTACTCAAATTTGCCGACCTCGGAAGGATGACAGGCTGAGTCAACCCCAACAACAACAACAACAGGCATTTTAAGGCCATTTTCCCTGCAAGAGCGGGGGTTAGCCTTGCGGTCCCCATGACAATGTTCTCCATTTTGCCCTATTTTCTGCATCTCCCCTTGTTAACCCCCTTGCCCGCATTTCTTCTTCGACCATCTTTTGCCAAGTCTTTCTCGGTCTTCCCCGTCCTCTACTTCCTTCCACATTCATTCCCATCACTCTTTTCAACCAGTCACTTTCATCCTTCCTCAACACATGACCAAACCATCTCAACCTGTTTCTCTTCACAGCATCCATCACAGGCTCTATTCCCATCATCTTTCGCAATTCATCATTTGTCTTCCTCTCTCTCAACGATACTCCACACATCCACCGAACCATTCGCATTTCCACCCTTTCCAGCCTTCGTTGCTGCTCTACGTTGAGTTCCAGCCTGTTGAGTCAACCCCCCTGGTGTTAATTCAGCAATCGACCAGGATTCAAACCCAGGATCCTAGGATCCCAAGCCGGCACCCTAACCGCTAAGCCAACACCAGGCTAAAGGATCAAAATATCCTTTTCCCTTTGAAAATGCATTCCGTTGTAGGACGATCCTAAATTGAGCACCTTAACTAGGAAAAAAGTAGAAACTAGAACAGCACTCAGTAGAGAGCATACCTCCACCAGGTTGGCCATATCACTCAATGGTGAAGAATCACTTAAAAAAATTCTACCAGCTGGATCCGGATCTGGATCTTCACCAAAATCGAACTAGTAATATTAAATATAAATTTTCCTTAGTAGAAGCAGGGAAGTATTTTAGGCACCCACAAAAAAATACTCCTGCTGGTATATTATAAAAGGAGCCATGTCTGTCTGTTTGTCATGCTATAACTTGAAAATGGATTAACGGATTTAAATGAAACCAAAGATGAGGTATTCAGGAAACTCCTCGGAAGGTTTGATACACACAAAAAAAATAAAAAAAATAAAAAAATGAAGATTTGTGTCTGGGTAAATAGGCACAGATGGCGAAACTGCAAACACCAACTTGCGCTGCTGGCTATCCCCGCACAGAGGGCAGGATCTCCTAGGAATCCTTTTTTGTTTTTTCTCCATAGATTAGTCATCGGAGCTATGCTGAGGAAATGGAAAGCCCCATTTTTTTTTTTAGCAATTACACAAAGGCAGAGACGAGACCTCAAGAGTTTGTTTCTTGCCATGGCCAATGCCTAATACATGGCCCCCGACAATTTGATCAAAACAAAGAAAAGAGGGGGAGGGCAAGAAATTATTGTTATTTTGATCTTCCTCTTTGTGTGCTGTTGTACATAATTTGCAATTCAGCATCTAAAAAGGCTGTGATGAATATCGCATTAACCCTCCCCACCCACTCCCTCTTTGCTCCCTGAGTGTATAGCTAGGCCAGTATGTTTACGCTGCCTATTTTTTTCCTCCCATTATCATCAACTGCTTTTTAGCAATTAGACAAAGATTGGTATTCTCGTCAGCGAAGCAAATCATTTATTGTTGCCTGATGATGCCCGTTTCAAGAACAGACAAGTTCCCTTCCTCAGAGGCAGCAAGTGCAGCATTGGTGTGAGAGCACGCAAAGTTCTGGTGGGAACGATTTTTTGCACACGTTATGCACGTTACACACACACGCACGCACGCACACACACACACGAAATTGGTGGGTTAGCAATCGTACAGAAAACTTCAACTTAAGATGTAAGACAATACAGGATAACAGTATGCAGACACCTTTAAATGCCATGTGCATATTGTATAGACACCTCATACACCGTGGATGGAATACTGTACAATTATTGAACATACTGCTTTTTTGTAGGGTGCTGAATTGAATAAAGTATTGAACATACTTTAGTCCCTGGTGTTGGGCTAGCGGCTAGGGTGCCGGCTTAGGATCCTAGGATCCTGGGTTCGAATCCCGGTCAATCGCTGAATTAACGCCAGGGGGGTTGACTCAGCCTGTCATCCTTCCGAGGTCGGCAAATTGAGTACCAGTTCACTGGTAATTCCCTGCTTGTCATTAAAGGCAGCAAAAAGGGTTGGCGTCAGGAAGGGCATCCGGCCGTAAAACATTGCTTCAAAAAGGGGACCGAAAAACAACAACAACCACAGTTCCCGAAAAAGGCCAACCCCCGCTTGCGGGGAAAAATGGCCTCTAAAAGGTGGTTTTTTTTTTTTGGTTTTTTTTTTTTTTGGTTTTTTTTATTGAACACAGGTTTGGGAAGGATAGGGAGTACAACACAGTGTTCATTTGTTTCATTATTGTAATTACTAGCGTGACTCGGCGCGCCCCGCGCGCCTCACCACACGTCGTTTCAGAGGGGTAGGCATCTTTGACCCTTTCGGTGTCTTTTGGGTCTTCAGGGCCATTTGGGTCTTCAGGGTCTTTTCGATCCTCTGGGTTTTTAAGGGTATTTGATGTGTTTTGGATCTTTGGTGTCTTCAGAGGCTTTTGGGTCTTAAGGGGCTTCGGTTTTCATTTTATGGGCCTTTGATTGGGGGTCTTTTGGGTCTTCAGGGGCTTTTGGGTCTTAAGGGTCTTTTTGGGTATTCGGGATCTTTTGGTCTATAGGGTATTTTGGGTCTTCGGGGGTGTTCACTGTTCAGGGTATTTTAGGTCTTCAGGGTCTTGGGGGAATTAAAGGGTCTTCAAAGGTCTGAGGGGTCTCAGCAGTCTTAATGCAATTGAGGGTTATTTAAGAGGGTGGTAATTTAATTTGAAGAAGAAGAAGGCGTTTTCGTCGCATATAAACATAGCGACATAACGACATAACCATATACGTTTGCTATATTATAATAAGATGTATAAAATATCCTGTGATGCAGGATTGCTATTCGTGGTTGATATGAAACCCAATGCACGTTATGTCCTTTGCCCCTGGTGGCAGCTTTAACCAATAACTCACTTAATCACCACAGCTGTTTGCAACTCGAAATACAAAAGATACTCATCCAGTTTGGAACAGGCCTATAAAACCGAGCATTTTGGACTACAGTGTAGTCTATAGGTATCCAACGATAGCAGGGGTAGACATTAACTTTCAAACTTGGCTGTCCCTCGGGCAAGTGAGGGATACATTTACTTGTCCGACTCACAATACAATTTGTCTGAAATGTTGACGACTCTAACATAACTCCATCTTAATATATGCTGTCCACTTGGCAATGCTCATATTAAGATTTTCATGCTAATTTTTCAGCGATACATGCTCTGTCACGGCACTCAAAAAACAAATATTTATTATATAAATTAAGTACAGACTTGGCATTTAATATGGAATATTTTTTTTGCGGGGGTGAACTTACTTTTCAAGATGTCTTAGAACCAAAAGTTCATTGGAATTATGTTGATATTATTCTAGATTTTGTTAATGTGACCTTTAAAAGAAACAAAAACCACATTTGACATTTCGAAACAAATAAATTGATCCTTGAAAGTGATGTAAACTGATATCGAACTCAATTCATGGACAGTACTGTGTTAAACCTCTGTACGTTTTCCAGAAGTATCTCTTTATTTTGCACATTAGCCAAATTTTTTTTAAACAAAAACAAAAGTTAAATTATGACTGGGATTACAGACAGTAAAATTACAGTTCAGTATTTCGTGTAACCCCCACGAGCATTCAGGAGAGCATGTACACGTTGAGGCATGCTGTTCACGAGATTTGCCAAGGTTTGGACAGGAATCGCTTGCCATGGATGAGGTGGGTTGCCATGGATGAGTGACAATAGCCTGCTGCAATTCACGCACAGAGGTCGGCTGCTGGTCCAAGTGGTCGATTTGACCGGTTAATTCTGCCCACACGTTCTCTATCGGATTCATATCCGGGGACATGGCAGGCCACTCCATATGCTCTTCACCATGGTCAGCAAGAAAGTGTTGGATCATGCGAGCACGATGAGGCCGTGCATTGTCATCTTGGAAGACAAAGTTTCCTCGAAAGGCTGCACGAGCAAATGGAAGCAATGTTTCTTCCAGAATGGCCCTGTACTTGAACTGGTTCAGGTTTCCATTCAGAACAACCAGGTCAGTTTTGCCCCCTGCATGAAAAGCAGCCCAAACGGTCACCCCACCACCTCCAGCTTGGACTCTTGGCACTATACAATCTTTGTTGTAGGCTTCATGCACTTGTCTGCGCACTCGGACACGGCCATCTTGACAATAGACCAGAAATCTAGACTCGTCACTGAAGATCACGTGATTCCAGTGTCCTGGCTGCCATAGACGGTGCTCTCTGGCCCACTGCAATCGGCGCTGGCGGTGTTGTCTGGTCAGGCGTGGCTTTCTCAGGGGATGCCTGGCACGATAGCCTGCTTGAACCAGTCGTTGGTTGACTAGCCTTCTGGATACAGGCACATTTGTCAGTTGCTGCCACTCAGCCCTAAGCCGATTAGCTGACTTGGTACGGCCATTCCGGACTAACCGGTGCAGCTGGCGATCATCCCTCCTTGTGGTTCTGCGGGGACGTCCTGGCCTCGGTATTGGAGTAGGGACACCCCTCTGAGCATTCGTTTCAGGATCGTTGACACCTGACCTTGAGTGATGCCATCCTGCTGAGCAATAGCACGCTGTTTCATGCCGTAATTTCGTAAAGCCACCACTCCATGACAAACAGCATTGTCAAATTGACGGACCATCTCCAGAGGAAGCGGCAATAACTTTTGGAGACGTGCAGCAGTTGTTTTCCACTAATACAGAACGCAACAACCCTTGTATACCCGACTGTGAAGCCAATCATCAAATGCACCTGTCCGTACATTTTGCCACGCCACCTGTGATATAATCCTGTTGTTGACTTCTTGCTGCGACAGACAATCAGTGACATGGTTCTTTCAACAAATAAATCACCAAAGTGTAAAATAATCTCACCAGATTGATATACCGAGTTAAGAAAGTAAACCCAAGTCAAGAAAAAAACAAAAATTCCATATGAAATGCCAAGTCTGTACTTGCACACTATTTATTACATCATCTCATCTCGTTTCTCGAAGAGATGAACGTATAAAATGGGTCGTGATGTTCGGATGTCTGTCCATCCGTCCGTATGTTAACTTTTTGCTATTTGTGCTACCCGGCTGATTGTTCTGAAACTCGACACATGACTACAAGAATGTGACTTGCACAATTTCACAGGCTTTGATTTTGAATCATGGTGGCTCCCAGGGAGTGGGGTGGAGGTAGGGAGGGGGGGGGGGGGGCGCACAATCACTCGGGTTTCAATTTCTTGATTTCGGATCACGAGGGCTCACAATGGGAGAGAAGCAGGGTAGGGGCGGGTTTGGGGGGTGTGGGGGGGGGTGGGGGGGGGGGGAAGGAGGGGTTACTGCCTGAAACTTTGGATCCCAACTTGGGTACCCTCTGAAACTTCGGATCCCTACTCGTCCCTTGTTTACCAACCGATTGCTCTGAAACCAGATACAGCCCTTCTACTCGACGGTCCACAGGATTGCTCTGTCTTAGATTTTTTGATTTCATATCAGGGGGTCTCCCAGGGGATCAGGGGAGTCCTGCCAAATCAGCAGAGGTCTGAACTACAACCTAAAGAGATGACCGTCAGCCCACTCGGGGCTATATTTTATTTAAATAAAGTGTTCAGTACACAACTGTACACAACAGAGAACAGCCAATGGACACACTAACACTGAGTTTACCATGTAACATGTCATTGTCACAAGGGTGCAAAGACACGTGCTTAAATACTGCGGACTGTATTACATGCAGGAGGTCTGGTCACTTCCGAATAGTCTAAGTCAAGATTAACAAGTGTCCACATTTTTCAAGAGGTTGAAGAGATCATCTTCATCCTGACAAGCTGCATCTACTGGATTACCCAACATGTGTGAATTTTGGTTAAAATGAGGTGCATCGGTCGTTTTGCATCACAAGATTCAGACCAGGACCATCAATGGATATACATGGGTGATTCATCATGTCAGTTGGAGATGATGTCGTGTCATCCTGATATGCTTAATAGCAGAAAATCCCCTCACAAATAGTTGATGATATTGCTGATGAAAATTGTGGGGACCAACTCGAAGACGTTTTAAAATCTGTCTACATAAAGGTCCAGGTCTGATATAGATAGATGTGAAGGCTCGAGGTTTGTGGCGAGATATTGTACTCGCTCATTTGTCTATGGTTTAACTTTGTCTTTGGTTTAAGACACTGCTTTCACTTTCAGTGTTCAACTAAAATGGACGTTATCGACAGTATTTCTATGATTTTTCGGTGTTTTATGCCGCTAAATAGCTTGTTCCAGAACATTTATGATAAATATGCATGACGTGTTTATAGAAATATTGAATTATCCAAAAGATAAATATCACACACCAATGACCTGTGTGAACAGAATTTTCACTTGTACTGGACAATTACACAACATTAATGTCGAGCCCAGTAGAGGTAGTTTTAAACAGCCAAAGATGAATTCTGCAAAGTGTCAGCACAAATTGAAGCCATCCGACTGGTCTTGCCCTTGCTAGAGGCCTTTCGGAGCCTTTGAGCCACAGGTCAATTGAGGCAGCATTGTGGCATTATGCGTATGTGCACGACGTGTGTAAAAATCCCCAAATATTATCCTCGGTGTTAGATTCTGGAATTTTTGCCTTTGAATCTAGATCTCTACACATAGTTTGCTGTTGTTCAAACTTAAAATTGACAAGCGTTACGCCTAGGTCCCCAGTCGGTGAAGTGATGTGAGTTGACAAAGTGGAAGATGCAGAAAACATGGAAGAGTCGATAATATGTGCGAGTGGGTTGGAGACACACCCACACACCAGATTAGAAGTTAGTAGTTCGTTTATTTTTCAAGATATTCCGCTCACAAGGTTCAGACATGTATGGTGGTGGCCATCTTGGATTTTGATGTGGCGACCCAATTTTCAATAGCGTTCTTCCTTATGCCCAGATACACCCACACACCGGATTAGAAGTTAGTAGTTCATTTATTTTTCAAGATATTCCGCTCACAAGGTTCAGACATGTATGGTGGCGGCCATCTTGGATTTTGACGTGGCGACCCAATTTTCAATAGCTTTCTTCAATATGCCCAGATACACCCACACACCAGATCAGAAGTTAGTAGTTCATTTATTTTTCAAGATATTCCGCTCACAAGGTTCAGACATTTACTTTTCAAGATATCGCGCTCACAAGGTTTCGATATGGTGACAGCCATCTTGGATTTTGACGTGGCGACCTAATTTTCAATATGGTTCTTCCATATGGCTGGTTGCACCCACACACCAAATTAGAATTCGGTCCTTCGCTTACTTTTATAAAGATATTGCAGTGCATGTACGCACGCACAGACGGACGCACACATGGACGGAGGGTAAAACCATAGTCCCCCTTTCGCTCCGCGGTGTGATGGGGGACAAAAACTCTTGTCAAGTATTTTTTGGCGCACAAGTCGATACTTTTCCCCCGGAAGTGTCTTGGCCTCGACTTGTACTCGGATTCGACTTATCTATGGTTTAAGACATTGAATTGCATAAATGAAAAACAATTTGCAGAATGTGATATTTTCTGAAATAAAGTGTATAATTACTGATTTAAAACGCACTACAGAATTCGGTGCACAGAACGTTTTACGATTAGCTGAGCATTTAAACGTGAATCTGCCCAATGATGCATGCAAACCTATCCAATCAATAATGAGCACATACTCACCAATTATGTTTGATCCATCCCTTTCATCGTAATCCTAAGTAACCATCCTTACTACGTCATCTCCAAATACCTCCCGCATGATAATTGAAACATTCGCTGTGTCTCATCATATTTAAAATACAGAAGACCTGTTTTTTATTTTGTCCAATGTGAATGTAATAAAAAGCGTTTCTAGAGGTGTTAGTATAATGAAAATATAACCTATATTCTAATGCATTAATCATATGATCTCTGACCTTCTCCCTGCCCTCTCCTTTTCAAACTCTTACATTTAGGGTTTTTTCAAGCATTTTCCTGCCGTTGACAGCCAGCTTACTTTAGATTAAAGCCCTGTGACTGGATCTGCGAAAAGTATCACGATTGATGGAGATTGGGACCTGGATCTATCTACTTATGCAATGATCTATTTCAACACTTTTTGATGACAAGAATTGCAATAAAATGAATAATGTTTAAAAAAAAGAAAAAGTTTGCTTGTGTGGCGTTCATTTCATAATTTGTTTTATTTTTTGGAGGGGGGGAGGTCCGTTATGATGGGAGAGAAGCAGGGTAGGAGTCACTTGCTTGTCCTTGTTCCTCCTAGGAAGTATTTTTCTTTTTTTGGCCTCAACCTTCATGAAAGGCCATCTTTCTACTCAAAATGCTAAGGCACAAGTTTGGTCAGTAACACTCTCTCCTTCAACTAGCCATGGAAGCTCCACCCATCCATTCATGTTGAACATCTGGCTCCTGATTCGGTACCACCTGTGTTTGAGTAGGAATTTTGAAATTGACCAGGGTGCTAGTGGAAACCCCTACTTTGCAAAAGACACTGTGGGATCTTGAATGCCCACCAGCAACCAATGCTGACAGACGTCTCAGTTGATGGGTGACACATGAGGTGGTCACAACACCCTGGCTGTGAAGCACGCCTGATAGTTTATAGTATCGTTGAGAAATGAACCCAGACTAAACAGCTCAAAGGTGTCACCACTGTACAATCCTGTCAGGCAGATTAGCTAAAAGGGTGGAAGGCTACTTTGCGTTTAAAAAAAAACATGTTGATTCATGTAAAACCAAACAATAATGGCACTCAGTAGAGCACATACCTCCGCCAGGCTCACCAGTTTACGTTTTGTATCCCACTGATCGGCCGGATCTGGAATCAAACCTGAACCAAAATCGAATTGCTTGCCCTTGTCACCTCACCTAGTCATTCACCAAGTTTCGTCCGAATCCGTCTATAACTTTTTGAGATATCGTGCTATATATTGATTTTAGCCTCATCACTAAATGGTGAATAATCACTTAAATTCTCTGATCCGGATACAGATTCGAATCTTTACCAAAATTGAACCAATTCCTTTGTCACACACCCAACCTGTCCACTAAGTTTCATCCAAATCCGTCTACAACTTTTTGAGATATTGTGCTATATATCATTTTTGGTCCTATCTCTTAATGGTGAAGAATCATTTTAAAATTTCTCAGATTCAGATCCGGATCTTCACCAAAACCTAATCATTTCGTCTGTGTCACATACTCTACATCTCCACTAAATTTTGTCCAAATCCGTCCACAACTTTGAGATAAATTGTTTACAAACAGACAAACAAACAAGAAATATGTCGTGTACAGCACGATACTTGTGAAATCCCTAAAATAAGTTGTTGACCTGTGGCCTATGTTCACCTCAAAATAATTGGTGGTTGAATTAAGTGACCAGATATGCAAATCCTCTTGAAGTTTCAAGTCAATCAGATGAAAATTGAGGATTTTAGAAATTCGACAAAGTTGTTGACATCAAATTGCTCATTTCAATCAAGATAAAAATTGACAATCTTAATCATAGCTCAGGTCAATGGCATGGAAATTGATTATTTTTCAGATTAAAATTGATGATTTTAGAAATTTGACCTTGGGTTGACCTTTGACCTCAAAAAATTTTGCTTTCCCCATTCAGTGATGCACTATGCAATTGCTGTTTAATATTCAGTTAATATGATGAAAGCTGATGATTTTTCATATGAAAATTGATTTTAGAAGTTTCTTTAAGTTGACTTTTGACCTTTTGACCACAAAAATAGATGGTTTCCCAATTTAGTGACCCAATTTGCAAATCCTGTTGAACTTTCAAGTCAATTGGATGAAAGAAATGATGATTTTTTTCAGATGAAAATTGATGATTTTAGAAGTTTGACCCTGAGTTGACCTTTGACCTTTTGACCTCAACTATTTGGTTTCCCAATTCAGTGACTCAATATGCAGATGCTGTTTATGACTCGTATGACATATAACGATATGTTATGTTTATGGTATGTATGAGATGTTTATGACTTTCAAGTCAATTGGATGAAAAGAGACAATTTTAAAAGTTTGACCTCAACCAGTAGGCTTCACAGTTGTGACTACGTCTACAACTTGCTAAATGTTTCATGATTATCGATTTATAATTGTGACCTGTAGGTGAGTGGCAAACAGAATAACAAAGTCAACCAACCAATATACTGTACTTGAAAAATCTTCGATTTTGTAATTAACAAACAGACGGGGTGAAAACAAAGCCTCCATCCACCTTCGGTGGCGGAGGTAACAAGATGGAGTACTATACACATGACAAGCATGAAATATCCATGCATTTCTCAGATTTTGAAGGCATTTATTAACTTTATTGTAAAGCTTGCATTAACTTTGCATAATGCAGCCAGCCACATTCATTTTAACTATCTTACTATAATTCACCAAATGTCCGTCCGTCTGTCTGTCCCTCCATTCGAAGGTACCGCAAAACGGCTGAACCGATCGCAACGATATTTTTGGTGGGTAATCCTGGGATCCCCTGGAGTAAAATAGGTATATTGTTTTTCCAATTTCAGCTTTCGCTTCTAGTATTTTCAGGTTTGGAATCCCGCATAACGTTATTTTCCCGGGTGCCGCACAAACGGCTGCACCGATCGCTGCACGGCTGCACCGATTGGACTCAGTGGCCTCGGACAAAGACCTTTTATAAGTACATGGGTTGAATCCCTGCTTGAGAGAATGCCAACCCCCTCCCCGCCATCACGGCCGTCTCTCCAACTCGCAATCCCACGAGATATGCGGAAAGGACGACCCAAAACCAATTATCTTCTTTTTGATTCGTATATAAACATCATTAAAAGTAAATAATGACCTCGGCCAAAGTTCAAATGACGTGAGTTTAATCTCCACATGAGAGAATTCCACATAGCTATTTGGGTGGTGTACAAGCCAGCAAATCGCTGTCTCCATCGATCTTGCCAAGGCCGTAACAACTATCGGCTCAAAATCCTTTTAATTGTTGACTTGGTAGTTTTTACAATGAAGGAAACATTAACAATGTTGTTAAAAGTTTATATTGTGATTCATTTGTGATTGGAGTTATGTTGTTTGGAATGAAAAAAGAGATATCGAGTTCAAGTGAATGACGACATTCCGTGATGGTTTCTACCTTCAAAACGTGAATTTGCGGATCGCCATATGCAGATTTGCCATTGACTGGGTATGGAACAAACGCCAACGGTTACGTTTTTCATGGAAGTCCTTCACGAACTTGCTGTCCATGTCTGACGTGCGACTGAAGGCGCTACAGGAATGTGGAATTTATTGGTTTCATGCTTCAGCATTCGCCGTATCTGCATTGCCTGTTTGCTTCTGGCCACTCACCCGTGCATAGCATAGCACGGGTACCTCACTAGTTACTTCAATGGAAGGTGATTGCTTATTCCAAGTTTTCCCATCATACATTCGAAAAAGTAGCGACAGCTTTTTGTTCTTAGAGTACCATAGTAAAGGTTACATGCACGGTTAAACCTCAGAGTAAATTTGTCACTTTAAACAAGAATCATTGTATATAGATTAGAAAAATTCAAATGAATGTATTCAAGGTTTAAACGTAACGATGCCAGGAACAGCAAATTCAGCTGAACCTTGACGTCATGGTGAGGTGCGTACAGACCTGTGCCTAGATGAGATGCGCCGACTCTCGTACTGTTATGCAGGCCGGTGACAGTCAATTCGAGATCCTGTACGCGCTGAAGGATGTCATTTAATAGCAGGGCAAGTGTGCTGTGGAGATCTGTAAGGTGTACAGTGGAGAAAACGGTAGGCATGGATGTCCCGTACCATTTCACTTTTAGAACTTTTACCTGGTGCCTTCAATTACCATTGGTTCAATTATATAGTATGGCATTCGTGTGGCATTTCATTGGATATCAGATTTACAAGGACATCCGTTTCTTAGATGAGCCATATCCGTGAAACAATCGAACAGTACAAGAAAGGAACGATCTGCATATAAGCGATGTAACAATCTCTTCTCCATTCCAACACACATTTAAAGTGTTTATTAAACCCTCCTCACTTGAAACATATTGTTACGGACACGACTTAGATGTTATGATGGGCCGAGCGGAATGGCCGCCGTGTTCGCACAAGTTACCCGATTATACTCGAATGTTGGCCGAGTCGCGCTACGCTAGATCAATGAAGGAAAGGACACAACGGCTAGGTTAAATGACACGACACCAGGGGTACAGTTCTCAAGGCCTCCGGAGGAGGTTATATTAGTTCGGAACGTTTAGATTACAGGGATGAGAGAGACAGCATAGAAAGATAGGCACTTAATTACGGTCTTATAGTAGCCCCGACAGACGACAGATAAACAGGACAAAACTGACTCACACGGGGATTGATGGCAAGGAAGGCAGGTAGTCGATGGCTCAAGGTGCACCTTGGCTCAGGGGCAAAATCGACCCGGTCCGGTCCAAAGATGCGGGGAGGTCGCTCAGCGCTCGGAGGTCGCGACTTGTCTTTCCAAGCTGGGGGCGCATCTGACCTCACGTCCGGTAAGTGGCTGCGCATATCCGGCGGGGAGTGACACGCCCTCGGCTCGTTAGCTCCGCCCCAGATGGCATCGGCCCGTTGCTTCTTATTGGGTGCGGGGGTTACCGGGCTCCGCCCCTGACGAGGAGCTGACAGCCAGCCCCTTCGTGGTAACCCCGTGGAGCGCATGGGCAATGGCGGCTAACCAAGCCGGAGTGAGGACGCACACTCCCCGCGCCGCGCCGCGCCGCCCCCCTCTGTTGTTGTAGTTGTTGTTGTAGTTGTTGTTGTTGTTGTTTCATGGGGAAGATGGGAGGAGGTATGGGGAGGTCCTAAACTCACTACTGGTGCCATACAATCACATTCTGGTGCAACGAAGAGTCAGAATTAATGGAAACGAGTCCTTAACTGACATAGACTAAGAATAACTAGCAAGATGTCCGAAAGTTGTCTACGTGAGATGCGGTGGACCTGGGCACGACATTTAATGGGGGAAGAAGGGGAAGGTCGGTTCTACAGAGTGTTGTTTACAGACAATGGGACTAGGGAATGGGGGATTGGGGATAGTTGGGGAGTATTGGGGAAATAGGGGAATATTTACAAGCGGATATGGAGGCCAAATCCCATATCCGCAACAATATCATGTTTTGGGAATATTTCCCCATGTACCCAAATACAAAGTAGGTGTTTGGAGGCAGTCCCCTGGCTAAAACGGTCTTTCTGCAATAACACAAATGGCACTAACCTCCAACCTACACATATGGACATAAAAAAAATTACGTTTCCTTCTGAAAAGTGCAATCCTTGGGGCTAATACCATTACCAAACCAGACAGAGCATTTAACAATGCAGGTTTTTATGCCTCCGCCGACGAATACTCCAGAGGCATTATGTTTTCAGGTTGTCCGTCCGTCCGTGATAGGTTTTCGCTACCGCAATAACTTGAGAACGGCTGAAGGGATCTAATTCAAACTTTGTGTAGGTATGTATAATGATGTGAAGATTAACCGATTATAATTTGAGGCCAAGAGGTCAAAGTCTGTAATAGGTCTATGAGAACGGCTGAAGTGATGAAATTCAAACTTGGTGCAGGTATGTATAATGATGTGAAGATTAACCGATTATAATTTGGGGCCAAGAGGTCAAAGTCTGTAATAGGTCTATAACTTGAGAACGGCTAAAGGGATCTAATTCAAACTTGGTACAGATGTGTATGATGTAAAGATGAACTGATTAGATTTTGGGGTCCCGAGGTCAAAGGTCAGAGGTCATGTCAGGTACAAATGTGATAACTTGTGAACAGCTGAAGGGATTTAAATTAAAACTTGGTACAGGTATGTATAATGATGTGAACATAAACCGATTAAATTTTGGGGTCAAGAGGTCAGAGGTCATGTCAGGTAAAAATGTGATAACTTGAGAACAGCTGAATGGATTTAAAGCAAATTTGGTACAAGTATTATAATGATGTATTATAATGATGGCAGCCTGGTGTTGGGCTAGCGGCTAGGGTGCCAGCTTAGGATCCAAGGATCCTGGGTTCGAATCCCGGTCGATTGCTGAATTAACGCCAGGGGTTTGACTCAGCCTGTCATCCTTCCGAGGTCGGCTAATTGAGTACCAGTTCACTAGTAATTCCCTGCTTGTCGTAAAAAGGCGACAAAAAGGGTTGGCGTCAGGAAGGGCATCCGGCCGTAAAACATTGCTTCAAAAAGGGGACCAAAAAACAACAACAACCACGGTCCCCGAAAAAGGCCAACCCCCGCTTTGCGGGGAAAAATGGCCTCTAAAGGTGTTTTTTTATTTATTTATGATGTAATAATGTGGGAGGAGGCATATTTGTCGACGTCGTGGCGTCGAGGAGTGTCGTTCTAGTTTTAAAATTACTTTTAAGAACCGTTCTAGTCTGTTTTGAAATGGTTACTTAGTGCAGAGACTGCCTTCCTGAAGGTCAACAAGGAACTGTGACGTAGGAGACCATTCAGCACATCCTGCATCCACTACACCGCCATCACATTAAATAAACCCATCAAGCTATGTTAACGCCCGTGACGCCGGTTACTTTCACTTGGTGGAGGTATTATATATGCAAATACAACTAATTACAAATACAACAAATTAAATTTGCATTAAACTAAAATTTTAAATTATGATCAGGGGAGGCTTACCCTTGGCAATCCTTTTGTGATCGCAGATATGCAGTTTAGCCTTTTGGTCTTGTTCCCCTTAAGAAGTTTTCCTACTGCAATACATCCTTTAAGAAAAGTGACCATTAGACTGTTGTTGGATGGACAATGATACCTGAGCCTTTTCCAGTTATGTTGTCAATTAAATGTTCAAGTCATCTTTCTATTCCTTAAGGATATTGTTACGGCCATTCAGTCTTCAACGACCATCCTGGCGGATATGGGACAAAAACGTCTCCGCGTCCACCAGGTTAGTTTGGCATGAATCAGCGTCTCCAAATGCAGCAACCACGGCAGTATGCCAACAGGAAGAGCCGAGCTGCGTTTGTTGACATTCCGCATTTGAGGCTAATTAGCATGGACCCAATGTGCCTGTCTAATGGGTTAACAATCCAATTTATTTAAGCGCTATGGAGCCCGCTTCCAATGACCACACAATATTTCATCAAAGCAGGGGTATTTATTAACAAGGAAATGGAGAAAGGGGAGAAGGCATGGCTGCACAGCAGCGATTACAATCTATAGCGCTACTCGGAAAAGTGGATACTTCCACAAAGGTTAACAGTTTACATTTTGTATCCCACTGATAGTCAAATTCCCAATCCGGATCTTCACCGTAATTGAATAAATTTGTCGTCACATACCCAAACTTTCCACCAAGTTTCGTCCGAATCCGTCCATAACCTTTTGAGATATACTGCTCACAGACAGACAGACAGACAGACAAACGGGTGAAAACATAACCTCCATCCACCTACGGTGGCGGAGGTAATAAATAATGAAACACAATGCGCCCCCAAAACCAGGACAGACTGTTATACACCTTAATTCATTCACTTGGTGGGGAACAATGGACACACCAGAGGATCAACGAGAAAAAAGAAAACCTGTGCTGTATGAGCCTGTGCTGTATGTGCGTCAATGGAGTGTAACAGTTATTAAAGCGTTATTGTGTGGAGAACTGGGTTGAATAAAAAAGCGCTTTTCAAAATGTCCATGAACTGCTTACAAAATTTCAGTCAAGCGACTTTATCAATTTCTTTCAGACTCTGCACAGCTTGAATTTTATGGGGATTAAAATTGGAGGTCATCGTGCAGAATACGGCGAACACTCGCGACCGATATGTTCAACGCAGCCGATTGATGCCTGGCAGAGCGAGTTGGACTCCGCAACACCGCTTCCCTAACTCTCCCAATGTTCTCTGGTGTGTGGACCGTTCATGCACAGTCAACAGAGTGATCACAAACACTGCCGGTGTTATTGAATTTTTCCACCCACTTGAAAATAATGTTACGAGAGGGAATTCTACCGTGCAGTGCAACATCAAACTCACGTCTAAATCTTCTCTGCACCTGCACTACCGATTTGCATTCAAAAAATGCCCTTACACCACGTGTTGTGGCACCGACCAGTTCTCCATACTGTCTCTCGCTACACTGACAGGAGAAACTGCGTGGCTTTCAGATCACGTGACACACAAGGTTGCCCCCACCTTTAGCTGCAGCTGCTTTCTGAAAACCGTCACATTCCATTGACTCACCCTGTATAAACTAAATGTTTGTGACCCAACTCCTCTGAGCTCCCAAGATTAATCGCCACAAAACTTTATAGGATAACATTTTTTTAACCACGATGCACCTAAATAGGGGTTTTAAACAGTTATTTTATCACAATTCCTAACTTATTATATAAATACTTGAGTAGTCATCACCTGTCGGCATAATCTCCGAGGGTAGATCCATATATAAAATGCTTTATAAAAAGCCCAATTATTTTCGAATTTCAACCTGGATACCAATATAACTGGTGAGATGGTGAGCTCTAATCGTCAAATATGTTATCAGGTGTGAAAAATAACTGTTAATCGAGACGTTACCATGATCAGTAAGATCAGTGATTGAGGAGTTACGTGACCTCTCAAATGTGCTAGTGATTCAAAAACCAAAAATAGCACGAACACAACTTATACATTGATTTAATGGTAATATTACTGCTCATCAAACTACTCACAAGGGTAAAAAATAAAGTTTGTACAAAAAAAAAAGGTTACCACCTTAGCTAATTTTAAAACATAGGGGCAATACCCCTGGCGCTCACCTGGTGGAATAAACAGTAAATTGCACCGACTAAGGGTATTTTAAACCAATGGCAATGGTTGTTAGAAGACAGGGCAGCATGTAGAATTATACTAACATAATCATAAGACTTGAAACAAACAAACAAAAAAATACCTATTTTGGGGGGCAACGCCCCCTCCCCCAACCCCATCTGACTCCTAAGACCCCAATTTTTCTAATGCCTTGATCAAACTTGGTACAGCACGGGTGATTAAAGTTGTGGTGAAGTTTCATCGAAATTGTGTGTGTAGTTTCTGAGAAGAAAGCAAATATCTATTTTAGGGGGTCAAACCTGGATCTACTTTGACCTCCGGTAGACCCCCTAGACCTCAATATTTATAATGCCGTGTACAAACTTTAGTCACAACACAACAAATATAATTTGTGCCAAATTTGGTCGCAATCCCATCAGCGGTTTCGAGGAAGAAGTTTCAAGTGTTTAAGGACTGGCGGACAGACGACGCGCCATCGCATAAGTTCCCCTGAACTTCGTTCCAGGTGAGCTAAAAATGAGCATACCTCATACTTACCTTAGCACACCTCCACATAAACACTCTCCAGATACACACTCAAAAGATTAAAACAAGCGATTTTGATCCATGTACCTCTGTAATCATTTAGAGTGTTCTGATTGACAGAAAAGCAGATTCAGAATATCTCATTTAATTAAGTCGTGATGATCTAGGGTGATCGGTACAATTGGTGCATTTTTAACTCAGGCCGCTAAGTTCCCATAAGTTATAGTTTGAAAATTACAAGTCATACAGATAAAACAAATACATTAAACAAGTAGAGCTACATTCAAAGTACACTGCCACCATGCTACATCTCCTATATAAGAGAGCTGTTGGTCTGTCTGTCTGTGTCGCCATTTTTCTCAGAGAAGGTTGAACGGATCTTAATCAAACTTTCAGAGGTTCATCAGTGAGTGCATGGGAGTGTTTTAGGCAAAAAAAAAAAAAATTTTTTTTAAAGAAAGTTCGTTTTTTTTTGTTTTTTTTTTAAATAAAATATCTCAATAGTGCCTAAGCCTTTTATAAATTAATAATAGTTATATACAAGTACAATTTGGCATGAATAAATACAAAACAATCACCAGACATTTGAACACAAATTAATTAAACAATTCCGGAAGTGTACGAAGTTGGTAGTAAGGCTTCTTCTTCTTCCTAATCAGCATCCCACTTAACTCAGAAACGTGATGAACAGCACATTCAGCAGCATATATTCAACAAAAAGGTGAAATTATGATTTCTGATTTGGATGGAATTGCTTTTCCATGATATCTGCCCTCATTCCAAATATGTTAATGTATCTTTTTATCTTGAGCAACGCCGGGTACTCCAGCTATAAACGTTTTTATACTTTACTCGGTGTACAAATACAAATACAACTTTGTCTGGGGGGTAACATAGGCTATGTGGCCACGACCTCATGTGGGGGACCGGGAGAGGGGCGTAAATTCTCTATGTAAATGTGTACCGTGTAGCGCCACCTGGCGATTGTGGCAGAGGGTATTACAATTTCCTTTTTTACCTGGGCAACACTGAGGTTAAAGCACTCTTTGCACTGGTAAATGTTTTCTCCTTCTCATCCCCGCTCCCCCAAAACGGAGGGGCCTGCCAAAGCCCCCCCACCCCCTTACCCCCCCAAAGATGTATATGTAGTATATCACCTCCCTCTCCCCTCACCTCCTGCTTCCACTCCCCCCACTCCCTTCCTCGCCCCTACCTCTCCTGGATCAACATCTAAGACAAGCAGACACCATGAACCTCAGTACCCACATAAGATTTTTGAAAAGTTTGTTCGATACTTACCTCCACCACCGAAGGTCTGTCTGTCTGTCTGTCTGTTTGTCTGTGAACACGATGTCTCAAAAAGCTATTGACGGATTTGGATGAAACTTGGTGGAGAGGTTGTGTGTGTGACAAGGATGAATTGATTCCATTTTGAACATCCGGATCAGGATCTGGCTCGTAGGATGTTTAAGTTATTCTTCACCATTGGGACATAGAGCCAAAAACGATACTTAGTGGGATATCTCAAAAAGTTATGGACGGATTTGGAGAAAACTTGGTGGACAGGTTGGGTGTGTGACAAGGAAGAATCGATTCAATTTTGGTGAAGATCCGGATCCTGATCTGGCCTTATCAGTCAGTGGGATACAAAACATAAACTGTTCAGCCAGGTGGAGGTGTGATCTCCACCGAGTGCTGTTGTAGTAATGTTTTGTGACAAAGTTGTTTTGGTACATCCATCCACCACTGAGAAACTGAACCTGCAAACCGTTACATATTAAGTAGACAGCCGATGTTTGATAAAGTGAATGACAAAATGTTGTAGTGAATGAATTATCAAGTGTTCATCGTTCAGATAAACTCACAGTAATCCTACAACGGAAAAAGCTCAATGATTCAAAGCATCAATGGTACAGGTGGAGGCTAATCTTCCTAGTGAAGGCTCCATAGTCGGTCGGTTCAAATCGACGGAATTCGAGCCGTCGTGGAAAGCGAGGTCGAAACTGACGTTTCGGACGTGCACCCTTCATCGGAGCAAAATGGCGAAGGGTTAACGCCCGTGACGTCAGTCTCTCGTCGCTTCGCACGTCACATCCCGTTGATTTAACCCACAGTCGTAAACAGCCTCTGTGAAGAGCCTTAGTCCTTACCAAAGCTCCCCTGAAAAGGGGGCGACCCGGGATCATGCCGCGCGCCTTCCCGCACCATGGTGCGCACGTACTTCCGGCTAAGCTCCAGCACTTGCTCCCTCAGCTCAGCGCTGCTGGGCTCCCACTCGGCCCGCTGTCGCACCGTCAGGTAGAACAGGAACAGAGCCCAGAGCAGGCCAAACGCCACGACCAGCACCCCGAGGCGCTGACGGAGGCGCCGGGACGCCGTGGCCTCTCCCACAGGCATGATACCGATACCGAACGGTCCTGAACCTCGGGGGAGTCTAGAGATTCTCAACGATCCACGGAGACCCTTTCATGCCACAAAAATGGACCATTATCACCTCAGAGTCGAATCCTAAGACAAGAGGTCGAATCCGCGGCCTAAGTCAGTAAGTGGACCGCTTCCTGTGATGGCGCCGCACTGTCACTGCCAACCGAGACTTGCCCATGAGATGTGAAGAAACGAGAGCTGGAACTGAATCGTCGAGTTACAACGAACCTTGACTCCTCGAGCGTTGCAAACCATTTCTTTTCATAGCACAGAGACTTCCATACGCGCCATGTTCAAAATGTTCCACGAATGCAAATACAGTTTTCCTTTAGCGCATATATTATATATTTTTAAAATACATTTATATATTTTCATAGCAACCTTATACCAGTATATTGCAGGATTTATTAGGGGTGGAGGAGAACCGGCGTTTAATGAACGATTTAATGGCCGTTACGATATGCAGTATAGCTATATGAATTATGAATGTCACTGTATCGCTGAGATAACATTTTGGTTATTTTAAATACAATTTATACACCACATGGAGAAAAAAAAAACACTTAATACCCACTCATGCTACACACGTACGATAATTGATGTTTTACATATAAATTGTATGAGTCAGATAACACGAGAAAATTCAATTAATCAACTAGTGGGTCGACTCCAAACTAATACACCGCCTCAAGTGTCACCAACGAAAAAATGGCAATGCCGTGTTCCCTGAAAGCGAGCAATATATCAGCTTCCAAAAATCATAATAAAAGTAATACGGGATGTCCATTTTAACGTCTATCCGAGGGACGCAAAACACTGATGAATTGCCATGCCTGCGAAACACCAGGATGATTCTATATCAATATGGAAACACCTTCTATATTCTCTTCGGTGTCATTCTTCCATGCACACGTAAAATATATATATATATATATATATATATATATATATATATATATATATATATATATATATATAATATATATGTCTATATATATATGTCTATATATATATATGTCTATATATATATATATAATGTTGCAGGGTTCAAAAGGTTCAGCAAGGTGCTTGGAGTAGGTAGGAAGGTGTGCAGGTGAGGAAATTGAAGTGGCAAGAGATTTGGAGGATGGAGCCAATATTGTTGAATTTCATGTTGCAGGCAACATATGATGTGCTTCCATCACCAGTAAACTTGAGATTGTGGGGGTTATTGCAGGAAGAGAGATGTTCTTTGTGTGGAGGTTTGGGAACGGTGCCGCATGCACTGAGTGCATGCTCAGTGGCATTGGCAGCAGGACAATACAGGTGGTGACATGATCAGGTGCTGGCGGTGATGGTGCAACAAGAGGTGCTGAGATCGAGAGAGAGGAGAGTGGAGAGGGGGACGATGGGGGAGAGGTGTTGTTTGTCAAAGAGGGTCAAGTGGTAAGAGGTGGAAAGAGGAGGAGGTGGAAAGCAAGAGGGCTGTCAGATGCTTGTGATTGGCAGGTGGTGGCAGACAAAAGCCACAATTGGTATTCCCAGATAGTGCAGCAGATAAACACAAAAATTGTGCATTTTATGAGAAAAGCATGAAATCTTTAACATAGTTAGTGCATACCATAAGGTTTATTTTCAGATGTGGAGGGAAGTCAGATTTGACCTCTGAGGACCGTGAGAGGTAAAATCCAATATGGCCGCCTGTCCACATGGTCTAATGTACAAACACGCTTAATTTTGGAACCAAACAGTGTAGAAAAACATTTTAGGTGTCATTTCCAACTAAATTTGGGATGCCCATTCATTTGGTGACACTTTTGAGATCGCCAGAACTCAAGTACATGCATTTAGGTCAAGGTCAAAGTCAAATTACGTTAAACATCTATTTTTATGATACTGCAGTTGGAACTGCTATTGGAAAAAGTTCATTTGAACTTTTAAAACTTTATTTTTTCAGGTACAGGGATAGGTACAGAACACCCAAAGACCAGAAATGATGAAAAAAAGTGTTTACACTGCAAGGAATGATGCAATAACCTCTGAAAAAATAACTGTAGTTAACCAAGTATGTCCACAAAAGCTTACATTAAATCAAGTGCAATGATGAAAATTGGTAATGATCAAAATCTAACAGTCTCCAGAACAGAAGCACAGTGCAGTGCACTTGAGTGCAGCTTTGGCACACTTGCAGCGTCCAGTGCATCCTTTCTTGCAGCGACAGTGGATCAATTCATGGCACGACTTTGATGCTTCAGGGAGAGTGGTCCAAAGAGGTTGCCACCCAGTTGTTTCCTTTATCCAGCCCCAGTCAGATGGCTCTGGCATCTCTGGATCTATGACCAATGCCTGGTTCCAACAGTTGGCCTGGTAGCAAGTGCACTTGATGTGCTGCTTCAGTGCTGCCTGGGTTGGAGGAATGTTCTCTAGACTTCTAGACTTCTGTGTGAAGAGCTGCTTTCTGGCATCATTCACTTCCGTGCTCTCACTGGTTCGGTCGTACATCAGCACCACAAATCGCTCTAACAGTAACATTGATCCTTCACTGACCTCACTTGGCATGCATAGGAGTTCATTGAAAGCATCATTCACCTCTGGGAAAGACTTCCAAGTTTCCCAGGCAGTCTTCTTTCCTCTGCCAGCAAATACAGATACAGTGTCACACCCGGTGAAAGCGTGAAGGACTGGGAGAGTCAGACACTGTGTTGGATTCAATGTGGCAACCATTTCGTGAACAGCTATGTACCGAAAGCTTGACCCGACACCAAAGGCAACCCACAGCTCATCAGGAGCTGTCTTGCTGAATACCTTAAATGTTTTTCTACGCTGTTTGGTTCCAAAATTAAGCGCGTTTGAACATTACCCCTGGGGGAACTGGCGGCCATCTTGTATTTGACCTCTCACTGTCCTCAGAGGTCAAATCTGACTTCCCTCCACATCTGAAAATAAACCTTATGGTATATACTAACTATGCTAGAAATTTCATGCTTTTCTCAAAAAATGCACAATTTGTTAAAATATGAGAGCTTATCTGCTGTACTAAGAGGAGATCTGTGTGACAAGGTTGCGCCCTGACATTGGCATCTGGTCAGGTGCAACAAGACAGGTATTCTTAGGGGAATTGTCTGTACCTTGGGAAGAGAACATGGAGGAGGTGCACGAGAGAAAGAGAGGAAAGTACAGTGAGCTGGAGGCAGAGTGTCGGGAGAAGGGTTGGCGAGTTTCTTCTCAGCCATTTGAGGTGGGTTGGAGAGGGTATGTTGGCAATTCCTTTTCTGCATTTCTTGCTCGGCTTGGAATGTGTGAGACAGAAAGAAGGAGGATGTGTGACAGAGTGGCCCAGGTTGCCTTGAAAGGCTCATTTTGGATATGGAGGAAGTTTATGGAGGCACATCGAACAGTGTAGGTTGAGGTTGTGGGTGGTGGTTCATTTCAGCCTAAAAGGGTAGTGGCTGAGCGCGGAAGGGAAATGGAGATGTGTGAATGGTGTGTGTGTGTCAGTGTGTGTGTTGCAGGAGTCGGTGTGTGTTTTGCAGGAGTTGGTATGTGTGTTGCAGGAGTGGGTGTGGTTTTGCATGAATGTGTTTTTGTTTGAGTGGTGCATGTTGTAAGGGTGGTGGTCGGTTGTTTTTTTGTTTTTTTTGGGTGTGTGAGTGGATGAATGAGGGCCTCTGTATTCTGGGAGTGGAGGCGTTTTTGTTGTTGTAGTCTGTGTTTTCACTGGCCGGGGTTGGGGGTATGTATGCATCCAGTTGTAGCTACTGCATGTGGAGGTGTATGTGCCCCTGCTGGCCCACCTTAGCTGACCGTAGAGGTTGAAGGGCCGAAACGGGATGATGCTGAGGACCTCGACTGAGGACCCGGTCAGTGAGGGACATGTGACCAGGTGTGTTTTGAAATGATATCTCTATATATCAAATATATATATTCGACTTGGGGACGAGTCTGGCAAGGGAGGGGGGCAGTGCTATGGTTTTGAGAATTTCACATATTGATCATTAAAGGCTAAAGGGTTGCCCCCCATAGTTAGTCACACAAGAAACACGTAGGCCCACTTGTAGTATTAGTTATGTCATAGTATGTGTAAGTATAGGCCATTTCCCCTATTAATATCTGCGTTGTGTAAAGACATGAGATTAGGTCCCATTCATTTTGCGTCCACCCTCCAATTCCACCTCGATGGGCGTAATTGATTCCGCGCCCCATTTGGCTGCCCGCTCAGTTTGTTACGATTTGGCTGCCCGCTCAGTTTGTTACGCTTTGGCTGCCCGCTCAGTTTGCTGCCCTTTGCTCGCTCACTAGTCGAGTAACACGAGGTAGGCCTAAGAAGGAGGAGCGCGGGGTCGGGGTGGCATTGAGATCAGAGCGTCAGAGGCGATGACGGTAAGAGCCCCAGCCAATCAGGGCTCTAGCGGCATGGCATAAGAGGGCGTGGAGAGGAGCGTCTGGTGAGTTTGAGAAGGTTCGCGGGGCATGCCTATATATGTCGCTGCACAAAGCCCTTGAACAGGAGTCGCAGAAGGAGGACTTCAGCGTGATGGGAGGACTCGCAGAGTAGAGAAAGGACTTGTTACAGAGAGGACTTGTCCGCAGGAGAACTTGACTCGCATCACTCGCTTTGAGGCTTTGAACTGTAAATCGCAGTACAACGTACGCACCCGAGGGGAAGAAGAAGAGGCGTTGGTAATACGAGTACACGGCTGCAGCCAGACGTGCCGGTGGCAAATAACACCTACTTCAGCCACGCGAGTAGATGCGGATAAACCTGCCAGTGATAACCGCCAACCGCCAGAGAACACACCCTACCGTTCGCCCCGTAATAACCCAGTGCGTACAAGACGACACACGGAGAGCTCCTGCCTTCTCCTCTTACCATCTGCACGGGACGAGCCGGAGACCGGAGGGAGCTGCACGGGAGCCATCCCTGGACGCGCGGACCATCAGCCTGCAGCTGCAAGCCCTGTGTGAGTGTGTGTGTGTGTGTGTGTGTGTGAGACGGGCCCGTTTGTCCTGGGTATTAAGTAAGACTGTTTTTAAGGCTGCACTGTGTCCCCTTTTTCTGGAATCATTGTATAGTGTAAATAAACCTGTTCTTCCTTTTTCCAATTCGATCGCCTCTGTGATTTCGCCATTGACTAAGCGTGGCACGAATAAGACCGCTAGATCTGGGTTCACCATCTAAATGGCACGGATCGCGTGTACGCACCGCTCGGCGTCTCAACACGCGTGGTTCGTGCGGGGCTTATTTCCTCGTTTCAGGGCAGCGCGAGTAATTAGGCAATAGCGAATTCTAGTCCTCATACCCGATTTCGCGCTGTCCGGGAGGGACGTCATAGGTCCCGGGTCCCGTCAGGCCAGTCAAAGGCAAGGGGACTAATCCCCCCTTGGTAAGGGGAGAAGGCCGGCGACAGATCCGCAACATTTGGTGTCAGGAGTTTGGATTGGGACCCAAAGTGCGCTTAACGCACTCAAATTATGAGCGGCCGAAATTTAATTATTAAAACTCCAAATTTAATTCGTGCCATGGCTAGCCAATGCGGTCGAATGCCGGTGGGGCCAGAAGAGGAGGTAGATAACGTAGAATCGATAACCCAGGACCCCCGGGAAGAATTGGGAGAAATGGAAGAGGACATTGATGAGGGGCCGGCCGTAGGGGTAGAAGATGGCGTCGCCTCGCACATGGCGGCGAGGGCCGAGCCCGCGGTACCAGCAGTTTCGGACCTGTATGCACTCATGGCGCAATTCATGAAAGAAGTAAAGGGTGAATTGAAGGAAGCAAGGCGTAGCGGTGACAAATCCACCAACGAATTGAAAGAGGTGGGGGACAGAATAAGAAGGGAAATGAAGGACGAAATTCGGGGACTAAATGATGACATAAATAAAATAAACGGTAAGATGGATACCCAAAGTGACAAATCCACCCGGGAATTGGAGAAGGCGAAAAATGAATTGGGAAACAAAATGGGGGGCCAATTGAAGGAAATGGGTGGCCAAATGAAAGACGGGTTAAATAATTTGGAAAACAAAATGGGGGGCCAATTGAAGGAAATGTGGGACAAATCCACCCGGGAGATAAAACAGATGGGGGGTCAATTGGAAGAGGTGAAAAACGGGCTGGAAAGCAAAATGGACACCCGAAAGAACGAATTAAAAAAAATGAGGGTGGTATCGAAAAAGGAAACGAAAGAGATGGGGAAGGACATAAAGCGCAAATTGAGCGAAGAGGTCACAAAGGGACGCGACGAGATAACGCGGTGCGAGGAACGCGTGGAGAGCCGGGTAGAGCAGAGCGTGGCTTCATTGACCGAGGGGGTAGAGATCGCGACTCGGGGTGTAGAAGAGCCGACGGCCATCGAATTGAATAAGGAAATGTCGGGAGCGCTGGGGAAGGTCGAATTGGAAGACGAAATTTTATTGGCGCCGGCGGTCGTCGAGGACAATGAAATAATTATAGTTGAAATTGGGGTTGAAGAGACGGCAGAGATAGGAATTAAATCGGAGATTGAGATGGAATGCACTCAAAGTCTGGATTTGCATCGTGATGTTGTGCTGCCTAACCCCAATGAGAGTTTACTGATGTTGGCGGGAAAGCCGGAGAACAAGGTCCTTAAGGTGAGTAGGAGCGTGTATGGCACGAAAATGTTTGGCGTGAAAAGATTTTTGGCGCGCTTGGGATCCCGACGTAACCCGGGCGCTCGTGGAAGGTCTGTGCTACGTGGTGCGATGTGTGAGGGTGAATGGCGCGCGTGTGAGGAAAAATTGTGCGCCGGAGCGCGAGTGTGTAACGGGAGAATGTGTTACAGAGAGTGAGAGCGAATGCACAACGGAGTGTATGTGTGGAGTGTGAAACAGAGTGTGTGATGGCCAAAGAGAGTGTGCGAGAATGCACCCCGGAGCGTGTGGTAGAGAGTGTGCAGGATTGCACACCAGAGCGCATGATTGGGTGTGCAACAAGAGAGTGCACACCCATGGGTAAGTGTGCGCTGAGTGGGTTTGTACCCGGAGAGTGCACACCCATGGTTGTTACTGAGGGTGTAACAAAAGAGTGTACGCGAGGGTGTGCGATGGCCAAGTGTGTAACGGATTGCGCGAGTAGTATGAGTGCGCCAGGATGTGCGCGAGGGTGTGTGATGATGGAGAGTGCGAACGGCGTGAGTACGCCTGAGTGGTGTGCACCTGAGTGTGCAAGAGAAGAGTGTGCACGAGAGCGTGCAGTAACAGAATGCGTGGGGGTGTATGAGAGGCGCTGGAGCGCCTCGATGTGTGAGAGTGGAACGGGTCGCGTGTGGGTGTGAGAAAGCAACTCGGGCATCGACGCAGACCGGGGCAGTGTTTAGGGCGACTGATAGCCGACGCGAGCCCTCGGTGTGTGGTGTGCTTTGTGTGCTGCGGGGACCGGCGGGGATCGTTGCCGCGGCGGCGTGCACGATTCGTGCCGGCCCCGCCCTGTATGGTCGGTGCCGCGCCTTGGCGGGAAAGGCGATCGGCACGGTTCGAGGGGGGGTAGGAGAGGTCGGAGCTTCGCCCCCTGGCGGCCGCGGTGCTCCGACGGGGGGAGGTTGGGCCATCGTGCCGGGGACCGAAAGGCTCCGCGCAGGGATGGCGCCTGGAACCTTGGCCCAAGCATGCCTCCTCCCCTGAATCGAAAATGCCGGACGGACCCAACCTACAGGAGACAAACCACCCGCATGCATTGCTCGGCTTTTCGAAGCCGAGCTGTGACGAGAATGTATTGCCGCACGGAGAGGCTCGAGTATAGTGGACGAATGGCAGTAGTGATGGCGAATGGTACCCGGTGTGGAGGGATGGTCGTTTTACAATCCCTCACTTGGGGCACATGAGCATTAGATTATGGGGTGGCAGTGAAAACTAGCCAAGGGCTGGCTAGGGTATTGTTAGGGATTTAGAGATGACAATAAGAGATATGAGATTTAAGTCGTGACTTTTGTACAGGTAGAGGGGACGTAGAGAGATTAGTTGGATGATAATGACGAGGGAGTGCTTAGTGTAAGGGAAGACGGGAAAGCACGAGTTTTAGAGAGAAGTAGTTCGTTAGATGATGCTGTGTGTGTGTATTAGTGTGGAGAAATTGTGGGTGTGTCTTGGGCTTGAGCAAATGAGGAATTGAAGGGGAATCACTGTGTGCATGGGCTTGAGCAAATGATGAATTGGTTGGGGATGACCAGAGGTGGTGTATGATTGGTGTATTGAGGACAAGTGGAATTGTGTTGAGTGAATTGACTTGCATGGGGTGCAAGTGGAGAACAGGTGAGAGCACAAGAGGTGTGCAAGAGGGCTTGGTGTGTGTGGGAATAAATGGTGTGGAATGAGTGGTGTGGAATGCATGGTGCGAAGGAGTGAATGGGGGGAGATGGCCCCTTCACGGATACCCGGGGCGGGTAGTTTAAAGTCATGTAGAGGGCTTAGGTAAATTGTTTGGATATTGACACCTGTGGTGCAGGAAGTAGCATGAAGTGCTTGGATGGGTGCATGCGTCAGTGAATGGCTGGACGTGTGGGCTTTGTTGGTGTGTATGGTTATTGGGGCACTCCACCACTGGTAGTCTGTCGGCCAGGTGAGGCCGCAGGTAGGCTCTGGGAGCCAGTCAGAGTAGTGTTCAGTGGGGCCCGAGGATCCAGGAGAAGGACCCGGGTAGCCCAATGCCAGAGAGGGCATCAGAGGGGTGAGAGAGCCAGGAGGGGCCTTCCCCGATTTAGGGTAGTCGCAAGCAGCAAGGTAAGCTCGGGTGGCGACTTCAGTGGCAGAGGTGCGCAGGTAGTTGGACCTGCTAGTGGAGCCACACGACCCAGCCCCGAAATTGTGCAAAGGCACAATAGTGAAAAATTTGGGAGTGAGACCCAAATTTGGAAGGCACCACAGGGTGGGTCAATGGGAATTGGTTTTTAGAACCACATAGTGTAATGATGGCCAATTGAATTGGCAGGGCAAGACCCCCGGGTAGTGTAACTGAGTTAATGTTATTAGAGGATAGGTAGGATGAGAAATCTCTTCGCACCATCCACATCCACTCACCAAGGGAGATGGAACTCCACACCAGGTTTTGTAAACGATTTGAGTGGGTGAGACGCGTCTCGACGTGATGAGACATTGTGGGTATTCCATCTCTTCCTTCTTGGGAGGGATTGGACGACGAATTTGGAGTAGAGGGGGATATGGGAGACAGGACTTAGAGACGAATTTGTAAAGTGTAAATACAGGGAGGGGCAAGGGTAGTGTAGGCTGACATGGGGGGGGGGGGGGTACGAACGGTTAGGGACGAGCTTGCTCGGCTCGCTCTCCCGTGCCCCTCATGTTGCATTACCTTGTGTTTGGTGTACCCTTGCGCCGTTTCCTTTGCTAACTGTGCCTTGTCTTCCTCCCCATCCAGGGACCCATTTTGGTGGGGGGTGTGCAGGAATCCTGAACTGTGCAGCTGCGCCTGGCTACACATATGCAGCACCCCTGCGACCTTTTGCTGCACCAATACACCTTATGGACCACACGTTCTGTGGCCTGGCATTTTTGCTGAGCAGACATTTGCTGCAAACGTTACCTTGCACCTGCGGACCACTGGCTTTAAGTGGCGTCAATGTCACGCAGATGGACCACCTAAGATTGGCCCTGCTGGCAAATAAAAACGGACACGGTTTGTACATTATATTCTGGTGTGTCAGGAAAGAAGACCTTTAAGTTTTTATTATGGCACACCAAAGACGAAGCAGGAAGCAAGAAGATGCAGCCAAGCAGCAAATGTGACATTTAAATATGACATTTGAAATGGTGAACTGTGCATTTTTGTGAACTTTTTGTGCATTGGTGTATTGGTGCATTGGTGCATTGCTGTTGTTTCTCCCCTCCAAATTTCTTTCCACAAAAGAACAGGTCCTGGGTTATAGAGATGTAAATAATTCGTTTAGTGTTGTAAATAACATGCTCCCCACCAGCTTTATGTTTAATTTGAGAATCAATTCCGCAATTCGGTTAGCTGTGGGTGTGAGTCTGTTAGTTAGTTACACAACGCAGTAGGTGGGACATATCTCGTGTTGCAAAACTGTCACATACAGGGTGTTAGACTAAATGTAGAGGGAAACTACATCTAAGTGTCACACATAATTTTAAAACTAGTCCCGAATCTTTCTCAAAACCGGTCGTCCTCACTTGTGTGGGTTCGACTCGGGGACGAGTCTGGCAAGGGAGGGGGGCAGTGCTACGGTTTTTAGATTTGCACATATTGATCATTAAAGGCGAAAGGGTTGCCCCCCATAGTTAGTCACACGAGCAACACGTAGGCCCACTTGTAGTATTAGTTATGTCATAGTATGTGTAAGTATAGGCCATTTCCCCTATTAATATCTGCGTTGTGTAAAGACATGAGATTAGGTCCCGTTCATTTTGCGTCCACCCTCCAATTCCACCTCGATGGGCGTAATTGATCCCGTGCCCCATTTGGCTGCCCGCTCAGTTTGTTACGATTTGGCTGCCCGCTCAGTTTGTTACGCTTTGGCTGCCCGCTCAGTTTGCTGCCCTTTGCTCGCTCACTAGTCGAGTAACACGAGGTAGGCCTAAGAAGGAGGAGCGCGGGGTCGGGGTTGGGGCGGCGTTGAGATCGGAGCGTCAGAGGCGATGACGGTAAGAGCCACCAGCCAATCAGGGCTCTAGCAGCATGGCGTGAGAGGGCGTGGAGAGGCGCGTCTGGTGAGTTTGAGAAGGTTCGCGGGTCGTGCCTATATAAGTCGCTGCACAAAGCCCTTGAACAGGACTCGCAGAGGGAGGACTTCAGCGTGATAGGAGGACTCGCAGAGGAGAGAAAGGACTTGTTACAGAGAGGACTTGTCGGCAGGAGAACTTGACTCGCATCACTCGCTTTGAGGCTTTGAACTGTATCTCGCAGTATAACGTACGCGCCAGAGGGGAAGAAGAAGAGGCCTTGGCAATACGAGTACACGGCTGCAGCCAGACGCGCCGGTGGCGAATTGCGCCTACTTCAGCCACGCGAGTAGACGCGGATAAGCCTGCCAGTGATAACCGACAGAGCCCACACCCTACCGTTCGCCCCGTAATAACCCTGTGCGTACAAGACGACACGCGGAGAGCTCCTGCCTTCTCCTCTTACCATCTGCACGGGACGAGCCGGAGACCGGAGGGAGCTGCACGGGAGCCAACCCTGGACGCGTGGACCATCATCCTGCAGCTGCAAGCCGTGTGTGTGTGTGTGTGTGTGTGTGTGTGTGTGTGTGTGTGTGTGTGTGTGTGTGTGTGTGTGTGTGACGGGCCCGTTTGTCCTGTGTATTAAGTAAGACTGCTTTTAAGGCTGCACTGTGTCCCCTTTTTCTGGAATCATTGTATTGTGTAAATAAACCTGTTCTTCCTTTTTCCAATTCGATCGCCTCTGTGATTTCGCCATTGACTAAGCATGGCACGAATAAGACCGCTAGAACCGGGTTCACCATCTAAATGGCACGGATCACGTGTACGCGATCCGGCTTCCGCTCCGCTTCCGGTCCGGTCTGGAGAGGACGCTGGCGTTACTTGTTCGCCGCTTCTCCGACTGGGCCATTGTACATAGTTTGCTTTTCTGGTGGTCGTGGCGGATTTTTGACCGTTGGGTCTGCCCTCTGCTCGGTCCCGGCTCTGCTCCTGGCTTCGCCTGCCCGGCTCCTCCACTGTTTCCTCAGGCCCGCTCCCGTTGTTTGCGGCGGTGGCTGTTTGCCGCTGTGGTCTTGATTAGCGGCTGCAGTCGTTTGCCGCTGCGTTTGCCGCTTTGCCTCCTCGACCTTGGCCTCGTACTCGTCCCTTCGCTCCTGCCTGGCATGGCTCTGAGGTACTCCGCCGCAAGGCTTCTTCTGCTCAATACCCGCTCCACCCCATCATGCATCTCTGCCATCAAATCAAATGGACTCCTCCGACGACCCAGGTACATTCACCGTGGCTCCGGTCGTAAGTTTGTTTATTTGCAATCAGGTCACTCCATCCCCGTCCTCTGGTCGGCTCAGCGCACTCTCACTCTTCGTCCCAGCGCACCTGGTCACAGCAACGCACACGATCGCACCTCCTGCCTACGAACCCTGGCTAAATCACCTGAATTCATCCCTGCTGTTCAAAACAACATCAAGCTCACCCTGTTCAACACCCGGTCCCTCAACAACAAATGCCTCATCCTGAACGAATACATCCTGGATAACAAACTGGACTTTCTCTGTCTCACCGAAACCTGGCAACAACCTCTGGACTACTACACACTTAACCTCACCACACCCAATGGATATTCCTACGTCAATAAACCACGCTCGGAGGGCCGAGGTGGTGGAATTGCCGTTATCCACCGTCAAGACATCAAGACCAACCTCATCTCCATCTCATCTGCTCCATCATTTGAACACCTGGCTTTAAAACTCTCGGGTCGCACGCAGTCAGTCATGGCTGTCGTCTACCGCCCTCCCAAACCACACCCATCATTCCTGTCTGACTTCTCCTACTTTCTGACCCAGCTATGTTCCCTCTCCCCCTCAATCCTCCTCCTTGGTGATTTCAATATCCACATGGACTCCACTGACTCCACAATAACCACTGACTTCACTGATTTACTCACCTGCTTTAACCTCACTCAACATGTCGACTTTCCTACCCATATCCGTGGTCACATTTTGGACCTTGTCTGCTCCACTGGATTAAATTTGCACCATCTCTATGGCTCCGACCTCACCCTCTCTGACCACTTAGCCATCACTCTGACCATCAACATCCCCGCCCCAACACCAAGGCATTATCGCACAATCAACTTCCGTAAGCTAAACGCTCTTTCACCTACCTCATTCTCATCCACCCTCTCTGAAAAAATGTCCACTTCTCCCTTCATTGACCTCCACACCCCTTCCGACCTCACTGACTACTACAACCACACTCTCTCCTCCTGCCTTGACCAGCTTGCGCCTGTAAAAACCAAAACAGTTTCTTTCACCCATTCTGCTCCCTGGTTTACCCCTGAACTCCACCTGATGAAAACTCGTGCTCGCCAACTTGAAAGACTCCGCAATAAAACGGGTCTCACAGTTCACTCCCAAGCCTACAAGGACCACCTACAACACTACAAAGATGCCCTCTCCCGCGCCCGCTCTGCCTACTACTCTCAAATTATCCACTCTGGCTCCGGAAACCCAAAAGCACTCTTCTCGACAATAAACAAACTCCTCCGCCCCCTGGACACCACCACCCAGTCATTCACAGTAGACAACTGCATCTCCTTCCTCTCTTTCTTCCAACGCAAAATTGACAACATCTACAACAGCTTGACCACCGCCGCACCCACTCCCCCTCCAACCACCTGCCCCCCCTTGTCCTGCCATCCCCTGTCTCGGTTCTCCCCAATCTCCCCTACTGACCTCTCTGAACTCCTCATAGGAATGAAAACTGCCACCTGCACTCTTGACCCCATCCCCTCCAGCTTTGTCAAAGCCTCCCTCCCTGCTCTCTCTCCACTTATCATTGCAACAATAAACTCCTCCCTGTCTACAGGCATCGTCCCACCTTCCCTCAAAATTGCTGCTGTTACCCCCATTCTAAAAAAACCTGGTCTAAACCCTGACACCCTAAACAACTTCAGACCCATCTCCAACCTACCCTTTCTGTCAAAAGTTTTGGAACGCGCTGTAGCCACTCAACTCAAACATCATCTCTCTGCCAATAACCTGTATGAAACATTCCAATCCGGATTCCGCTCCAACCACAGTACTGAAACTGCTCTCCTCAAAATCACCAACGACCTTCTCCTCTCCTCTGACGCTGGCAACCTCAACATTCTCATCCTCCTCGACCTCAGCGCTGCCTTTGACACCATCGATCACACTATCCTCCTCACCCGACTTGAATCCACCTTTAACGTTACCGGCACTGCCCTCTCTTGGATTAAATCATACCTCTCTGACAGATGCCAGTTCATCTCCATCAATAACTGCAAATCCCCCACTGCTCCCCTCCCCCAAGGTGTCCCCCAAGGTTCAGTTCTTGGCCCCCTCCTCTTCATCCTTTACCTGTCCCCGCTCGGTCACTTAATCCGCCGTCATGGTCTCCAATTCCACTGCTTCGCCGATGACATCCAGCTTTTCATCTCCACCAAGTCCGTCTCCACCGACACCCACTCTATCCTGACAAACTGCATCACTGAAATAAAATCCTGGCTTCAAATCAACTTCCTCAAGCTTAACTGTGATAAATCTGAAATAATCATCATTGGCCCAAAAACGCTCACAAAATCCACCCATAACTTTGCCCTCAACATCGACGGTATCCCAGTATCCACCTCCCCTCACATCCGGAATCTTGGCGTCATCTTTGACCAAACCCTTTCCTTCGACAAATACACTAAACAGATCACAAAGTCAGCCTTCTTTCACCTGAAAAACATTGCCCGTCTCCGCTCATCCCTCTCCTCCACGGCTGCAGAAACCCTCATCCACGCCTTCATCACCTCCCGTCTGGACTACTGCAATAGCCTCCTCTATGGTTCACCCTCAAAAATCACCAATAAACTCCAATACATTCAGAACTCCGCTGCCCGTCTACTCACCCATTCCCGGACCCGTGACCACATCACCCCCGTCCTTTACAAGCTTCACTGGCTCCCCATCCCCCAGAGAATCCAGTACAAAATCCTCCTCTTGACATACAAAGCCCTCCATAACCTGGCCCCATCCTACCTGGCTGACCTCCTCTCCAGACACACTCCCACCCGCAACCTCCGCTCTGCTGGTACCAACCTCCTGACCCCCTCCATCCGGACCAAATTCAGATCCTGGGGGGACAGGGCCTTCTCCATCGCTGCTCCCACCCTCTGGAACTCACTACCTCACACCATCAGAGACTCCTCCTCACTCACCACATTCAAAACATCACTAAAGACCCACCTGTTCAACACTGCATTCAACATTCAACCCACAGCATTTAACCCCTGACTATCTCTTCTCCTTCTCCCTCCTTTTGCTTTAAATATTTCCCTATTGATTCTTGTCTTTTTGCAATTGTTGTTTTCATGTATTGTTATGCATTATGTTTGCCACTCTGTCAAAGCGCCTTTGGGCTTCTGGAAAAGCGCTATACAAAATAAATGAATTATTATTATTATTATTATTATGCACCGCTCGGCGTCTCAACACGCGTGGTTCGTGGAGGCTTATTTCCTCCTTTCAGGGCAGCGCGAGTAATTAGGTAATAGCGAATTCTAGTCCTAATACCCGATTTCACGCTGTCCGGAAGGGACATCATAGGTCCCGGGTCCCGCCAGGCCAGTCAAAGACAAGGGGACTAATCCCCCCTTGGTAAGGGGAGAAGGCCGGCGGCAGTTCCGCAACAATATATTGTTACGGTCCTCCACGCCTGCCTTCTTCCCCTTATCAAGGGGGGATTAATCCCCTTGCCTTTAATGGCCTGGCAGAACCAAGACTTATTACGTCCTTTCCGGGCGAGTGCAAAATAGGGTTTCGGGACCAAATTCTCGCTCGTACCTAAGTACTCGCGCCGCCACGGAAACGAGGTAGCAAGCCTCGCATGAACCACGTGAGGTTGGAGTACGCTGAGGGGTTTGTGTACACGTGATCCGCGGTCTCAATTAATGGAACCCCTATTTAAGCGGTTCTATTCGTGCCATGCTTAGTCAAATGGAGAAATCACGGGAACGATCGAATCAGGAAGAAAGAAAGAACAGATGGGTTTAATGATTCCCACACGTATTTACAGTTCAAGGACGAAGAGACACAGAATAATCCTTATACAGTCTTACTTATCCCTGGGACAACGGGCCCATCTCACACACTCACACAGGGGATTGCAGATGTCGATGTTCATCAACGCGCCGATGTGGTTGTCCAGGATCGGCCCCATCCGGCTCTCTGTGGTCCACGTGCGTCCCGCGTAGATGGTGATAGGCGAAGACCGGGGCTCGTAGCGCGTCTCTCGAACGAAGCAGTTATCGGGCGGAGCAGCAAGCGGCAGACTTTTACGGCAAAGGGCGGTCTTTTACGGCAAAGGGCGGTTACTCAGCCGTTCTTATGCAAGTGCGGCAAGGCTCATCAAGCTCATCAAGCACCGCGTGTTCTGGCTGTAAGTTCAACAACGAGCACGTCCTTTCCCGTAACTGGTGCAAGTTCTCTCCCGTAACTGGTGCAAGTCCTCCTCTGCAAGTCCTCCTCCTCTGCGAGTCCTTTCGAGGGCTTTGCGCATCGGGTTATATAGAAGCGAGAGAAGCGAGTTGGAGCAAGGCGCAGGTAACTGGACCAGGGTAGAGATCGCGACGTGGGGTATGGGGAAGACGGCGACCGCCGAAGTAGAGAATGTTATTTTATTAGAACAGGTGGCCGTCGAGAAAAAAGCAGTTAAAAGCAAAGAAATAGTAGTGGAAATTGGGTTGGAAGAGACGCCGGACTTAGAAAAGTACTCGCGGGGTGAAGAAATGGATAATGTGCAAAGTCCGTGCTCGCATCATGATGTCGTGCTGCATAATCCTTATAAAGATTTGCAGGTGGCGTTGGAGCGAAGAAGAAGAACCCCGAAGGTGAGTCGGGCTGTGTATGGTGCTAAGAGGTTTTGCAGGAGAGTGTTTGCCGCGAAAATAATTTTCGCGCGCTTGGGATGAAGGCGTAACCCGGGCGCTCGTGAAAGGTCCGTGGTGCGCGTTATGGATGGCAATGGCGTGCGTGTGAGGAAAAGGTGGGTGAAGGAGAACGGCACGCGGGTACGAATGGCGTCGAGGCGCGAGTGTGTTGCCGAGTGCGAGGGCGAATGCACGTCGGAGTGTATGTGTGATGCGAGTGATACGGAGAGTGAAATGGATGAGGAGCGGGTGCGAGGAGGCACACCTGTGTTGGTTGTGGCGCGTGTGCGGGAGGGCACATTGGAGCGCGTGAGTGGATGTGTGCTGGAATGCACACCTGTGGTGAGTGGTACAGAGTACGTACCGGGAGAGGGTGCGCAAGAAGGTGCGTGAGAGGAGTGGTGTGTAACAGGGAGTGCGGTGGTGGAATGGACGGAGTGCGTGGAATGCATGAGAGGCACTGAGACGCCGGGTTTAGTGAATGTAAAAGGGAACGCGTGGTGTGAGCATGTACGGGGAGCATTGACGTTAAACGGGACAGCGTTCAGACCGACGTATAGCCGACGCGAGTTCCCGATCCGTGCCGGGCGGTGTGGGCTGCGGGAGCCGGCGGGGATCGGTGTCGCGTCGCTCCTGTTCGGAGCGTCATGCACGATTCGCGCCGGGCCCCGCCCCGCACGGTCGAGTCCGTGCTTTGCCGGGCAAGGCGACCGGCCCGGTTCGAGGGAAGGTAGGAGGGGTTGGAACGGCGCCCCCTTGTGGTGGTGGCGTTCCACCTGGGCAAGGTTCACCCACCGCGCATGGGAGCGAAAGGCGTTGCGCTGGGATGGTGCCTTGGCCCAACCAAACCTCCTCCCCTGAACCGAATGCCGGACGGACCCAACCTGCTGGTGACCAAACCACCCGTATGCATTGCGCGGCTTTGCAAAGCCGAGCTTTGAACATGCATGGACGTACCGAGAGGCTCAAGTTTAATGGACTGTGATGATGATAGTGTTTTGATTCGAAATTGGGAATAGTGAATAGGATTGGCAAATTTGATGGGTAAAAATGATTGGCAGTAATGATTGGCAAATTTGATTGGCATAAATTGGATGGGTAAAATTGATAGAGGGAGATGCCCGATGTAGAGGGATGGTAAATCCACCATCCCTCACATCCACCGGGCACATGAGCAATAGTTTTTGGGGTGGCTGTGCAAACTAGCCCGGGAGGGTTAGGATATAATGTTAGGGTTTAGAGATGACCATAGGTAACTGTAGAGTTAAGTAGCGACATGTACCTGTAGAGGGGACGTAGCAGATTAGTGGATTATAATGACGTGGGAGCGTGTAGTATAAGGGAAGATGGGGGGTGCGAGTTTCAGAAGGGAGTAGTCAGCTTAGATGATGCAGTGTGTGTGCAGGAAGTTCTTTGTGGTGAGCATGATGATTGGCATGATGTGCATTGAGTTGAGTGCGTTGTATTGAATGAATGAGTCCTGGAGGAGAGACGGGTGCAAGTGCCACCAGGTGTACAGGTGCCACCAGGTGTGTGGGCACCAGGTGTGTAAGCAAAGCACAGGTGTATGGAGAATGGTTGGATGAAATGAATGGCATGGAATACATGGAGTATGGAATAGGTGGTCTGGAGTGAATGGAGCATGGAGTGAATGGAGTATGGAATCGATGGAATGGAGTATGGAATGGATGGTGTGGAGTGAGTAGTGTGGAATACGTGGAGTGGAGTGGTTGGTGCGAAAGGAGTGGATGGGGAAGATGGACCCCTTTCACGAATACCCGGGGAGGGTAGTTTAAGAGTAGGTAGAGGGTATAGGTAAATTGTGGTGGATATTGGCATCTGTGGTGCGTGTGGTAGAATGGTGTTTGGACGGGTGCATTAGTGGAGTGAATTGGCTGGGCGTGTGGCCTGTTAGTGTGTGTATGGTTAAATGGGCACTCCGCTACTGTTAGGATGTCGGCCAGGTGAGGCCGCAGGTAGGCTCTGGGAGCCAGTAGAGTGTCCAATGGGGCCCGAGGATCCAGGGAAGGACCCGGGTAGCCCGACGTCAGAGATGGCGGTAGTGGGGTGAGAGCGCCAGAGGGCCTTCCCCAGGTAGATAGGTTAGGGAGAGGAGCTAGGCAAGCTCGGGAGGCAACTGCAGTGGCGGAGGTGTGCAGGTGAGTAGACCTGCTGGTGAGCCACACGTCCCAGCCCTGAAATTGTGCAAGGGCACAGGGAGTTGAATCGGGGGAGTGAGACCCCAAATTGGTGAGCACTACAGTTTGGTCAATGGGAGTTCGGTTCTTAGAACCACATAGTGTAAGATGGCCAATGGTTTTGCAGGGAAAGACCCCGGGTAGAGTAAAAGTGTTAAAAGTCATTTAGAGTATAGTTAGGATTGAAATCCTTTCGCACCATATGCAGCCACTCACCTGAGGTAATGATATGACTCCACACCATGTTTGTTTTTTTTGTTGCAAATGTTTTGGGGATGTAAGACGCATCATGACGTGGGGGTGACATTGTGCTTGTTGTTCCATCTCTTCCTCCTCAGTAGGAATTGATGAGAAATTGGGCTTGATGGCAAATTTGATAGAGGGATTGTTGATGAATTTGGAATTAGGGGAGATATGGGGAAGACAGGACAATAGAGACAGAATTTGTAAAATGTGTAGAGTTTTGTAAATACGGGGTAAGGGCAAGGGTAGGGTAGGTGACAGGGGGGGTGACGTACGGTAGGGACGAGCTTTCTCTGCTCGCTCCCATGTGCACCTCACCTTGCATTGCCTTGTTTTGATGTGTACCCTTGCGACCTTGCCCCGATGCTTGCTGTGTCTTTCCTTCCCCACTCACAGCTTGTTTCTTTTGGGTCCGGGGGGGGAGTGCGCAGGTAGCCGCACTTGTGTGCCCGAGCCGCCGCTGCACAGCCTGCCTGGACCGATACACCACCTTATGGACCGCACGACCTGCGGCCTAGCACCACTTTATGGACCACACGTTTTTGTGGCCAAGCACCACACCGATGGACCCCACGTGTTGGGGCCTGGCCCCTCTGCTGGGACCGGCCATGATGGCCAGAGCAAAGCTTGCTTGCGGACCACGGAGAGGTGGCCCCCTTTGCCATACAGGTGGACCACCCTTAGTTTGCCCCTGTTGGCCTGAAATAAAAATGGACGCGTTGTGTGCCTTTTTATTATTTCAAATAGACCGCAAACAAAGAACAAGACAACAGCAAGGAACATCGGACCAGCAGAGCAGGGGAAGCAGGAGTTGACAACCAGGTCATCAGTTTGCTTTTTATGTGTGCAATGAGCACTGGATGGTGCTTTGTGTATTTATTGTTGCTTTGGTGCTTATTGGTGCTGATTGGTGCTTTGTAATGCTCTTGTGCTCGGGGGTGCACTGCAATATCAATTGTGCATCCCCGGGCATTTGAGTATGGTGTATTGGTGCAGTGCAGTGCATGCTTCTTCCTCTTTTCAAAATATATTTTGTCTCCCAAAATGACAGGACCTGGGTTTGCAGTGTAAATACCAAATGGTCCTGTAAATAATGCTCCCCACCGGCTAAATGTATAGTTTGAAGACCATTCCGCAATTCGGTTATTCTGTGGGCGTGAGTCTGTTAGGTAGGATGCAACGTAGCAGGCGGGATATACTTAGTTGTTTTAAAACTGTCACACTCAAGGGTAAGGTTAATAGTAGAGGGCTACTACACCTAAGTGTCACAAGAAGTAAAGTTATTTCGGGCCGGGACGGCCCTAGAGGAAAGACGGGTGCTGTGTTACGGTTTTTAGAACCTTCACTAGTAAATTTTAGTAAATGTTTCCCTTATAAATGATCCCCTGTAAATATCCCCATCAATTGGCTAATATTAAAGATCGCACCCTAGTTCGTCCATGTACAACATGGAGCGAACCATAGGACCTCTTTGTAGTTATTTCATTATTATGTGTTTCAGTTAAGGATCTGTTCCCAATAGTTGAATCTGCATTGCATTAATCAAATAAGATAGGCCCCTTTCAATTTCCCCAATCATCTCACCCGCTCTTCAAAGTAGCAGAAGGGCGGCGTTCGCTGCTCCTTGCCTTGATTCGGTTGTTGGCCCCAAACCGCCATTAAACACGCAGTCTCCAGCCGAGGAAGAAGGGGGCGGAGCCACAAGAACTAGGTGTGGCAAGTGAACTCGTCATCAGAGGTGGAGTCAGCGAGCCCTTACCGGCCAACCAGCGCCGAGGTGAGCCAACCGGTAGGCGTGTCATCGGAGCCGGCGGCTTGATTCCTACACGGACAATAAAAGCGGCTGCGAGGGACTGCTTCACCAGACAAGTGAGGTACGGAAAAGACGAGTGAGAAGGTACCAGATGAGTGAGAGGGATATCTTGGATATCTTAGGGATATCTTGGAGGAACCTGTCTTATTTAAACCTCAGACATTTAGTTTGGTGCGTCAAGAGATCAAAGAGAGGAGAGCTGAGTGCGAAGGATCAGGAGGCAGAAGAGTGGGTCCGCTGACATTACGCCATCCATTCACGTTGTCAGTCCGCGTGAAACGAATATGTGCAGCTGCCGCCGGGTTTCGCCTCGAGCCCGGAGCGTGGACTGGAGCCAACCTCGACGCTGCGCACCGGCCCGGACCTTCCTACCCTGTCGCCTGCCTCGACCTTCTTCCCCTTCCAGCCATTCCTTCCTGCCAATCCCTATTCGTGTGAGTCTGTTCGTTTTGTCTGGGGTATAATATAAGACTGCTTAAGGCTGCCCGGTGTCCTGCTTCTTCTTCTTCTGTATATTACTTTCGTTTCCTCTTCTTTGGGTTTTCGTGTACATCTACATATATAAAACACAGTTTGTGTGTGTGTGTGTAATGTTACCGATAGACTCCTAAACGGAGAGGCTTACGTGCTTGATATTTGACATAGACATGGCCATTGAGCGTGGGACAAACATGGCCAAACTCAAAATATTTGACGATCCATATTTTTTATTCATATTTACCTCAGCGCATTTCAGCGAAGTACCCGCTAATCTCAGCCGGTTCCAGAGCAGCTCGCTGATTCGCTCAGAGCGATCACGTGATGTTCCATTCTCGCCGCCAGACTGATTCGCTCAGAGCGATCACGTGATGTTCCATCCCGTCACACGTCACTTCACCTTTTATGCGATCGTGTTTTGTATCGATTTTGTGCGATATGAATTAAATGTCTTTGAAACAGCTGTGAAACGTCTTTCCACAACCCTTCCGTAACCGATTGGAGCAGTTTCTTGTGGCACAAAACGAGATCTGCGAAGCGAGTTGGTCGAGTCGTGCTGACCAAGATGGTGACACGGCGGCTTCACTTTTGACGGATTATGAGCGTTCTATATATTTTCAATTCAGTGCGCCCGTGATTTGTGGCATAGACATGACCATTGGGCCTTCACGGTGTAATTTGTGCGAGGCTTTTGTCCGAGTGAGCTTGAGTCGAGAGGGCGAATGTACGGGTTGGGAATGTACGGGTCTCCCTTCCCTCGTCCGGCAACGCCGGTACTGGAGGACGTCATAGGATCGATGTGTACGTGCTCTCCTGAATACTCGTGGGGGTTACACGAAGTACTGAACTGTAATTTTACTGTCCGTAATCCCAGTCATAATTTAGCTTTTGTTTTTGTTGAAAAAAAATTTGGCTAATGTGCAAAATAAAGAGATACTTCTGGAAAACGTACAGAAGTTTAACACAGTACTGTCCGTGAATTGAGTTCGATATCAGTTTACATCACTTTCAAGGATCAATTTATTGGCTTCGAAATGTCAAATGTGGTTTTTGTTTCTTTTAAAGGTCACATTAACAAAATCTAGAATAATATCAACATAATTCCAATGAACTTTTGGTTCGAAGTCATCTTGAAAAGTAAGTTCACCCCCACAAAAAAAATATTCCATATTAAATGCCAAGTCTGTATATATATATTTATTTATATATATATATATATATATATATATATATATATATATATATATATATATATATATATATATATATATATATATATACAGTCACGTGAAAAAGTAAGGACACCCCATGTAAAGTTTTGACTTTTTCAACATATTTCAACATACAGCTATTTGATCTTCATTTCAACAATATTGATAGATAAAGGTGATTATAATATAACAAATATCATGAAATATTTACATTTTGTAGTCCATTGTATAATTTAAATAAACATAAATGTAAATTTCACATGTGGAAAAACTAAGTACACCCCTACATTTATCACTACTTCAAATACCTAAAATTTGAATCAGGTGCACCAGCTCAGGTGCAAATGCTTAGAACAAAATAGAACATCGTTTCAGAGGATCTTGGAGGAACCTGTCTTATTTAAACCTCAGACATTTAGTTTGGTTTGCTCTTTGTTGTTGAAGTGTGCGGCATCACCATGCCTAGATCAAAAGAGCTCTCTGAGGCCTTCAGAAAGAAGGTTATAGATGCCTACGAGGCTGGGAAGGGTTTTAAAAAGATCTCCAAACAATTTGAAATCAATCATTTGACTGTCTGGAAGATCATCTACAAGTGAAGAAGATTCCAAACAACTGCCAACTTGTTCAGGCCAGGCCGCCCCAGCAAGTTCAGCCCGAGAGCAGACCGCAAGATGCTGAAATAAGTCTCTAAGAACCCCAGAATGTCATCACGGGACCTACAGGTAGCTCTTGCCACTGTTGATGTCAAAGTGCACGAGTCTACCATTCGAAAGAGGCTGCACAAATTTGATCTACATGGGAGGTGTGCCAGGAGGAAACTTTGCTGTCCAGAAAGAACATCAGGGAAAGACTAAAGTTTGCCAATGAACACCTCGGCAAAGACCAGCACTTCTGGAACAATGTGCTCTGGACAGATGAGTCAAAGGTAGAGCTATTTGGCCACAGTATCAGAAGACATGTTTGGCGAAAACCAAAGACAGCATTTGACCACAAGAACCTGATACCAACTGTAAAGCATGGTGGTGGAAATATTATGGTTTGGGGCAGCTTTGCTGCATCAGGGCTGAGGCAGCTCACCATCATAGAATCCACTATGAATTCTACATTGTACCAGAGGGTGCTTGAGGATAATGTGAGGCCATCTGTCGGAAAGTTGAAGCTCAACCGAAGGTGGACCTTGCAGCATGACAATGGCCCTAAAAATACCAGTAAATCCACCAAGGAATGGCTGAAAACAAAGAAATGGAGGGTTCTGGAATGGCCAAATCAAAGCCCAGATCTAAATCCCATCGAGATGTTGTGGGGGGATTTGAAACGAGCTGTGCATGCAAGAAACCCCTCAAACATCACACAGCTGAAACAATTCTGCATGGAGGAGTGGGCAAAAATTTCTCCCAGTCGATGTCAGAGACTGATAGACAGTTATAAGAAACGCCTACTTGAGGTTGTTTCTGCCAAAGGGGGCAATACCACCTATTAGAGCCAAGGGTGTACTTACTTTTTCCACATGCGAAATTTGCATTTATGTTTATTTGTTATATTATATTGTAGTGGCTACCGCTGGGTTTTCACAATCGCCTTGCACCTATCAAGGACGCGGAGCGATCACCATGCCGGGCTCGTCCAGGACGCCCGGGCAGGCCCGTGCTCAACTTGCCAGGCCTCGGTCGGGACGCCCGGGCATGCCCGGGCAGGCTCGCCCTCAACTTGCCAGGCCGCAGCCAGGACGCTGGGCCCCGCCCCCTCTCGCCTTTCCTGGGCAAACGCTCCGGGATGATATATATTGCTGCCCGATAAACGGGCTTTTCAGAGTGCCTGAGTGTTTGGTTTGTTAAAGCAACTCGGATGAATTCCAGCTTTTTGTCGCGTCCATTCTTCCGATCGACGTGGGAGCCCCAGCTCCTTCATTGGTGACCTACCGACATGGACACGGCAGTCGCCCTTAAACTGCCTACCTTCTGGGAGGCTCATGCGGCAGTTTGGTTCGCACAGGCGGATTCCCTGTTCGCCCTGCGAGGCATCACGGCCGACGACACCCGCTTCCACCATGTGGTAGCAGCGCTCGGTTGGGCCACCGCGGCCCGCGCCCTGAGCCTCCTCGAGAGCCCGCCAGCCGCTGACAAATACGGCACGATTAAGAAGCTTCTCCTCGACGCTTTCGCCCTCCCATCGGCGGAACGCGCACGGCGCCTGCTCGACCTGCCCGAGCTCGGCGACACGCGCCCTTCCGAGCGAATGGACTACATGCTTTCACTGCTCGGCGAGCACTCTCCGGCATTCCTGTTCCGGGAGCTGTTCCTCCGTCAGCTGCCTAACCCGGTACGCCTCGCCCTGGCAAGCACGACGATCACAGATCCCCGGGCCCTTGCCAGAGAAGCCGACAAGATCTCCGCCGCAGGACAGCGCATCGCAGCGGCGACATGGGACCCACCGCCGTCCGACGCAACACCCATGGCGCCCGAGCACCCGGCACGGTCGACGACCGAACTGCCGACGCAATTGGCGGCCGCTACACCAAGCCGACCACCTCCAGCACGACGACCGGGGGCCTCCACCTGACCAAGCGTGGTGTTACTATCATGCCAGGTTCGGACAGAAGGCCCGGACATGCCGACCCCCGTGCACCTTCGGCAGGCCGGGAAACGGCCGGGCCGGCGTTCATTACCAGCCATGAGCGCCGGCCACACGGGCAACTTACTGTTCATCACGGATAAAGCGTCCGGACGGCGCTTCCTGTGCGACACCGGCGCCCAACTGAGCGTCATACCCGCCTCTGACCAGGACAGGCAATCCGCGGTTTGCGGCCCCTCCTTGGTTGCGGCCAACGGATCGACCATCCGCACCTTCGGCCCGCGCAACATCACCCTCTGCTTCGGCGGCCAACGCTTTGCTTGGACGTTTGTAACCGCAAACGTGCCCATGGCTCTGCTAGGCGCCGACTTCCTCTGCGCACACGGACTGCTGGTGGACGTCCAACGGCGTCGTTTAATCAACGCCGAAACCTTCAGCTTCCTGGTATGCACATTGAGCAGCTCTGCGCCGACCGAGCTGGCATGCGCCGTCCCGGCGGCGAACGAGTTTGCTCGCCTGCTCACGGAGTTCCCGGCCCTCACGCGGCCGACGTTTTCGGCCGTCGCAGTACGGCATGGGATCGAGCACCACATACCAACCACGGGCCCGCCGGTCTACGCCAGGGCCCGCCGCCTCGACCCAGCCAAGCTCGCCGTGGCGAAGGCCGAATTCGACGCGTTGGAGCACCTCGGCATCGTGCGGTGCTCCGATAGCGCGTGGGCCTCGCCACTGCACATCGTGTCAAAGCCGGGGGGTGGATGGCGCCCGTGTGGCAACTACCGCCGTCTCAATGACGCTACCACCCCCGACAGGTACCCGATCCCGCATATCCAAGACTTCTCCGCCCGTCTGGCGGGACGGGTCATTTTTTCGAAAATTGATCTCATACGGGGATATCACCAGGTACCTGTCAGGGCGGCCGACGTCCCTAAAACGGCAGTCCTCATGCCGTTCGGCTTATTCGAATTCTTGCGGATGCCGTTTGGTCTCAAGAACGTGGCTCAGGCGTTCCAGCGCTTGATGGACAGCGTGCTGCGTGACCTGCCGTTCCTTTTCGTTTACCTGGACGACATCCTCGTCGCCAGCACGTCCCGGGCCGAGCACCTCCTCCACCTGCGAACACTGTTCGGGCGCCTCAGCGAGCACGGCCTCATCGTCAACCCGGCCAAATGCCACTTCGGCACGACGGCCGTTTATTTTTTGGGCCACCACATCACCAAGAATGGGGCCGTGCCGCTGCCAACCAAGGTCGAGGCCATCACCACGTTCCCGCGTCCCCGCACCATAAAGGCCCTGCAGGAATTCCTGGGAATGGTGAATTTTTATCACCGCTTCGTGCCCCACGCTGCTCAACTCATGCGGCCCCTCTACGAAGCCCTCCGGGGCAAGCCGGCCAAGCACGACATCGCCTGGTCCGCAGCAATGGATGCGGCCTTCCAAAGCTCAAAGCGGGCCCTCGCCGACACAACACTGCTCGCTCACCCGGTGCTCAACGCTCCCATCGCCCTCACCACGGATGCCTCCGACTACGCGGTGGGCGCCGTACATGAGCAATGGGTGAACGGGGTTTGGCAGCCACTCGCTTTTTTCAGCCGGCAGCTCCGGCCGAACGAGCTCAAATACAGCACGTTTGACCGGGAGCTCCTCGGTCTACACCTGGCCGTCCGCCATTTCCGCCACCTCCTGGAGGGCCGACCTTTCACGGCGTTCGTCGACCACAAGCCGTTGGTTTACGCCATGGCCAAGGTCACGGAGCCGTGGTCGGCCCGCCAACAGCGCCACCTCTCCGCCGTGTCGGAGTTTACCACGGACATCCGGCACGTCGCCGGCAAAAACAACGCCGTGGCCGACTGTCTTTCCCGGGCCAGCGCGAACGCGGTCCACCTGGGCGTGGACTTTGCGCTTATGGCGGCGGACCAAACCACCGACACCACGGTGCAAGCCCTCCGGGCGGCGGACACGGGCCTCCGCCTGGCCGACATCCCCTTCGCGGACACTGTCCTGCTCTGCGACGTCTCCCAAGGCCAGCCTCGCCCCATCGTGCCCGTCACCTGGCAACGCCGCATCTTCGCCTCCCTCCACGGCCTTTCCCACCCGGGCCGGAAAGCTTCCCAGAAGCTGGTGTCGGCGCGATTCGTCTGGCACGGCCTTCGTCGGGACGTCCGCGATTGGACCAGCACCTGCACGGCCTGCCAACGGGCCAAGGTCCACCGACACACCCAGGCCCCACTGGCACCTTTCACCATGCCCGAACGACGTTTCGACCACGTCAACGTGGATCTGGTGGGCCCCCTCCCCCCGTCATGGGGGTTCACACACCTGCTCACCATGGTGGACAGGACCACCAGGTGGCCGGAGGCCGTTCCCCTCGTCTCCACCACCACCGCCGACGTGGCGCAGGCTTTCATCGCCACCTGGGTCGCCCGCTTCGGCGCACCGGCGGACATCTCGTCAGACCGCGGACCACAGTTCACCTCCGAGCTGTGGGGCGCGGTCGCCCGCAACCTGGTGGTCAAGCTCCACCGTACTACGGCCTACCACCCCCAAGCAAACGGGTTGTGCGAGCAATTCCACCGCTCCATGAAGGCCGCGCTCATGGCCGGCCTTCAAGACGGCGGTTGGGCCGACCGGCTGCCGTGGGTCCTTTTGGGCCTCCGCACGGCCCCCAAGGAGGACCTCCAGGCATCCACCGCCGAGCTTGTCTATGGCCAGGCGCTACGCGTCCCGGGCGAATTCGTGCCCGACGCTACCAGTCCCTGGTCCGCAGCTCACCAGCGCTCGGACCTCCAGGAGGCCGCCCGACGGTTTGCCCCCGTGCCAACATCCCACCACGGTGACCCCCATTCCTACGTCCCCCCAGCACTTCGCACAGCGGAGTATGTTTTTGTGCGTCACGACGCACATCGGGGGCCACTCCGGCCGCCGTACGACGGGCCCTTCCGGGTGCTGCGACGGGACGACAAGTCGTTCGTCATCGACATCGGCGGCAGGTCGGACCGGATTGCGGTGGACCGCCTCAAGCCGGCGCACGTGGACGTCGACCACCCACCACGGGTGGCCCTTCCGCCGCGGCGAGGCTGCCCCCCGTCCACGGTGCCCCCCACTCGACCGCCCACCACCACACCGAACCCTCTCCCACGACCCGCCAGGGGTCGCTTCGGCCGGGTCATCAGGACCCCCCTCAAATTGACCCTGCCGGTGCAAGTCGATTCTGGGGGGACGTGTGTAGCGGCTACCGCTGGGTTTTCACAATCGCCTTGCACCTATCAAGGACGCGGAGCGATCACCATGCCGGGCTCGTCCAGGACGCCCGGGCAGGCCCGCGCTCAACTTGCCAGGCCTCGGTCGGGACGCCCGGGCATGCCCGGGCATGCCCAGGCAGGCTCGCCCTCAACTTGCCAGGCCGCTGGGCCACGCCCCCTCTCGCCTTTCCTGGGCAAATGCTCCGGGATGATATATATTGCTGCCCGATAAACGGGCTTTTCAGAGTGCCTGAGTGTTTGGTTTGATTAAAGCAACTCGGATGAATTCCAGCTTTTTGTCGCGTCCATTCTTCCGATCGACGTGGGAGCCCCAGCTCCTTCAATATCACCTTTATCTATCAATATTGTTGAAATGAAGATCAAATAGTGTATGTTGAAATATGTTGAAAAAGTCAAAACTTTACATGGGGTGTACTTACTTTTTCACGTGACTGTATTTTCAGATACATAAACACAATCAGATGAAAATCTCAAAATCCCAATAAGACAAGAAAAAGCATGCCGATGGAAGGAATAGAAATATCAACTGCACAATTCAATTGTAATATTAGGTTCGAAAGCCACTCCATAGTATTTGGTGAAATCGTGTGGATGGCCAATATACTACGTTCATAGGAATATAGGGGGCGGTCTTGAGCAATATGCAGCATTGAGAGAATTATCCCACATTCACAGAACAGAGCATCTTTCATCTCCCATTTATGAAGGAAGTAGTTGCATCTTCCATCTGTTGTTGTATTCAGTTCAATTCAGTCCAAAATATTATTGGTATCTGGGAGCCAGGTAGCTCAGTCATGGTGTCGTCAACAAGTCCCTTGTTTGAACATCACAAGCAAGCTACACAACACACCACTTTGTACTTATGTCCTTTACAGAGAACAGGAGCCTTTCTCCGTATATCCAGAAAGCTTCCTTGATTTTAGACGGTTTCATGGTAGTGGGTTTTTGCTTTGAAATATCAGGAGCTTTGGGTTACCAAGCATCTTCGAGTACTCTTTCAAAATGGCTGCATCTCTCCTGATGTTTGGTGGAGGTATGTTGCACAGTACTGGCAGCCATGGGAGAGGTGTTGATTTAATAGTCCCACTGATTAATCTCATTACCGTGTTGAGTTGCACGTCCACAAACTCCACTGTTGAGTACACCAATACAAATATAACACCCGATTTATGTTCGGGGGTGTTACATATACCAAAGGACCATTGTACAGTCGTCACAGCCGCAAGAGGTACCCAGCAGTTTTTGTATGATGTTGACCCTTGCTTTGATCTTTCTTTGAGCATTATCCAGATGTTGTCTGTAGTTAAGTGCACGATCAAGTGTTACACCTAGATATTTTGGCTTATTTACTTAAAGACTGTTAGTCCAGGCAAAATGAGGTTTCACTTGGAATAAATTGCAACAGAAATTATTTCACCACAATGCATTTCTACAAGGTCCTCAGAACAACATACTAAAAGTCCCAAGCAATCCCAACATGGGGAAATATGTCTAATTTGCATAATCCAATATGGCCGCCAATCTGCAATATTTCTCTCATATAACGAATGGTGCTCTGTCTATTGGTGACAGATACACGAGTTTCATTACAAAATCACCATACTATGCTTATATAAAGATGTTGAGCTAGTGAAAATTGCTGTAGTGATTGCTGTAGGTATACAAAATGCTGGAACATCCAACTCAAACGATTAAACAGTTTTGTCATGCTCCTCTGTGAAATCTGACAGTTCTGCATTGGTACAACTTGTACCATGACATTCCCCGCACACAGCACTGCATGTGAGACCATATTTTCTACAAGTACATCTTCGTGTATTGCAGTCCTTTTTACAGTTGCAGCAGATGACGTCCAGGAGTGCTGATGGTGCTGCGGCCTGATCTGTCAGTATTGGTAGGCAATGTCCATCTACTACATGCCATCCCCACTCCAGTGGATTTCGATCGATCCCTTTCCACTGCTGTATTTGGTGGTACACACGAAGGCTGTGGTATCTTGCAGCTGCAGAGGTGGGTGGCAGGGTCTGTTGCTCCACATGTGAAACATTCTTGGTGACATACTCACAAAACCGCTTGTACCGTAAGGTGTCCAATCCTTCCTCCTCAGATCCTCCATACAACGACACCAGTGCATGTTCTCCTGCCTTGGCGATAACCTTCTCCTCCATTTGATGTGTTTGACTGAAAACTTTCGCTTGTTGATAGAAGAAGGCATCGTTCATGATTTTTTCAGTGCTAGACCCTTTCCCAAACCAAACAGGCGAGAAGTTGTATCGCAACCAAGAATAGCATGTACGAACAGCATACAGTCACATACATCACTGCCAAGCAAATTCTTTGATTGCTTCATGTTCCAAATCCTGTTCTTTCTTGAAGGTTGCTTTGGTTCTGGTATCAGGAACAAGTCATGTGCGTTCATTTCAGCATGGTGAATAAGAAGGATGAGCAAGTCCGTGTCATCTCCCACCAGGACAGTGTCTGTTGTTCGTGCAGAGGCGACAGTTGTTTGAACAATTAACAAATCAGCATCTTGCTTCGCATGAAATGTATTGCACCCAGCTGTCTCCAGTTTGTCACTCAGATAAGAAATGAAGCACTTTGTTCCTCAATTGTTCAAGAAATCCTCTTTTCTGGATTGAATCGCCATTTCACCCGCGAAGTGAACTGTCACACCAGTACAGGCTCCTGTTCTTCTCATGTGTGTGGCATCTTTCGTTGATGGGTCATCATTGTAGCCATCAAAGACAACGGTAGCATCAGCATATTTCTGTACAACATAGTTGGTGTATAGATCACACACATAATCAAAGGTAGAACCTCTTGGCCAGGGTAGTCTGTGAAGTAGAGCACCACCATCAAGGATGTACTGGACATTTTCAGTAGGTTCTCGTTGTTTCTCTGGGATGACTTTCCAGATAGAATCAGCAAGAGTTGCCTTATTGGCCTGCAGTGGAAGGGAGGAAGATTCGAACAATGCAGGAGGGTGACTACAGAGTTCATACTTGAACAGTGATGGAACATCTTCACAGCGTTCAGCGACAGTTATCAGCCTCTGGAATATCAGCTGTGGATCCACCTTCACAGATTCGCCTTTGATTTTGACAGTTGATCTTGTACCGAGTGTCTTTGCTTGATCAGCTTTTCGGAAGACAAATTCATCGACAGATTTCCCAACCATTGACGCTAGAATCCGTTCACCAACCTCTCTTGATCTTTCAACATTGACTCCTTCCTGAGCTGTCATGCCATTTGCAATGTTGAGCAGCAGTAGCGGACTGGGTCTTAAAACCGGCCCGGGCATCCTTCACCTAGGTCGGCCCATTATTCATTTATATGTTGCTTATCTGAGAAAATAGACAAAATGCTTGAAAAAAAAAACTAAATAATATCCACGAAAAATGAAATTTATTTTCAGTAACACAAGCACATGTCATGTCTAAGAGAGTAGGTGCCTGCGCAGTTCGCTGCTTCTGGCAGCCACACCATCAATGATATCCTTAGTTTGAAGTTTGGCCAGGATCTCTTTTTCCACAGACATCAACATGAATGCCTCAAGATGTTCTCGTGTCATTGTACTTCACAGAACGGCTTTTGGTTCTCTTCAAAGCAGAGAAAGACCGTTCACATGCCACTTGTGACACAGGCAGCGTTAGCAGCAGCTTGTAGGCAAGCCCTATGCTCTTGTAGGCATCAGTGAAGAGGTTCAACTTGAGGAGCACCTTGCAGCAGCAGACAGGACAGGCTTTACATGACTTACATGTACTTGGCAGAGTCTTCCTGTCCTGTTCAGACTCACTGTCCTGCACTGTATAAGCATCTGCCACTGATTGTTTCAGTGTTGACCATTGTTCTCCAAGGCTTCACAGTTCCTTTCGTAGTTGTTCCGCAGTGACACCATCACCAAATCTCAGCAAATGTTTATGCAGCTCTTCCATAGCTCCCGATGGCACTTGATCAAAGATCCTTGGGTGAAGAAGTGAGAGATCAGCATACAATGTTGATGTTGCTGGTCTGTCAAACCGCTGCTCAATGCTGCTCACAATCGTGTCCACTATTCGGTTGTACACTTCAATGCGATACTTCTTTACTGGGTCAGAAGCTGATGTAGCCTCATCTATGGACAGTTCGCCATCAATGAGTTTGTGCCATCTTTGCCGTTTTATAGGAAGGGACTCTTCCATAACAAAATTTACATCCATTTCATCCAGCTGGTCATTAGCCCATTGAACAAACTTTGCAGCTGCATCATGACAAGCTTGGAAGTCATCCTGTAGCATCTGCATATTCTCTAGCAATTCATCCACCATCCGGTACAGTCAGCAGATCCAGTTGCACAGTTTGTCGATACTTGGAGAGCGCTGTAGTGCAGGAGAATACTTGCAGATATACTTGTGCAGTCAGAATTGTTTCAAACTTCAGGAGACTCAATGTATCCCTTCACCTTTGCCTTAACAGCTGCTTAGATCTGGTCAGCAACTAGTATGGCATTAAGAGTGGTGATAGCTTCCATGAAAAGTGCTCCAGTTGGGTTGATAAATGAACCAAAAACCTTCTTCAAGGCAGCATCCTTTGACCACCATCTAATTTCTCCGATAGTTCCCATTCGTTTCACAGTAGTGGAGTGTCGACTCCAGATGTTCATTCTCTGATAAGATTCCCAAAAGAATACTGCAATGTCATTCAGTAATGAGAACAGTGATGCGCTAGTCACCACAACACTTGAAGCTTCAGTCACAACGAGATTTAACACATGTGCGTGGCACAAAACATGGATCTGTATTGGAGCTTCCTTTGATAGCAGAGTACTGAAGCCTTTGTAGCGCCCCTGCATGTTTGCTGCACCATCAGTGGTGTTTCCAACACAGTTCTTGAGGCCAAGATTCAGTCCTAAGAAGACTTCAGAAACAAGTTGCACAAAAGCTTCACCAGTAGATTCCTCACATTTCACCACACTCACTAATCTTTCTTGGATATTGCCAGTGCTATCAACATATCTATGAACAACAGAGCACTGGTCTTGTGTTGAGATGTCTTGAGTGGTATCAATTTCCACAGCAAACATGTCTGTTACTTCTTCAGAAAATCCACTGACGTATCTTATCCCGGATAACTGCGATAACAGAATTCAATGTAGTTCAGTCCTAACAGTCTGCTGGGTAAAAAATGGGCCGCTGGGCTGGATAAAAAAAAACTGCTGAAAAAAAAATTGTCATGGAAAACTTCTGCCTCCATCCCCAGGGATTCTCCGCTTTATATCAAAAGATCAAAAGGTCGCCCCTGACGCCTCATTATATATACTAGCAACGGTACCCGCCCTAAGGGCGGGGCTTCAATTGGGAGGCCCAAATGAAAAGGCAAAATATCAGAAATTGAAGGCTTTATTTATTTTAAACGATTCATATAAACATCCGTTAAATATCACACGCAAATCATCAAAATCTAAACAGTATTTGTAGAATTTCAATAAAAGCCACATCACTGTGCTGGTGTGCAGCTGTGTCACGGCCTTGTTCCTGCTTCCGATAGTCCTCGGCTCCTCGTCTAGCCTAGCCTTCTTTCTTGCAACAGCTTCCTTGGACGTTATCGTTAATGAGGCTTTCCGTTTGGGAGGCATTTTACCGGTTTATCTGAAACGGTACCCGCCCAGAAACACGTACCAATGGAAACAAATCGTTTGGGCAATGGGCTCTCCAATATTCGATGTGTTCACGGTTTGAATTGCGTAACGTAACGTTTGTGACGATGTTTTCATTGTGATGATGTTTGTGTTCACGGTAGTGTTTGATGTGACGGTGTGAACGTAATTTCGTAATGTTTTTCGTTTTTATTTTCGTAATCGTTTTATGAACGTTTAATGTTTAATGAATGTTTAATGAGCGTAAGAATAATGCTTAATGATCATTAAATGAATGAATGAATGAATGAATGAATAATGCCATGGCGTCGCGTTGGCAGCAGTGACAATATAAAAATGTTTGCCAAGAACTTCAAAGAGAGAAAAGGAACTTTTATCAGCAATGTCGTGTATCCTGAAGTTCTAACCTGAAGAAAAGGTACAAAATCATTCCATTTTTTTTCCTAAAGAAAAGCCTACAGTTGATATCACGATTTGAAACACGATGGAATAATATTTACCGATATGAACAGTGAGGTGGCTTTTTTCAATTGAAATTCTAAAAATACTGTTTAGATTTTGATGATTTGCGTGTGATATTTAACGGATGTTTATATAAATCGTTTAAAACAAATAAAGCCTTCAATTTCTGATATTTTGCCTTTTCATTTGGGCCTCCCAATTGAAGACCCGCCGGAAGGGCGGGTACCATTTCTAGTAATTATAATGAGGCGTCAGGGGCGATCTTTTGACCTTTTGATATTTAGCGGGGGAATCCCCGGGGATGGAGGCAGAAGTTTTCCGTGACAATTTTTTTTCAGCAGTTTTTTTTATCCAGCCCAGCGGCCCATTTTTTACCCAGCGGTCCCAGCCCACCGGGCATTGCCCAAATTCCCGTATGGCCAGTCCGCCAATGTTGAGCAGTGTAATGTTATTAACAAATGGGTTTCTCTTTTCAAGATAATTGATAAGGTCAAGGGTGTCGCTGACATCTCTGGCTTGTCTTGCTGATGATATGTCCTTGTGTTGGTCACTGGTTTCATATGACACACCACTGAGCTTTTGCATGGCATCATTGATGTTTGCACACGCTGGCATAGATAGGACCCACACCAAGTGCTGGGTTTCTGTCATCCCCTTTCCTCTTGCAAGTCCCCACTTGTCTTAACACTTCTCATGAGCACTTGTTCAATAATGAGATTGGTTGACAATCCTGACCAATATCTGTCGCTGCGTCTCACCACATGGTATCCCTGCTCAAATTTCTGGTTGACTTCTGGGTGTGTCTCTGGCAGATTTAACATCATTTGAAGATGGATATATGCAGACTTTGCATATAGTGTGTGTCCAGATGTTGCAAAGTATGGTAACATTTCAAGTACTGATTGGAGATGCATTTTCCAATTGCCTGTGCGTTCAGCATTGAGAAAAACTCTGTACAATGTCTACCACTTCCATATATTGTACCCAGAGTTCTGCGGTCCGCATTGTGGTCATTATATCCTTCTTTTCCTTCAGTTTGCTTTGAATTCTGGTCCAGACATCTGCCAAACACACGTTTTCTACAGGTGTTGTAGAGGAAACTGCATTGTCATATACTTCTGCTGCTATGGTCAAGTCGGTTGTGTCAGAATGTTGTTCGACATCATCACCTGTCATCACTTCATCAGGGTCCTCTGCTTTCATTTTGGATGGCACTGGTACATTGTATGCGCTGGACAGAAGGATGGTGTTCAGTGCAGCATCTACTAGCATGTGACCACGGACTGCTCTGGACACAGCCTTGCCAGTCAACATGTGGCTCACGGTGTTACTAGCGTACACAACCTCAAAGACTTCTTCCAATCCGGAACCTGCCATCAGATGCCCGATGCTACCCAGGAAACTCATTTCCATGTGAAACCCTTCCCGTTTGAGGACCATTCGCCGGAAATGACTGTCAACTGGCTGAGATCGAACAATTGATCATGCTTTCCAATACAAGGGTTGATCGAATGTGAGGACAGGAGTAACACCATGTCGCATGGCCTGAGCTGACACAAACTTTAGTGTGGAATAGATACAATTTGGATCACTAGGATTGAGATCAATCATTGGAAGGAATATCACAGAAGACTGTCCTGGATATTGGCCATGATGGAACATTTGCATCATACCAGACCATGCTGGTCTTGGAGAGCGAAGAAATCGGGAGGTTTTCCATAGAATGTCAAGTTGAGATGTCGGATCATCCGCTGCCGTGTGTACAAGTGGCAGATAGGTGAGTGGTGGCATCATTGCAGGGATACGGAAGTACTCAATGTGTATACGGCCAACTGCAGCAATGTCCGAAGCTGTAACAGACACTTTGTGGACAGGTCTTGAGGTCTTTATTTGTGGTGTAACAGTACCTATGATGCCCATGCCATGAAATGTCCCGGTGCCATCTAGTGTTGCTACGTTATGGTCAACATTGTCCGCAATATACTGGATGCATTGTTCTTGAGTAAAGAGTGTTAGAGTTAGAGTGTTATAATTATAATTAGAGTATTTATTAGAGTATTTATTTATTATTTATTAGAGTATAATTATAATTATAATTAGAGTGTTATAATTATTATTTCATTGCTATTACTAACTTCTATAATTGCAGATTGGCGGCCATATTGGATTATGCAAATTAGACATTTCCCATGTTGGGATTTCTTGGGACTTTCAGTATGTTGTTCTGGGGACCTTGTAGAAATGCATTGTGGCAAAAAAAATTCTGTTGCAATTTGTTCCAATTTGAGTGAAAAAATGGGCTAGATTGCCTGGACCATATCTTTGATCGCATCGTGGGGTGATGAGAAAAAACCGCCTGATTCAGGTACTTGTGATGATTAATTGATCTACAGACATATATATGCTTGCCAGAAATGGTGACAAACTGTAGGATAGTGTGTTTGTATTGGTTCGCAAATGATGATACAAAGTCCTGTGATTCTGTGTCCTGTGATTGCCCTCGGTGAAGACCGGGAAATCACGGATAGCAATCGAGCTTAATTTGAGGCATTATCCAATTGATGGCGAATGATACGCGATGAGGAGAAGAATACCGACTCACCTGGACGGCCTTGGTGATGTCTTCACCCTTTGAAAAGAAACTCAAACCGATGTGGATTTTATGTACAAAAATAAACACGGCTTTATTGCCAGACCCCGAGAACAATGAAACGCGCCGGTAAATAAAATCCTAGATTGGGATCCCACACACCTCACTTCAACAACAAGCACAGGGGAAGAATTAATCAAAAGGAACCGTTGTGTTCTGTGGTGCAGCTTAGCTCTGGCAGTGTCAGGGATCGTCTGGCTTGTGCACAGTCCGGACATAGCTCCAATGTTGGCGGGAAGTAGGTCTCGATGCGCCCCTGTTCGCGCACCGTTAGGCCTCACTGAGCGCATCGCTCATGCCTGGCTCGTCACGCTCCAGTGGCAAGCCTCGCTCGTACGCTCATCATTCGCAAGTGAACGCAGGGAAGGAAAATCGTCAGCGCTCCGTCTCTCCACCGTCTTTGAACTCCTCGTTTCTCCACTAAAGTCCGAAGGCAAGAAAAGGTCCTACACAAGAGACAGTCCACACGAGAGGACAGAGGGAGAGAGCAAAATGCCGGTGAGCGAGTCGTTTTACAGGCCGTCTCGTGACGTCAGCCCTCTTTCTCTCCAATCCCTGCCTTGCTTCTCGATCTCTCGAATCTTCTTATTGCATACGTCCCTTCCCATTGGCCGAGCGCTTCGTGCTCCTTCCCTCATGCCATAGGTCTGTGGCCAATCATACCGTCTCTTCCTACTCTGCCAATCAGTGGCCTGCTTCTTACACACCCCTCCCCCTGGCCAATCACGAGTCCTTCTGGGCGTGGCTATTGCCTGGCTTGCTTGATGTGTGTGACTATGCCAGCTGGTGATGTGGCTGGCTGTGGCTGCAACGGCAGTGCCCCGAACTGGCTTCCGGTGAGTCTTATTGTTCTTATGGCAGAGGGGAAATTTAAGTAGTGTGTGCAATAATGGGCCGAACTAATGTCTGTCTACGGTGCGTTGCCATACGGGACAATGGAGAGATCACAGAGGGAATGATGTACAAGGAAATTTTATCCTTATGCCCTAATCTAGTTAACAAGCCCCGCCCCCTTGTGACGGGGACAAAGAAACAAGCTTAATCCGACATTCGGGCAACAAAACATATTACCTCGAGATTCCCTATCACGACAACCGGAGCATGATACCGACACAGATCTACCTGAATCTATATATACAGTCACGTGAAAAAGTAAGTACACCCCATGTAAAGTTTTGACTTTTTCAACATATTTCAACATACAGCTATTTGATCTTCATTTCAACAATATTGAGAGATAAAGGTGATATAATATAACAAATATCATGAAACATTTACATTTTGTAGTTCATTGTATAATTTAAATAAACATAAATGCAAATTTTGCAGGTGGAAAAAGTAAGTACACCCTTGGCTCTAATAGGTGGTATTGCCCCCTTTGGCAGAAACAACCTCAAGTAGGCATTTCTTATAACTGTCTACCAGTCTCTGACATCGACTGGGAGAAATTTTTGCCCGCTCTTCCATGCAGAATTCTTTCAGCTGTGCGATGTTTGAGGGGTTTCTTGCATGCACAGCTCGTTTCAAATCCCCCCACAACATCTCGATGGGATTTAGATCCGGGCTTTGACTTGGCCATTCCAGAACCCTCTATTTCTTTCTTTTCAGCCATTCCTTGGTGGATTTACTGGTATGTTTAGGGTCATTGTCATGTTGCAAGGTCCACCTTCGGTTGAGCTTCAACTTTCCGACAGATGGCCTCACATTATCCTCAAGCACCCTCTGGTACAATGAAGAACTCATAGTGGATTCTATGATGGTGAGCTGCCCAGGCTCTGATGCAGCAAAGCTGCCCCAAACCATAATATTTCCACCACCATGCTTTACAGTTGGTATCAGGTTCTTGTGGTCAAATGCTGTCTTTGGTTTTTGCCAAACATGTCTTCTGGTACTGTGGCCAAATAGCTCTACCTTTGGCTCATCTGTCCAGAGCACATTGTTCCAGAAGTGCTGGTCTTTGCCTCGGTGTACATTGGCAAACTTTAGTCTTGCCCTGATGTTCTTTCTGGACAGCAAAGGTTTCCTCCAAGCACACCTCCCATGTAGATCAAATTTATGCAGCCTCTTTCTAATGGTAGACTCGTGCACTTTGACATCAACAGTGGCAAGAGCTATCTGTAGGTCCCGTGATGGCATTCTGGGGTTCTTAGAGACTTCTTTCTGCATCTTGCGGTCTGCTCTCGGGCTGAACTTGCTGGGGCGGCCTGGCCTGAACAAGTTGGCAGTTGTTTGGAATCTTCTCCACTTGCAGATGATCTTCCGGACAGTCGAATGATTTCAAATTGTTTGGAGATCTTTTTAAATCCCTTCCCAGACTCGTCGGCATCTATAACCTCCTTTCTGAAGGCCTCAGATAGCTCTTTTGATCCCGGCATGGTGATGTCGCACACTTCAACAACAAAGAGCAAACCAAACTAAATGTCTGAGGTTTAAATAAGACAGGTTCCTCCAAGATCCTCTCTAACGATGTTCTAATCATTTGCACCTGAGCTGGTGCACCTGATTCTAATTTTAGGTATTTGAAGTAGTGATAAATGTCGGGATGTACTTACTTCTTCCACATGCGAAATTTGCATTTATGTTTATTTAAATTATACAATGGACTACAAAATGTAAATGTTTCATGATATTTGTTATATTATTTCACCTTTATCAATATTGTTGAAATGAAGATCAAATAGCTGTATGTTGAAATATGTTGAAAAAGTCAAAACTTTACGTGGGGTGTACTTACTTTTTCACATGACTGTATGTCCCGACCCCAACATTCATAACAGGATGCTTGCCAGAAATGGTGACAAACTGTAGGATAGTGTGTTTATATTGGTTCGCAAATGATGATACAAGTTAGACGTATTGGCTTCTCGATTGAGGAAGGTTCATATACCTTATACAGGTATACAGGAAGGTGCAGGTGCACTTCTGCTGTTCAGGTAAACATTCAGCTGACAAGCTTTGCCCAAACTCATTCATTTTCTTTCCTCAGAAATGTTTGTATCCAAAAGCAAGGCAATTTTATATTATTTGAATACATATCTGAATGCTGTAGAAACGACTCTTATTTAGTTGGCATGCCTTTCATATGGCAACATAATTTCCAATCGATTGTGAAGTGTCCGGCCAGTATGCAACCATTCGTTCCGGGACGTTAAATATTCCACGTTGTCTTTCACAAAGAGTAGGCGAATCATCGCTGGCACTTTGACCAAATTCACATTCCTGCCCGAACTACTTACGAAGGCAATGGCAAACCACCGAGTGTAATCCTTTCCGACTAATTGTTTAAATTCCTTTCGAACCAAGACAATGGCAAACCATCCAGTGTAATCTTTCATTTAACTGTGTTGGTAGCACTGTTGTTTCAATAGAGTATGATACATCAGAATAAAATATTGTTGTGGATCTCTCGAAGCCCGTCGACGTACAGAGGGGGGGGGGGGGGGGGGGGGGTTAAACCCTTTTCCCCCTCGGGCCTTCGAGTCCACAAGGCCACGACCCACTTTATACTCGTGGGGCGGATTGCCAGCCGCCACCCCCATCGCGAGCGTGCAGAAGGGTATCGGGACGAATCCACACGTACATTCGGTACCCATGCCGCCACGAGAACGGGAACTGGACCTCGCACAAGCCACGCTAATCGAATACGCCCGAGCAGTTTGCGTATCACGTGACTCGTGCCGTTAATTTCTATTGAACCCGATTTGAGCGGTTTTATTCGTACAGTCCTAGGCCAATGGATGGAAATGACGGGAACGATCAAATGGAAGGAAGAACACAGGTTTATTTACAACTATACAAGGGTCAGGATAAAGCAAAGAGACACAGAGCAGACACTTAGTCAATCTTACTTAATTCCCGGACAAGGGCCCACTCACTCACGCAGGGAAAAGAAGGAAGGACAAGTTCGCGCTCCAAACGCGCCTTGGCGCCGTTCACTCCGGACAGCTCGCCGGGCGTGGCCCTCGGATGTTCACGGCACGTGTGCTGGGAGCGCAGGCAGGGAGACAGTGCGTCTGTGGCCCCGGAATGGATCGTCTTCACGAGCGCGTTATTCACAGCCGCAAAGTGCAGGGCACAGGGAGAGTTCGTGCACAGAGAGGGCTATGACAAGTAACTGCCTGACTTCACTCGTGACTACAACGTCTCTTTCTCACTGGGACCTGGTCACTGCTGCACTCGTAGACTGAGGGGCTGGGCGACTCTGGCCCGGGGGGCTTGGGGCAGGGTCTTATATCGCCCCTCCCCGGTCCTACCCGAATGTTCCAAGCCCCTCCTCTCGCTGCCGTTGTTAGCCACTCCCCTTGAGCTCCAATTGGCTGCTCGCCGCTTACCGGCCACTCCCCTGCAACTCCTCCCTTCGGCCTGCCAGACTTGTTCCAGGCCTAGCACATGGCATTCGAGCCCAAAGAACACCTAACTCACTGGCCTGCTCAACGCATACTAACACAGGAAAGGAGACTACGCTTACATTTACTAAGAAATAACTGAACTAAAGCGAGGCTACATGTTGTGGTGCATCTACCTACGAGGGGGGTCATCCTTTATTCTGAAAACCGCAACAATATATAGGAATGAGTTTTTGCAATGGTGGATTATAAAATATAAACGTAACCTACGTGACATTATATATTACGTACTTATGGCGGACTGTGATTTAAAATAATCTTATCAGAAACAAAGTACCCATTTATCGTGTTACGAAGTACCTATTTATCGTGTTACATTTGCCCTTTTAAACTTTTTTTAAATATTTAAACCTTTTAAACATATTCATATTTTTTACCCATTGTTTTTTGCCCTTTCAAACACACACACACACATATATATATATATATATATATATATAGTCATATATATAGTCATATATATATATATATATATATATATATATATATATATATATATACACAAAGAATTAAGTTAAGCACCCCCCCCCCCCGTTTTTTTACAACCTCGCACATTACAAGTTTGTTGTCGTCAAAACAGTGTAATATACCCATGATATTGTTATATTTTCTGGAGAAGTGATATTATGGTCACATAAAAACATAACAATCATGCCGTTTTCAATATTTTATTCTGAATAATTTAAGGTGAAATTTTTTGGGAATTTTAGGCATATTTTCACCTCAATTTAAGTATGGAGCTATAGGTCCATCACGGACGGTGTGGATGACGTTTATGTTTTCTAACGTACAGTCATTGTTCTGAGAAGACCTCTAGCGATCTTTGCGTCAATAACGTGTGTAGGACCCACGTGATCGGATCACTGACTCAACCAATCACTTTTTTTCACTTTGATCACTCAATTTCATCAATGGATAATTGCTAATGTCATACCAATCATTATTTTATCTCACATACCTTAGAATATATGCCAATGTATACATATACACAAAGAATATATATTAGGGGGTGCTTACCTTAATTCGTTGTGTAGGGGTGCTTAACTTAATTCTTTGTGTATATATATATATATATATATATATATATATATATATATATATATATATATATATATATAAATATATATATATATATATATATATATATATATATATATATATATATATATTTTGTCGCGATCCCGTCTGTGGAATGTATCCCAGCACGGAATACGGACGTAAATGTCCGGGCTTCAAGTAATCCACGTAGTGAACCAAAAGAGACGCAATAAACACAATTGTGTTTTAATCGGCCTTCTAGGGGTAAGGCACGATTATTTATTGGCTCGATCACAAAAACCATGAAAGGTAACAAAAGGTAATATGCTGCACCAGCCGGCAGGAACTGTCGGCAACAGACGCTCCAACAGGACGCAGGTAAGATCACTCGCGGCTCCAATCGACGGGCTCCGGGACTCGGAGGATACCAGGATGGAATACCGCACAAGGCCGCCAGGAACGGTCGGCCAGTAGCTCCAACACGAAGCCGGGAATCACTCGTTCTCTTCTGGAGTTACTCGCTCGTAAAATACAGAACGGTATTCGACCAGCCCAACTCGGTTGTCCGGAGGCTTCAAGGAAAACCCTTTTATCTTTCCCACTCGGAGCCTTCGAGCCGCGTGCGTTGCACAAGATGGCGGCCGCGCTCTCCGACCCCTCCACCAATCACGTGCCGAATTCCCCCCCGATCGCGTGAGGCTCCAAGGATGCCACGTCACGCGGTGGGCGGGGCACCAAATCGGTCGTGAGAACAGGTGGTTTCACCGGTGGTTTCTCACAGTCCTCCCCCCCTAAGTAAAAACCCCGTCGAATAGACGGCGTTTTTTTAAAAACCAGTATTTGTAGTAGGTGCAAATCACATGGCAAGATGATGGCGGTAATCGCTAACAGGCAATTAACGCCATTAACAAGTATTAACACTTATTAACAACAATAACGCAACAACGCCACAATACAACGCAACGCAATAGCGCAACAATAACGCAATTATTAACGCACAGGCCATTAACAGGTTAACAATGAACCAGTTTGTTTTGTTTTTTTTACACACAATAGTTAACACCATACACCACATTAATATCTACCCTACAAGAGTTACACTTCACACAAGCACAATAGAGAGGCAAGGGGGCCAAACTCAAGTTGGGGAAAGCGTTGACAGGAAGGGAACGGGCCGAGACCTAGAGCGGCGGGTACTCCTCCGGTGTCGAGAACAACAGTCATATGCGTAATGACCCCTTTCACCGCACTGGTAACATCGATCGTTCGGGTCGAAAGGCCTGCGGACCAAAGGGCGTCTGAAACGAGGCCGCCGCGACATGCCATTCGACATCTCGACGCACACACGCGATCCGCAAATTAACCTTCCATCAAGGGCTCTGACCGAATCTTCAGCATCTCGTGGCTCTTCAAACTCAACAACTGCAAATCCAGGTGGGTTTCGAGCCACCCATACGTTGCGGAGTGGTCCGTAATGTTCGAAGACCCTCCCTAGCTCGGCCTTCGCTGCTCCATTGCCCAGGTTTCCCACATATACCTTAGCATTAGCGTTCCTGCTGAATCGCGACATGGCGGGAGCGGTCCCTGAGGAGCACGGCACCTGAGGGTGGCTGGACGGGAGGCTCGGGTGGACTTCAGCTGACGCAACGTCACCGTCGGGAACTGGAGTCGAGGCGCTAGGCTCCTCGGGCCAGAGTGAAGATATGTCTGACTCCGCCACTCTCTCCGCCTGTTTACTCTGGGATCTAGTGACCCCCCCACAGGTCAGAGTCAATGACTCCTCCCTGGCCATGGCATCATTGCCAATCAGCAAGGAGACCCCGGGTATCGGGTAGTAGGGTACCACCACACAGGTCACTGGACCCTTAAAAATGTCACTCCGGACCTCGAGGAGGGCGAGGGGATACCGGCCAAGAACCCGGTCAATGCCCCGAAGGAGGGTATACTCGCCGGTATAACGCATCTGAGAGGCCGGAACTACCCCCGCCCGGAGAACACACCGTGTCGCCCCAGTATCCCGAAGGTATTGGGCCTCAAACTTCAGCATCGAATCAGGGCCACCCACTAAGGCTGTCCCTGAATAATCCTGGTACAGTGGATGAATGGAATTAGCCTCGGTGGCAGTGACCTCGGTCACCGATGCCACCGTCGTGTGCGAGGGCCCGGCGGATGAGCTCCACTGATCTCCCTCCGACTTAACAGGAGGGTTGCCTCGGTAGGCCGGACTAGCGGGATTAGAGAAGCAGCGGTTTTCACCGTGCCCCACGCGTTTGCAGAAATCGCACCAGGGCCCTGCCCTGGTCTGCGGCTCGCGACCGCCACCAGTGGAGGGCATCGGAGAACCCCTCCCCTCGATCCAGCCGCCGGGCAGACGGGGGGCGGTCTTGATCGCAGACTCCTCCGTCTTACGACGCGACTGCGTGACTTGCAGCATTTTGCACGCCAAAACATGTTTATCAATAAGGTTGACGCAGTCTGCCAAGGAAGCAGTGTCTTTGTCGACAAGAAACAATGCTAAGTCAGGCGGAAGCTGTTGATCGATACGGTAACGCACCAGGAGTTCCGCCACCGCTTGAGGTAACTCAACCTTGCTCCCCTTGAACCATCTCTGCAGCTGTTCCAACAAGGCCCGCGAATGTTCCTCATAGGTTTGACTGGACTCACGAGTCCAGCTGAAAAAATTTCTCCTATAAATACATGCGGACACCGCATAGGCGTTCAAAATCTCGGCCTTCAATGCCCTGTATCTGTTTGCGTCCTCGGTTGCCATCCTCGCATATACCTCCCTCGCCTTCTCAGATAGATGGCTCACAAGATGGCCGACCCACAAGCTCTCATCAATGCCACCGGCAGCCAACAACTTCTCCGCCATCTCCAGATACGCTTCTGGCTTCGTGTCTCCCGTCCAGTCCGGCAAACGAACATGAACAGTTTCCGGGACTCTTGCAGCAGACCCCTCTGCCCGCAGTCGTTCAGTCAACATTCGCAACTCATGCTCTCTGACGCGTTCAGCTTCTGCTGCCGCATGCTCTCTCTCTGCTGCCGCACGCTCTCCCTCTGCTGCTGCCGCACGCTCTCTCTCTGCTGCCGCATGCTCTCTCTCTGCTGCCGCACGCTCTCCCTCTGCTGCTGCACGCTCTCTCTCTGCTGCTGCCGCACGCTCTCCCTCTGCTGCCGCATGCTCTCTCTCTGCTGCTGCACGCTCTCTCTCTGCTGCTGCCGCACGCTCTGCCTCTGCCCTGTCATTCTCCCTGTTATACATGTCAAGTTGTTGAACCGGAGTCAGCCCGGTCCAGAAGGGCGAACGCATGCATTTAGTCATGATGGGATCGCTTCCTAACATCTCGGGTTGAGTGCCCGGGTCAAGGCTGCTTGCGTCGCTCACCTCGCCACCCACGTGACTGTCAACATGATCAGGTTGAACTCTCACTTCCCTGGTCGACATAGCTTGGCTACGAGTTATCATACGACCAGGCACAAAACACAACCTCAAACACAACGCTCAAACACAACGCTCTGTTGGGGAAATACGACACAACTACGCAATATCACCCGCACATCAAATTGCCAATGAGAAAAATACCACGTACAAATACTCACGTTTTTTTTTTTTTTTTTCGGTTGTTTGGAGGGATCCGAGGCTATTCGCTTATTCTTTGTCGGTTGTTTGGAGGGATCCGAGGCTATTCACTTCTCTGCCCAAGACAGCGTCCTACGGCGAGAAAGTTCCTCCCAGACGGCGTCCGCTGGTGAGAAGGCGATGAACAGATGTCAGAAGATGTCGTCCACTGCAGAATTCCCGTCTCAATCGAATGGCTCTTACTTGAATGATCCTAGGACGAGCAACCCATTTGTCGCGATCCCGTCTGTGGAATGTATCCCAGCACGGAATACGGACGTAAATGTCCGGGCTTCAAGTAATCCACGTAGTGAACCAAAAGAGACGCAATAAACACAATTGTGTTTTAATCGGCCTTCTAGGGGTAAGGCACGATTATTTATTGGCTCGATCACAAAAACCATGAAAGGTAACAAAAGGTAATATGCTGCACCAGCCGGCAGGAACTGTCGGCAACAGACGCTCCAACAGGACGCAGGTAAGATCACTCGCGGCTCCAATCGACGGGCTCCGGGACTCGGAGGATACCAGGATGGAATACCGCACAAGGCCGCCAGGAACGGTCGGCCAGTAGCTCCAACACGAAGCCGGGAATCACTCGTTCTCTTCTGGAGTTACTCGCTCGTAAAATACAGAACGGTATTCGACCAGCCCAACTCGGTTGTCCGGAGGCTTCAAGGAAAACCCTTTTATCTTTCCCACTCGGAGCCTTCGAGCCGCGTGCGTTGCACAAGATGGCGGCCGCGCTCTCCGACCCCTCCACCAATCACGTGCCGAATTCCCCCCCGATCGCGTGAGGCTCCAAGGATGCCACGTCACGCGGTGGGCGGGGCACCAAATCGGTCGTGAGAACAGGTGGTTTCACCGGTGGTTTCTCACAATATATATATATAAATATATATATATATATATATATATATATATATATATATATATATATATATATATCTATATAAATATATATATATATATATATATATATATATATATATATATATATATATATATATACATGTATATACATATATATACATATATATATATATATACATATATATATATATATACATATATATATATACATACATATATATATATATATATCAGGGTGGCCCGAAAAATTAAATTTTTGAAAAATTTTATATCGCGCATCTTCTCATTTGAGGTGGCGTGATGAAAATCTTAGGGCAATCCAACAAGAGTAAGTGGTCTCCCACAACCCTCTAAAAGTACTCTGCAAGACCGGATTCGTTGATATTTCTGGTGTCCATAACTTTTTTCTCTCTGGGCCAATTCTTTTCAAATTTACACCAGCCTCCATGTGGACCCAAATTTTTAGCTTGATCTTATAAGTCCTTTCATATTAAAAAAAACATCATCCCCATTGACCCACAAATGGCCCCCAAAGTCCCCCATGAACAACATCATCGAGTCCAAAATCAAACACACTTTATTTAAATAATTGTGAATGTGAAACTGCATTCTTTTAACACAAACAAAAACAAAAACAGTGTTTAAAAACAAAATCTGTTTGGTAACAAAACAATGGTGCCAGGGCAGTCAGGCTATCAGTGTTACTTGGTGCTCTTGACCAGTTGATTTTTAGTGGCACTGATTGGCAGAAGCTTCCTGTGATGCTCAACGACCTGGTATAGGAGCTGGCGCTGCTGGTCATTCTTGGTAAGGACTTCATTAAAGTCAGTAGCCAATTTGACTGCACGTTCTGCACAGTCGTTCACCACCTTCAGCGCACGATCAGTCTTGCACGCTGCAATGTCGTCATCACGCTCGAACCATGTGTCTACTGCGGCCGTCAGAAACTCCTGTGACAAATGAAGTGGCTCAAAGAGGTTGAGCGAGCGCTGTGTGACAAACTGTGCCACGGAAAGGTTCCGGAACTCAGGGATCTTGTTTGGAGCCATACGTCGAACATCTTCTGGGAGTGGATCTCTGTGCAGAGCATTGACGATAGCCCCCTTATCTTCATCAGTGTTGTCATCGCTGAACAAAGGCAGTGCTGCAAGGTCCTCACTTAGGTACCACAAGTGCAGCCGCATTTTATTTTCTGCGATTCTGGCAATTTTGCTGTCAGCTTGTTGGTAATCTTCGATCAGCTGTAGCATTAATAAGTCATTTGTAGGAGCAGCTGTCGCCAAAGGTGCTGCAAACCAGAAGCTTGCATAGATTGTACTAACAAACAAATTCGTCGCAATGAGTCCATCTCGCGCTTGCTCATGTGGAATTGATGGCGAAATCCAAAGATTTTAAGACAATAAATCCCTTTTGCCATCCATCTCGCACGGTGATAAGCACCAGGAGCACTGTACCTGTAGCAATGGTACAGTGCTCCAAAGCCTGTACCAATGTACATGTCCTCTCCCAGGAGCCAAAGTGTGAGTCTCGCGAACTCTAGGTAGTCTTCACGAGGTTGGACAGTCTCCAGGTGTTGTTGAAGGTTATGGACAACAAGAGTACGGTGAGATTCCAGCCATGCTTTTTCTGATGCCCTCAAACTACCTGCAACAGCCTCGTCGCTATCAAGAGCATGAAGCTTCGACTTGTCGATAACATCCCACTGTGACTCGAGTCGACGAAAAAGCTCAATCTCTGGTCCCTTTGAGGTAAACAAAGTATCGAACACAGCGGCTGCATACATCTCAAACATATGGTGACGGCATGCAAGAAAGAGCAGCCATCGATTGAACGAATGCTGCTCAACAGTGATTGAACGAGTGCTCCACATAGTGGAATTCTATGTGGAAAGTAAGATATTGGTCCACATGGAGGCTGGTGTAAATTTGACAAGAATTGTCTGAGAATAAACAAAGTTATGGACACCAGAAATTTCACCGAATGCTGTCACACAGACTACTTTTAGAGGTGTATGGGAGACCGCTTAGTCTTGTTGGATTGCCCTAAACGTTTTACTGTGTTATGCTTTCATCTAACCCCCTAAAATGAGAGGGTGTGCGATATAAAATTAAAAAAGAAAATACTATATAAAAATAGGCCACCTTAATATATATATATATATATATATATATATATATATATATATATATATATATATATATATATATATATATCCCATTTATCGTGTTACATTTGCCCTTTGAAATATTTAAATATATGTGGAATATATATATATATAATGGTGTTTCGTTATGAAATGTACAATAAGTTCAAATTGTAAGTTTTATAGACATTGATGTTAAAGCTCACAATTGTTGTTGTTATTGTTGTTGTTTCGTATGCAGCCTGTGGCTGCTGGTTGCATCATTTACCTGGAAGCGCGTTTGTGCCGCTGATGCAGTGCCCCAATTACTAGTGAGCTGGTACTCAATTTGCCGACCACCAAAAGATGACAGGTTGAGTCAACCACTCTGGTGTTAAACGATTGACCGGGATTCAAACTCAGGATCCTAGGATCCCAAGCCAGTACCCTAACCGCTAAGCCAACACCAGGCTGTAGCTCACAATTGAAATATCGTCGGCACGGTGTTGCCTAGAACCAGAGGGATGGAACGAATTAATGTCCAACTTGTATACAAATTCCATTGTGTTATCTGGGACCTCATTGCATGAAGAAAATGTTTGAACACCTTATCACCTTCCAGGCTCGACTTTCTCAGCAGGCCATGGGTCCGTTTATTGTACAAATGTCTTTCTTGCCCGGGCGAGCTACATGGAGTCTTTTGTTTTAACATGCTCGGTTTGACTGTAATCATGGTTTGGTCAGCAAACAGATAAGCATATGACCCCCGAGTGTGCACATTATTTACCCCCGCATTCCATATACCTCACCATCGGGCCCACCAGTGAATATAAGACTGCTCGAGAGAAGATGTTAATTAGAACGATTCATAATGTAGCTGCACTATGTTTCTTCTCCATGATCACGAAATAAAATTATGCTTTGTACGTCTTTTTAGTTGAAGAAAGCTGAGTTTTTCTTCGACACTATTCAACTATAATCATTAAATATTTATATGGAACTATAGGTATTTTTCCCCGGCGCTTTCCTGATGGATTTAATCAAAAGACAGCATGTTGTAGTTCCCAAATGTTCTGCTCTATTCACCCTATCACTTGCCCGAGGTCATCTTCCATCTGCTTGGAAGTCAGCTAACATCACCTTCATCAACCATCCTTGCTGCTTATGTATGTGGCGTGAGCAAAAATTACTTCCGCTTTCCTGCAAAGCTCAGTGTTGGATTCTTTGGTTTGAAACTCCACTTAAAATGACTGAAATGAAACATTAAATCATTTCTTCGAATTATTCTCACTAACTTTAACTTCACCATAATGCATATTGTTGTACCCAGGCAAGTACAACTTTCTTTAACTACAATAATAAGTCAGTGTGTGTCAGTCATTGAGTTAATGGTTGCGTGTGTGTCTCTTCCATAACTCCAAAACCGTGAAACCTAGCAGCCAAAAACTTTACATGCTTACGAAGAGAAATCCAGATGAGTGCATGAATGAAAACCGCGTATTTGGGTAAATTTAAACACCAATTTTGAAGATAATTAATGAATTACTTTCATGAAAGGCTAAAAAAGGTGTGGGGGAAGGTATCACAAAGCTTTTATTTATTATGTACCTACTTACTTATTGCTTAAAAGTATACCCCACTAGTGTATAGTGTATATATATATATATATATATTGTTGCCATGAGAATGTATTTTTTATTTATTGTTGTGGTAAAATGTTGTTGTAAAAGGTTGTTGTAAAAGATCACCCCTCCTCCCTCCGTTTGTGGTTGTATAAAGGTCAAAGGGCGTTCCCGTAGTTAGTCCATAAAACATACATGCAGGACACGATATATCTTTGTTGACAGTTATATCCTTATTATGTGTTTTTAGGGTAAGGCTGTGTCTCCCATTAATTGAAATACTCTATTGCACCAGTGAAAGAGATAGGTTCCCTTCATTCCCACTCCCAACGCTTCCATTCCCCCCTTTCGGTCAATTGCAATTCGCATTGCCAACTGCATGTTGGGCGGTTTTCCCTTCATCCGCCATTGACCACGAGGCAGGGTTGGGGGAAGGAAGGCGGGTCCCCACCTCGTCAGAGAGGGGAGGAGTGATCCAGCCCCACTCGACCAACCATGAACAAGGGGTTTGGCTTGAGAGGGCGGGGAGAGAACGTTTGGGGGAGGTTCGCCAAGGTTGAGGGGCGGGGCCTATATAACCCACGGCGGGGGTGTTCCCAGGAGGAGAGGCACTGAGAGTTGGTCTGAGTCGGTTGCCAGAGGAGGGTCAGTGGTTGCGTTGGTTGCGGTGGTAAGAAGTCGGTGGTGAGAAGTGGTGGCGTCGAGGGGTCAGTGGTTGCGTTGGTTGCGTTGAGTTGTCAATGGTGAGGAGACACCAGGGCCAAGAGAGAGAAGGTGCCAAGGGCCATTACCAGCAGTTGCGCCAGAGACGGCAGACGCGCCCTGAGCTGAGCCAGAGAGGCAGCGTTGACTCCACCAGGCAGCTTCAACCCGTTACCCCGCGGGGACCAAATAGCGGTGGCATCGGTGGCCGTCGAGGTCCAGCCGACGTCCCGTGCGGGATCAAGCCCGAACCATCTGCCCCAGCTGAACCTTCCCATTCCTCCTTCCAACATTCATTCCATTCCATCCTTCTTGTATACGTGAGTTTGTTTTGTTTGTTCTGTCCCTGGGTATTTAATTAAGTCTGTAGGTAAGCTAAAATTTGCACTGTGTCACCTGCGTCTTATGTGTTGTAAATAAAACTTGATTGCTCCTTTTTGCTTGTGTGTGTAAATAATAAACCCCATTACTCGTCTGTACGTCTTCTCGTTTTATTCCTTTTCCTCTTGCATTGCGTCGTTTTTGTCTTTTCCCTCATTGAGCAGCTGTGGTGCGATACGGCCAAAGTTCTGGGTGAATCGGGTGAGTCAGGGATCCTGTAACGGTCGCGGCAATACCAAACCGCTCGGTAACTAACATCTTAATCCGCGATCTGTAACAATATATATATATATATATATATATATATATATATATATATATATATATATATATATATATATATATATATATATATATACATACATACACACATACATATATATATATATATATATATATATATATATATATATATATATATATATATATATATATATACATATATATATATACACACACACTTATGTTCTTGAGCCTTTCTTGGTTGCTTTATGCAGCTTTCTATGGCTGGAAGAGCAGGATGTTATTTACAAAGATCCGAGCTACCTGGATATAATTGATTAGGTGAGAGTTAATTAGTTGTTCCATCCTGTTACGGGTGAGAGACATAATTGTATTTACAATGTACACACACACACACACACACACACACACACACACACACACACACACACACACACACACACACACACACACACACACACACACACACACACACACACACACACACACACACGTTTTTTTTCTCTAAACTGGAGGAAGCGAGGGGTCTCTGATCAAAACCACAAACTCCAAGATGTAACCCACAAGATAATTGCAATCACTGATATGCCTTGTGCATGGGATTGAACATCTGGAAATAATCTAATGAAAAGATCTCTAAACAAGTACAGATACATTCAAAGTACACCACCCCTATGCCAAATAACTAAATATCCTCCAGCGCAACAATGCTGGGGTGCCTTAGGCACCCGGCCATACAGCTCATAAAGACTGTATTGGGAGGGAGAGGTGTACAATAATTGATTGATTAATTGCATAATTAAAAGCAATAAACAGTGATCATAAAATATTTTCTTAATCAATTGGCTAATAGCATACCTAAACCACCAGTGCTTCATCCGAAGCTGTAACTTTTTGAAAATATTATTGAATCGAAAATCAAAATGTCGTTAATCGGAAAAATTCAATAATTAATTGATTAATCAATAAATAATTAATTGATTAATTGATTAATCAATAAATCAAAAATATCCTTTACAGCCACATAACTTGGTCACTGTCATGTCCAAATATCAGTTTCCTTGCTCAAAAGGTGCCCGAGATATTGCCCAGATGAGAAAGAAAATAAATAAATGATGAATAATGAAAAAAAAAAAAATCATAAAATAATTAAATAATTAATACACTGGCTAATAGAATACCTAAACCACCACCGTTTCATCCGAATCTGTAACTTCAAAAAAAAAATTAAGTCATTAATCGAATAATTAAATAATTAATTGATTAATTGATTAATCAATAAATCAAAAATTTAGCCTTTACAGCTAAATCACTTGTTCACTGTCACGTCCAAATATCAGCTTCCTAGCTCAAAAGGTGCCTGAGATAATGCTGCCCAGAAGAGAAAGGAAATAAATATTTACTTAATTAATCGATTATAATTAAGTAACTAATCAATTAATTGATTAATCAAAAAACAAAAAATACCGTTTTTGACAAAGGACTTGCTCACTATTGTGCCCAAATTTCAGCTTCCTATTTCAAAGGATTGCTGAGATATCGCTCAGACAAACAAGAAACCAGAGTGAAAACTGAGTCCTCCCTTTCAGCGCGCGTCATTGCCGGGCTCCCTTCGGTGCCCGGCAATGACATCATGCAGCACCTGGAGATGGCATAGGAAAGGAGCTGTGTACAATACCAACCTCTAAAAATGGTAATAGAGAAAACATGGGTTGGAAAAGCCAAAGTGGTACCAATTTATTTGCATCTAAACTCAACAAAAGACCATGCAATAAAGAACATACTGTTGCGGATTTGAGAATCCTGTGTTTTTTTTTTATTGTTGTAATGAGAATTGTTGTAAATATCACCCTCCGTGTGTAAAGGTCAGAGGTCGTCCTCCTAGTTAATCCATATACATGCACGTAGCGAATCATATATCCTTCTAAATAGTTATCTCCTTATTCTATGTAGTTTAAGGCTCTGTTCCCACTAGTTGACACTTCATTGCATCGAATGAAATAAGATAGTTCCCCTTCCAACTGAACAGCCTCCATTGCCAACTGTATTGGGCGGTTTTCTGCAAAGCCTGCATTGCCAACTGCATTCACCCTCCATTAGCCACGAGGTAAGCTCGGAGAAGAAAGGCGTGTCTCCACCTCCTCATCAAAGGGTGGAGCCAGGAGAGCCCTTGCTGACCAACCAAACACCAGGGGTTTGGCTTGAGAGGGCAGAGAGAGAACGATCGGGGAGCTTCGCGAAGGTTCGAGGGTGTGGCCTATATAACCCGCGGCGGGACGCCCCCACACCAGATGAGCCCTTGGAGAGCACGCGACGCACCCCACCTGAGCGATACCTGCACCGATACCGATACCTGCACTCCACCGGAGCTGAACCACAGCAGCCATAATTTCTGAACCACCGCAGCTTTGAACAAGCCGGAGCTGAACCAACAGCAGTTTTGGCCACAGCAGCTTTGAGCGTCGAAAGCGGTTTTCGGCCGCGGCTACACTGCGGCGGCTGCTCACTCCCGGCCCGACCATTCTCCTGCTCCAGCTGAACCTTCCTCTCCTTCCTGCCATTCCTGTCATCCATCCATTCGTGTGAGTCTGACCGTAGTCTGTCTTTTGTCTAGTCCTGGGGTATAAGTAAGTCTGTATAAGCTAGAAATTGCTCTGTGTCCTTCTGGTCCTTCCATCCTTCTGTAAATTATTTTCTTATTCTTCCTTCTCCTTGGTTCTTTTGATTGTGTAAATAATAGCTAGTAATAAATTATATTTGTATTTCCTACCTTTGTTCTTCTTTCCTTTACATCCGTTTCGTCCTTGTCTTTTCCCTCATTGAATACCTGTGGCACGATTTGGCCAACGTTAAGAATCGGGTCAGTTCTTGTTAATAGTTCGTGCCGCGGTTGCTAAACCGCTCGGCCATTAACATCTGTCCGCGGTCGTGAACGGGGTTGCGCTCCTGCCTCTCCGGAGGGAGCTGTGCAGCGTCAGGACTCACGTCGGTCAGTCACGAACAAGGGGACTAATCCCCCCTTCTTAAGGGGAAGAAGGCCGACATAGAGATCCGCAACAATACTTTTTGCTGAAACGTATTGATCTCCACCGAAGCGGCTGATCCACAATCACGATGTAAAAATATCACCGCAGAGGCAATGACATCAGTCTCCTTAGTTGTGGAAAAGAAATCCTAGGATAATAAGCATCACTACAAACAAAAAGCTGCAATGATTATGGATATTTTAACAGTGCTTCGACTTAGACATTTTAATGAGTTTACAAATGCTGTGTTAGATATCCCAATGAAACACCTTGCCTTTCGCTTCAGTGGTGACAGAATCATTACAGCCAAAACAAATTTTGCTACTATGTAGAGATTTCTACCACACTAGAGCTGTGGCTCGTTATAATGAGGGGGTATATTGTGCACTGTCAGGCAACATCAGCATGAAAATCGCATTGATATCTAAATAATGGCAAGCATGATCTATCACCTTGTCAGCTTCTTCATCAGAGTTCTTCAGATTCCATTCCAGGTGAGGATGGAGTAAGATTGAGAAACAATGTGCGCAGACTGATCCTGCAACATACCTTCTGATTATTGGACAAATGCATCCTTCCATGATTATTCTAGAGCTGAGTGACATAACCTCGAAAACAATTTATAACTAGGAGCATACAGCAGGACATTTACACGACTCTATAGTGATGTTTTTGACAGAAGCAAGCAAGCTCACCTTTAGGTAATCAAGGCGTGCTGAGATCCAGTGGATGCAACCTTTACAAAAAGTATAACTTCTCATCCTTCCTGAAAGGCAGGGTTGAGTTGATGTGCTGAGGTTGTTTGGCAATGTTGGGAAATATTAAAGAGCACAGCACAGCGTTATAAAAAAAGGAGTAGAGTCGCAACATCAGGCTGTCACAGTATTGTTTATGTATAAAGTTTATATTAAAAAACGACCGACATCGACAAAACATTCAACTTTGTGCCATTTGGGGAACGGGCCTTTCACCTGAAAAGTCAGGTTAATATAGGTGCAGGGAAACAACATGGAATTTGAAATGACTGAAGGTACAGTATATGGTTTTCATTTGCAAAGTATTATTATTAACTCCTCCACCAAACGTGGATAGATGTTATGTTTTCACCACTGTCTGTCCTGTTTGTCTGGTTCTGAACAAAATATCTCAAAAAGTTGTGGACGGATTCGGACGAAATTTGGCAGAGATGTAGCGTATGTTACAAGGACGAAATTATTAGATTTGGGTGAATATCCGCAACCGGATCCAGCGAGTAGAATTTTTAAGTGATTCTTCACCATTGAGTGATATGGCCAACCAGGCGGAGGTATGCTCTCTACTGAGTGCCGTTCTAGGAAATATGTGTTATTTTGCTGTGTACAAGCTAAATATACACTATTTGATGAAGTACACACATTTCCGCACTAGAATAATGACTTGCAACAAAAAACGTGCACTTTTGTGTCAAAACTGATTCTATTGGGCAAACAAGATTGCTTTTGCTCAAAAAAGGTTTCTTGTGAAATATGTGTTATTTTGCTGTATACAAGCGAAAAATACACTATTTGATGAAGCACATACGCTTCTGCACGAGACTGACCTGTTTCTGCACTAGAAGCAGTCCCAAAAGACTGACCTGACCAGAACCAGAGACCAGAGACCAGAGACAGAGAGAGAGAGAGAGAGAGAGAGAGAGAGAGAGCTGGTTGAAAAATTTACAAAGGAACAAATATCTCCTTTCATGGTTGTTTGACAGGTAGAAAAGTCATGGGTATAGATGTTTGGTTAAACGAGATTCAGTGGTGTAATGGTCAGAGCGTCCACCCTGAGTCTGGGAGGTTGGTGGTTCGACCCCGGCTGAGTCATACCAAAGACTTTGAAAATGGTACGTGCTGCTTCCTTGCTTGATGCTCAGCATTTAAAGAATAGAACATGAACAATCTTATGTTGGCAACAGCAACATGCTTTGATGGGCCTAAAGGCCTCCTTCTGCATTGAAATTCCCCTTGAGGGGACACATATTATAGATGGGGCAATGACATGAGATGATGGTGTATCACCTGCTTCCTTCCCCAGAGGAAAGAGTGCAATTGAACCAGGTCCACAAAGCAGTCTATTTTTATTTTTAGACTTTTCCTTTTGGTCCAGAAAGCTCATTCATTATTTACCTTTCACGGTATTGAATCCATGTGACAGATCTTTTCCAATTATTGTACACCGCTCCTTTCCTATGCCATCTCCAGGCGCTGCATGACGTCATTGCCGGGCACCGAAAAGGGCCTGGCAATGACGCGTGCTGAAAGGCAGTACTCAGTTTTCACACCGGTTTCTTGTTTGTTACTCCCGCGAGGGAGTAATGCATTCGACCGTGTCCGTGTGTGTGTGTGTGTGTTTGTGAACAAGATATCTGGAAAAGTTCTGAACGGATTTGGATGAAAGTTGGTGGGATGATTGCCCTTGGGATAAGGAAGAATTGATTAGTTTTTGGTGAAGCTCAGGCTTATTATTCCGGATCCAGGAATTTTTTGAAGGATTGTTTACGATTGGAAGACAGGGCTCATTTTTTATTTTTTTTACATAATCTCCTAGGTATTCTATATTTAACATTGTGATATGAAAATAGTTTTCATATTATTTGTAAATGTAGTTTAAACTCGTGGTTATGCATTAGAGCGGTGTATTTTGTTAGCAGCGTCGTCTTCAAGGTTTTTTTTTCTTTCTAATAAAGACATATTCTGTCATTTTAGAACTACCAAAGTGTGTATTAGGTTTCCCCGTTTCATAAAATGTATCGTTTGATACGTATAATGCTTTAAAACTGTTTTTTTTTTTGTTTTGTTTTTTTTACCTCAGAAGAGATACCTCTGGAACAAACTCCCTCACTCTCTTCAATCCCACTCCTCCCTCCAGGTCTTTAAAACGGCTGTTCACCACCATCTCTTATCTTCCCCCATCCAAAACCTTGATCTTTTCTACCCCTGCTAATTTCACCCCAAATCCACTTTTTTGAAATAACAACTTCTTTCCTGGAAGTCCTTGGTGTCCTTGTGTTTTGTACTTCTCCCACCCCTCCCCCTTCCCACGCCCCCTCCCTCCCACACATCTCCCGATGTCCCTGCTCTCAAATGTTGTGTTTGTGTGTTTTCCCTTCTCTCCCCATCTCGTCTACCGCTCCCTCTTTTTATATATTTTGTTTGTCTGTTTGATTATTTTTTTGTGATAAATGTTAGCTCTTTCACGAGCCTCGATTCTGTATACACAAAAAAAAAAAAAAAAAAAAAAAAATCAACATTTACCTCAGTGAATGTCAATCGCGGTGTCAGTATTTGATGAACTTATAAAGACTTAGGTGAGTTGTAAGTGTGACAATCATGTGCACAGGATTCTTCCCAGAAGAATGAGTGGTTGCATTAGCTTGTACGACTTAAAATGAGCGAGTTTTGTTTTGACGTTTGGGCCAGTTTTACATGTTCTATCCCGAAGGAATGAAACGAACGTTTTCCTGGCTTACAATTTTATTTGAAGCCACACATGCCTCAAAATACACTCACTTATATAGAATTGAACGCTGAATCCGAAAATGTAAGTGAAATTGCCTTGTTTTTTTTTTAGCATTATCTTCTATATATTCTGTATGTATAATATATCTGTGCAGTGCCTGTCTTGTGTTGTCTTCTCTTGTGTCGTCACTGAACTACTCCCTCAAACTTTTGTGAAATCGTACTATTCCAACTTGACCCACGGCGGGAGTATGCGCTCTACTGAGTGGCGTTCTAGTTGTCTTGTTTGTTTGTTTGTTTAATCGGGTGATATCTCAGCCATCCTTTGAGGTAGGAAGCTGAAATTTCGGCACAATAATGAGCAGGTGGTTTCGCAAAAACGCTCTTTTTTGCTTTTTGATTCATTCATTAATTGATTAGTTATTTAATTATTATCGATTAATTAAGTATTTATTTATTTCCTTTCTCCTCTGGGCAATATCTCAGGCACCTTTTGAGGTAGGAAGCTGATATTTGGACACGACAATGACCAAGTGATTTGGCTGTAAAGGACCAAGTGATTTTTGATTTAGTGATTAATCGATGAATAGATTATTTATTTAATTACTCGATTAATAACTTAATTTATTTTTAAGTTACAGATTCGGATTCAACGGTGGTGGTTTAGGTGTTCTATTAGCCAATTGATGAATTATTTAATTATTTTATGATTATTATTTATTTATTTTCATTATCAAACATTTTTTTCTTTTCTTTCTCATCTGGGCAATATCTCAGGCACCTTTTGAGCTAGGAAGCTAATATTTGGACACTACAGTGACCAAGTGATGTGGCTATAAAGGATATTTTTGCTTTATTGATTAATCAATTAACCGATTAATTATTAATTAATTAATCAATTATTGAATTTTTTCAATTGATGATTTATTTAATTAATTTTCAAAAAGATACAGCTTCTGATGAAACACTGGTGGATTAAGTATGCTATTAGCCAATTGATTCAGAAAATATTTTATGATCATATTTATTGATTTTAATTATGCAACAAGTCAGGAGACGACGATGGTTCACGAGCGAGCGGTATTCAATAACAAAGGACGGACTATAACCGAAACAGGCCCGGACAGGCCAGGCCCGGAAATGTCAAAACTAAGGTTACTGGCCTTGAAATGAGATAGAAAATAATGTATAATCAGTTACGAGGTTAGTTAGCTACACAATACCGAAAATTCGGTGAAAAATGAAATGAAAAAAAAAAAGAAAAAAAAATGAAAAATGAAAAATCGAGCTCCGTGGGGCAAGACACATGACATTGGCCTAACCAAATATCGAAACCCCTGTCAGATTCCACCAAACCCCTCGGAGAAGATGTAGCTTGAACTCGATTACCCCCTAAAAAGACATCTTTTTCGGGCGTGGCTCCGCTCACAATGGGTGCAATACGCACACTCTAGGCAGGACACAACTAGATCATGATATCAAACTTCCACCCAAGTTTCATCAAGATCGGATGATATCATCGGGTAGTTATGCTGCGGACAGACACACACACACACACACACACACACACACACACACACACACACACACACACACACACACACACGACGAATATAGTGATCACTTGATAACTCGTGAACCAATTAATCAATCAATTTATTGCACACCTCTCCTTCGCAATGCAGTCTCCACGAGCTGCATGGCAGTATTGCCGGGCACCAAAGGTGCCTGAGGAATGCCGCACTGGAGGATATTTATTTATTAAGCATGGAGGCGGTGTACTTTGAATGTATCTGTACTTGTTCCATTCTGTGTTCAGAATACTTCAGCCACTCATGTGTTAATCTTTAAGCTCTTTGTTTCTGAAGTCATTCTTTGGTGGAGCAAGATCAAACTTAACTTTGGTCTTTCTGGTGATTGCCTGAAAGGGATAATGCATCATGAAGTAACCATTTAGAGCACATTGGTGCTGCAAAAGCATTTCCATGGCAAGAAATATTGCAGCGAGTGGTTTTCTGTTGCTTTTTCCAGTGGTAGTCAGGGTAGGAAAGTGGCCAAGGTGCTGACACACAATGACTCCATGTTACATTTAGGGTTGAGAGATGGGGTGTGCAAGATGCCCCCCCTCCCTCCCCGCGTAGGCCTCCTTAGCCCTGGTGATACTTTTACCATCGTGCATGTCCACATCAGAGTATTTTTTTGCTGACAAGACAGTGAGAAATTTCAAGTTAAGAATGCTATTTATACAGAGCTATAGGATCAAGGAGGATGTAGATATATAAGGGGACGAGGGGACTAAGTTAAGAATATATAAGGGGACTAAGTTAAGAATGCTATTTATACAGAGCTATAGGATCAAGGAGGATGTAGATATATAAGGGGACTAGGGGACTAAGTTAAGAATATATAAGGGGACTATATAAGGGGACTAAGTTAAGAATGCTATTTATACAGAGCTATAGGATCAAGGAGGATGTAGATATATACGGGGACTAGGGCAGGGGGTGGTTGGTGGGAGAATGTTGCCCAACAGTTTTTGATAGCGTTGCTGCCTCAATAAAGTTTTCATGCATATAAGTCTAGAAATCAAAGAAATAACTGCATACTGAGGTATCTAATGACCAAATGCAAAGAACACATGGGCAACGATGATTTGTAGTCCTGGGAAATGCAAAAGAGTTGAGTTTTGAAGCATCCTTTTGTCCCTTGGCTTTGGCCACACAAAAGGATTACAGACCGACTGCTGAAGCTGGCAGAGAGGACGAGGGGGGAGATTAATGGGTATAGGGTTTATCTCAGTTTCTCAAATAATATTTATCGGAATGTTTGAAGCCAGACAGCACTCGACAATAAAGGAAGAACCATCCTCAGGGCACGGCTTATAGCACATGTATGGGCCAAGGTTTATGTGCCAGAAGTCTGCAAGTTCTTGGTATCAGCATCATCTGGATCTCTTCAATAAGGACCGCTTGCCCACACCTCTGACTTTGAGAGGCTGGACAAGAACTTTGAGCTTGGTCCGCTTTCGCTCATCCCTGGATCTGTCCTCCATTCACTTGGCAGAACTCTCCATGGTCTTAAATGCTCTATGCTTCTCGCCATGCTTCATAAACCCATCAATAACAACTTGTCTGCATCTTGGGCAATTTTTGTTACCATATAGTGCTATTCCGGTAACTGTTGATGTCATTTAGCCCTTTATAGATAGGGATCACCTGTGTTACTTCCTTCTCGGATTGTGTAATCTGCAAGTTGCAGCCCAGAAGAGTGAATCTTCATGGTTTTTAATGACCATTGTCCATGAGGCTTAAAATTGTACCTATATTGGCTAGCCTTGAATATAATCAATTGACGTGCATAAGGTCAGATGATTGCAAATTCTTCTTACTGGAATGCTCAAACAAATATGGATGTTGAAAATAAATCTGACCAAGTATTTTCAGACAAAGTGGAGAGCTCTGCATGCTAGGTCATTAAAATAAAAGAACATAAAACAACGCTATACTGCTTCCACCTCTCCCCAGCATGTTACAATACACCTCAGCCAATTAATCAGACACACCCTACGGACATAATTAAAATTAAATAAATATATACACACATACAGTACATATGCATACTTGTTGCCAATTATATATATATACACATTAGCGTTGCCCAAGAGGCACATTGTCGCCGCAGAGGCACGGGCTTATTCAAACTGAGGATAATGACCTGACTGAACTTGAGTTGCTGTATTGTCATGATTTACACCAATCATAATAAAAACATTTATTTTGTACAAATATATTTCTAATATTGGTGATATTATTTAGTTGTAATTTATTTGTAACCAAAAAAGATTTATGTGGTGTAAAGCTCGAACATCTAATTGTCTAGGGTCGAAGCTGTCTAATCAGTCTGAAGGGCGTTAGGGGTCTAAATGGAGTTAATGTCTAAGGGGTTGAAAGGGACTTCAAAGGTGTAAAGGCTTAAAAGGCATAAAAGGTTGGAAGGGTAAAGGGATCTCAAGTTGTCTAAAGTATTGTCCTGTGGACGACTCTATTATGACAGAGCGTCCACGGATGGCTAAGCGACCTTACTTTGAGGCGTTATCCCAATCAATGGCGGATCATACACGAGACGGAATGAAGAATGCCGACTCACCTTTACGGCTGCCGCACGCAGGTGTCTTCCCCTGCAAATTAATAATTCAAACCAAAAACGGATGTAAAATGTACAAAAGGAATATTTATTAATGGCACCCGAGAACAAAGAAATGCACTGGTAAAAATTAAACCCCTATATCGGGACGTCCCCACACAGACTTCAACTACACAACAAATGGAAAGGATAAATGAAAGAAAACGTTGTGTTCTGTGTTGCGAGCTTATCTGTCTGGATGTCGGGTCGGTCAGGCTCCGTCCGACGTGGCTCTGGTCGGCGCGAACCGCTCGGTCCCGTCTGCTGGCATTCCACGGGCCCTCTGTGCATCTCAAACGGGTCGCATGCAGCTCGCTCCTCCGGCCATGCTCGGACACGTCCACGCGGAGTCGCCTCCTCGTCCGGAACCAAGATGAGTGGTCCGCCGGCGCAGGAACACGCAAAGGCAACAGGAGAAGAAACAAACAGGTCTCCAATGCAGGAAGGCAGGAAAAGGCAGGCAGAGGTGAAGAGGCAGAGGCGAAGGGCAAAGAGGGAAGAGCGAAGAGAGAGAAAATGTCCGTCTCCGCTTACTTTTATCGGACCTGGTCTCACGTCACTGGCCCTTCCCCTCCAATCCGTGTTTAGCTTGTTTGTCGTGTTTCGCGCCTTCTGGACGTCACCGACGCTTCACCTCCAATGAGCGCTTCGCTTGTTGGTAGTGTTTCGCGCCCTCCACACTGATTGGCCGAGCGTCTCATGCCTTTGCGTTGGTGTCATTGGTCGGTGGCCAACCAGTGTGGCACATCCTTCACCTCCCTTCTTCTCCAATCGGTGCTCGGGTTGTTGCTCGCCCTCCCCCCTGTCAATCACGAGTTCTCCTGGGCGTGGCTCTCGGCCTGCCTGTTCGATGTTTGCCTGCCATGCCGCCGTAGTACGCAGTCGCTTCCTGTTTGTTCTTCCGGTCAGTCATTGTGAGGGGGGGGGGGGGGGGGATTTATTAATGTGTGCGCTATTGGGCCTAACTAATGTATGTGATGTGCTGCCATAAGGGACGCTGGAATGATCAGAGGGGGCGACACACCGGGGAATTAGCATAAACCCCAGAACTACTTAACATGCCCCGCCCCCTCGTGGCGGGGACACAGATACACAGCTTACTCCAACAAACCGGGCTAGACAGGTCCCTGACTTACGTACATCGAGCTGATTCTTCTTCGCGACATCGGAGCACCTACCTATGCAAATCTACCTAAATCTATATATGCCCCTACCCAAAATTCATAATAGTATTGAAAGGGTCTTAAAGTTAAAAGTGGTCTTAATGATCTTGAAGGTCTTCAGGATCTTGGGCTTTAATGGGTCAAAAGGGTCTTATAGGTCTTCAGGGTATTTTGGGTCTTCAAGGGTCTTCAGTGTATTTTGGGTCTTCAGCGTCTTTTACGACTTTTGGGTATTTTGTATCAATTGCGTATTTGGCGTCTTCGTGGTATTTTGGGTCTTCATTAGTCTTCAGAATATTTTGGGTAATTGGGGTATTTTGGGTTTTTAAGGGTCTTCAGCGTATTTTGGGTCTTTGGGATCTTTTGGGTCTCTGAAGTTTTCGTGGTCATTTGGGTTGTCATTGTCTTTAAGGGTCTTTTAGGTATTTGGGGTCTTTTGAGGCTTTGGGGTCTTCGAGGCCTTTTGGGTCCTCTAGGTATTTAAGGGTTTTTGAGGTATTTGGGGTATTTTGGGTCTTTGGAGGTTTTTGGGGTCCTTTGGGTCTTTTGGGGTCTTTGTGGTCTAAAAGGTCTTCAAAGGTCAAAGGGATCTCAGTAGTCGAAAGGGTCGAAAGGTATATTCCAACACCACGTAATTAATAGACATACAAAATTAACAGGCAGGATGCAACCGGCGTTGAAACAGTTTGTGTGTGTGTGTATGTATGTATGTATGTATGTATGCTGGTGTGTCTGTGGTATGTGGTGTGTAAGACAATGCATTGCTGATGTAGGTTTATGTTCATATGGTGGATAAACTGGCTTTTTAACTCAACTGGACTGCCGTCCAGTTGAGTTCATCACATACTGAACCCTCCGACCTCCAGCGTCCGTCGTCTGTCATCGTCTGTCGTCGTCGTCCGTTAACTTTTCGACGTTAACACTCCAGCGTCCACAAATATCAACCGATTCTGATCAAACTTGACATGCAGCATCCTTACCCCAAGGACCAGGTTAGTATTACATTTCAGCCCGATCCGTTGAAAAATGGCGGACTTAGGCGACCATTTTGTTTTTGGTCATGAAAACGACGTTGACACTCTAGCGTCCACAAATATTAACAGATCTTGATCAAACTTAGAATGTTTAACCCTTACCACACAAGGTAGGTTGCTATTGCATTCCAATCCGATCCGTCACAAAATGGCCGCCACAGGCCGCCATATTGTTTTCAGCTCCGAAACGACGTTAAGACGCTAACGTCCACAAATATTTATGGATTTTGATCAAACTTGGTGTTGTAGACTCTTACCACACAAGGTAGGTTGCTATCGCATGTCAACCCGATCTGTCACAAAATGGCCGCCATAGGCTGGCATATTTCTTTCAGCTCTTAAGAAAAGCACAAGAATTTAGGATGCTGAAACTGAGAAAGAAGTGAACACAACATTTACGGAAGTGAAATGTATATATCGAAATTGCAGACAACTGACCTACTTTAAAGTTGTCCAGTCAGTTCAGTTGAGTTCTGCTTCCCTGGAAGCTCTAGTTTGGTTTTATTATATAGATTCATGTTCAAATTGTATGTATAATAATACCACTGGTCAACAAATTTAAACTTTTTTTAATCATCAGAAACCTCAATAAACTTCTCCAAAGTGTTTTTTGTGCTGTTTCCGAAAATGATTTTACTTTTTCTCTGTCACGTATAGTTTTCGAGATATGATACCCACCCGTTTTAGCCAAAAGTTACTGTCAAGGTCTTTTGTGCGAAAAAAGTTTAAATCTGTTCACCATGCATCTAGAGTGGATTAAACTATGAATCCTGCAGAAGTAAAATATGACACCAAGGTATTTATTTCCAAAAACATCACCTTTTCAAGAATGTGATTTCAAGAATGTGGGAAACATCAAGAATGTGATTAGAAACACTGTGCATGAGACTTTCTTTTGTGGATCCATTCAGTGTTGTCACGACAGAGCATCCAACAGTAGTCGGCCATCATACTTTAATTCCAGAAACCTTGGTACCGGTTTTCCATTTCTTGGATATCTTGATGAAAACGTTCTCCTTGTTCATCACTTACGGCACCAAGGTTGTCAGGGAAAAAAAATCTAGGTGCGAGTGTAAAAAATGGAGCTTCAATGACATTCGACAATCTAGGTCACGATAAGCAATGATAAAGTTCTCTACTCCATCTTTATAAGCTGGTAACTTGTTGTTTTCCCCAAAAAAAATTGCCATCGCCAGGTGAAGGATCTCCAGGCTTTGAGCTCAAGTTCATTAAGACAGTTTTCAAAAGTCTGGTCTTTCATCAGTTGTCTAATTTGAGGTCCAATAAAAATTCCTTCTTTATGTTTGGCTGTAGTGATGTTGGGAAATTTTTCTGCCAAGTATCTAAAGCCTCCGAGTCATTTTTTCCTTATTTGTTTGACAAATGCCTTAATCAAACTCGGCTTTATGTGGAGGGGAGGATGAAGAATCTTTCTGGGGTCTACTAATGGTACATGCTGGACGCTGCTACTGCCTGGCTCATATGTGACTGACCCCATTCTCGTCTGCTGTAACGATGGTCTGTTGCTCTGCTGTCCCATAAACATAAAAAGCAACAGTACTTTGTGAATCCTCCTTGCAATCCCATCAGCATACCAATAAGTTTAAGATCCCCACAGATGCTCCAATTGTAACCGTTGTACTTGACGGCATCCAGAAGTATGCACATGTTTTCACGAGTTTCCTTCAAGTGAACAGAGTGTGCAATGGGAATGCAAGGTTTCTGATTCCCGTTGTGTAGTAGGACATCTTTCAGGCTTCTTTTGGATGAATCGATGAATATACGCCATTCAGATGACATGTGTACTTGAGATAGGTTACTAAACAGACCATCTATATCATTGCAATAGCAAAGGGGACCATCAACTGTGAACATTCTCACCAGAGCTTTATTTCTGCTGCGATAGTAAGATACTTTGATTCTGTCGTCAAGTAGTCCTTTCTCTTGGAGTATTGAGGCAAGACATTCTGCCTTATCTTTGGGAAGGGCTAGATCTCTTATGAGATAATTGAGCTCCTCTTGGGTAAACAACTCTGGTCCAGCTGTTTCAACATCAGGAGAGTAATCTGGATCAGCCGAATCATTGTTTCCACCATCTGCACCTTCATCGCATTCCAAATTGTCAGACACCGAAGCAATTCCCTCCATGGGGGTATTGGAACAGGAATTGCGTCGTTGAGGGATGGGTTTTCTTGCTGAGTCTAGGTTTGGGTAAATAATTTTATGTTTCGTTTTCTTCGAGAATCCAGCAATATCAACCAAACAAAAGTAACAATCACTGTAATGATCTCTTTGTTTGCGCCATATCATCGGTACAGCAAATTACATTGATTTTTTTTTCTTCCATTCAGCCAATCTCGTATAGTCCGTTCGAGCATGATGTGCAGATGTTATGTGGTGTCCACGTCTTTTCTTGGTCTCTCAGTTGGCATCCAAAGTATAAGCGATAGATTTTCTTGAGATGCTTCGTGATAGCCCGGCTTTGTGACTTGGATGTAAATGAGCCACATATGTAACAAAAGTTGTCTGGTGAAGTTTTGCACTTTCTAGGCATTATTGCTGGAAAAACTCATCCAATTTGTTTCTGTAATTTCCTGGAAAAGGCAGAAAAAGTTATTAGAAAATGGGTGTGAACAAAACAAGTCAGAAATATTAGATAAACCACCATAACGTACCAGAAAGAAAGGAATATACTCTATAAAATTAATTGATTAAACTCGATACACCATAAATATTGTCGCACGAATGCCCTCGGTTAATACCGTGGGTTCGCGGATGGCCAAACGAACTTAAATGGAGGCGTTTATTCAATGACGGACTTTGACTATACAATCATGGGAGAAAGGGGAAGAAGCGGCGATCTCTTACCTGCAGCGATCTCACCGGCAGCTCCGATCCTGTAGGGAATGAACTCAAAACTAACATGGGGGTAAAATACAAAAATAATCGATTTATTATGCGGAACCCGAGAACAATAAAACGCGCCGACAAATAACTATGGTTCCTAAACCGGGATCCCGCACCCCTCACTTAAACAACAGCACAGGGGAAGGAATTAAATAAAATAATCGTCGTGTTGTGTTCTGTGGTGCGTCTTATCTGTCTGGGTGTGTGATGTCGGTCAGGCTCCGTCCGGCTCCGATGTTGGCGCGAAGCAGGCCTCCGTCCGCCTCGTTCACGCTTTGCTAGGCCCTGAGCCACCCGTTCGCCCCGGTCTCGTCTGCTCAGCGGCACCCCTCGCTCGCCCGCTCGTCGGTCGCATGCGAGGTCCCGTTTGCTCGTAGCACCAAGCCTCGCTCGTACGCTCACACCAGGAGAATCGACGGCACTCCAACATCCGTCGTCAAGCAGGCAAATTCGCAGATGGCACAGGAAGAAAAGTCCAAACGGAACGAAAAGCAATGGCAGATGGAAGGTCTGGGAAGGGCAGAACACCAATACAAGCGAGAGAGATAGATCTAAAATGCCGGGGAGCGAGTCATCTCGTCACTTGCCGTCTTTCGTCAGCTCTCCCTCTGTAATCAACCAGTCCCTCGCTTCTTTTTGGTCTTTCCCACGTCCTGACGTCACCGGCCCTTGCCCTCTAATCAGCGACCTGCTTCTAAGTACTGGTTTTGCGCCTTCTGCGCTGATTGGCCGAATGTTCGTGCCTTCCCCACTGATTGGCCAAGGTGTCAACAGTCGGTGGCCAATCAGTGTGCCGCTTCCTTCCACCTTCCTTTCACCAATCACGGAGAAGATTTTTGTCCCTTCCCTGACCAATTACACGTTCTCCTGGGCGTGGCTCCAGCCTGCCTGGCACGATGTTTTTCGCCCATGGTGGCGTGCTGCTTGGCTGCTGCCTGTTGGCTCTTCCAAAGTCACTGTGGCGGCCGGGGGGAATTATTTAATGTGTGATGCGCTAATAGGCCTATCTAAGTGTGCCTAGGATGTATTGCCATAAGGGACACTGGGTTGCTCACAGAGGGAACGACACACAAGGGAATTTTACCCATAATCCCTGTACTAATTAGCATGCCCCGCCCCTCATAACAGGGACGAAGATACAAGCTCACTCCGACATTCGGGCTACACACATAACTTATTACAGGTGAGGTTCCCTCTCACGATAGTCGAGCACCTACCTATGCAGATCTACCTGGATCTAGATATTCCTCTACCCACCGATATAACAATATATTCAAATCCGGTTATCATGAAAAGTATACGTGCTAGAAAAAAAGTAAGAACAGATTTTTAATCGGCATCCAAAAGTCGATTAGAAGTTCATATGAACATTCTTGATGATTTTTACTTGTTGACCAGTGTAATAGTTATAGTTGCTCATTAGTTACCGTATTTTCCGGTGTATCAACCGCACCCCCGATTTTCAACTTCAAAAAAAAAAAAAAAAATCAGATTTTCGAGGGAAAAAAAAAATCAGGAAAATTTAAAAAAGCGAAAAAAAAAAAAAATGGAAAGCGAAATATGATGAAAGGAAAGAGAAACTGAAGACGAGAAAGAGTGAAAATACATGAAATGAGTTGAAAGAGAATTTTAAAAACATTAGAATTATTCTTTCTTGCCAATGTGGGGCCCTGAAAAGGGCCGTTGGGTTTAGTCTCTAAAATCCGAAGAAGTCCTCGTCATCCGTTTCTTCAGTCCAATCCGAGTCGGGGTAGGCGAGATCCTCGTCGTCGTTATCCTCTGCCCCATCGTCGGAAAAGGGCCGTTGGGTTTAGGCTCTAAAATCCGAAGAAGTCCTCGTCATCTGTTTCTTCAGGGAAGACATTACGAAGATCATCATCCGAGTCTGGGTAGTCCCTCTCATCATCGTCATCGTTATCCTCTTCTCCATCGTCGGTCACTGCCACTTCATCCTCCCAGATGATGTCATCTTGAGTGCCATCAAGGGCATTAGATATGCAGCACTTGAGGAAGGCCCGCTCGATGATGGCTGCCGGCAACTCCTCCCAGACCTTCAGTATCAAGCTACAGATCGTCGGGAGGTCCACCTTCCTCATCCTCCCAGTCTTGGTGAAGGTTTTGTCCCCCGACAGCATCCACTCCGACCAACAGCGCCGCAGACCGTCTTTGAACGGCTTGTTGACTGAAACGTCTAGCGCCAGCAGCGACGTCATGCCACCGTCATGCCACCCGGGATCATCACCAGATCAGTGTTGAGCCCCCTCAGCGTTGACTTGGTCTCCTCTGTCTTGTGACAACGGAAGGCGTCGAGGACGAGCATGCTCCGTCGCCGCGAAAGCCCACCAACTCGTCTCCCCCACACGACGCGGAGCCAGTCATCTACCAGCGCTTGGTCCATCCACCCCTTGGCACGAACGATTACACCTGGAGGAAATTTATCCTTTGGTAGCGTCTTCCTCTTGAAGATGATATACGGCGGCAGCTTTCCCCTATCAGCGGTGCACGCTAGCATAACCGTAAAACGATCTTTCTCATGACCCGTTGTAGTGATGGACACCGACTTGTCACCTTTGGCCGAGATGGTGGTCCCTCGAGGCACATCGAAGGTCAGCGGCGTCTAATCTGCATTGCCGATGCGGCTTAGGGGATAGTCGTGCTGCTTGCGGAACTTGATCACGAACTTCTGAAAATTAGCAGTCTTCTCTGCTATGTCATCAGGGAGACTCTGTGCGATATGGGTTCGCCGGCGAATGGAAAGGCCATGACGACCCATGAACCTGTATGCCCAAGACGTACTGGCCGTGAAGTCATCGACCCCTGTTTCCCTGGCGATGAGTCGGGCCTGGAGTCGCAAAGCTAGTGTCGCGATGGCGTGTCCCTCGGCTCGCTTCTCTCTCACCCACATTAGCAGTCTCTCCTCCAAGGCCGGCCACTGGGCTGCTTTGCCCCTCATCGCCTTCTTCTTCTTCGGCATCGTCTCCAGCGTCTGCTTGTTCGTCCGCCAGCGTCTAATGACGGACTCGTCGATTCCGAAGTGTCGGCCGGCCGCCCGATTACTAAACTCTCTGCAAACCTGCAGGCATGGAGCTTGAAAGCTGCTGTGAATGATCGTGGTGCCATCTCGTGGTCTTGGTCAGGATAGAAGCGAATGGTGAAGCTTGGTCTTGGTCAGGATAGAAGCGAATGGTGAATCTTGGTCTTGATAGCTCGAACATGATAGAACGAATGGTGAACCTCCCCGTTGACCTCTCCGTTTTATACATTCGCCCAGCCCATGCGGCGGCATCAAAGCCGACTTCAATAGGTTTTAATACCGCGGCGTTGGTTAGACAATAGGTACGTCATAATGTCCCATGCAAAACATCCTGTTTACCATGTTGACGCTTTTGTTTTGTGACTTAATCCTGTCTTTATTTAGCACACTCTATTCACTATGTGACCTGTCATTCAAAGAGGACTAGTGAAAGTACATATTTTCACAAACATGCATAGAAAAATCAAATATTACAAACTTCAAACTTTCTTGTATTTTGACTGGCAGCATTAATCGGCGTTGAACCTACCTTAGTAACGTAATTGACGATCATTCATCCTTGTATCCCCGCAACCCCAAAGTAATATAAAGATTATGTCCCGTTGATAGGACAGTTTTTCAATGCACACATTTTTCTGTTACTGTGTATCAACCGCACCCCCTTTTTTTAGGGTTTTCCCGTCGGTAAAAAACCGTGGTTGATACACCGGAAAATACGGTACTCGTTATTAGTCCCCTACTGGTGTACACCGGAGGGGACTATAGGTTTGCACGCCGTCCCTCCGTCCCTCCCTCCGTCTGTCCGTCTGTCAGTCCGTCACGCAAAGAACAGCTTTCTGGACTTTTTTCCTAAACCCTTAATGCTAATGATTTCAAACTTGGTTTCATGGTTTCCTCATTATAAGTTACAGATCAAGTTCGAACTTCACGACGTTTCGATCATTTTTGACAAAGTTATGGCACTTTGAACTTTGGTAATTTCCCCAACAGTTTTCCGGTCTATAATTTGGAGTGCGGTAAGTCAAAGCTGTTAATATTCCTTGTTTTAACTCCAATTTACATTCTGTTTCCACTTTTAGTGAGAAGTAGGGGTCTGTGCAACCATTCATAAACTTTATTTGGTGCAAATCGGATAATTTTTAGCCGAGTTACCTCAGACTGTGAGTTGGTAATTATATAATTCACACAGTGCAATACACGAAATTTCCCCAACAGTTTTCTGGACGACAGACTGCCGGTAGGGAACATGTATTGCAGCGCAATACTCAGAATGCTCGTTATAATAGTTATAGTAATAGTTAGTCACTCATTTCATCCTTCCGGGGTCGGCAATTTGAGTACCAGCTTGCTGGGATGAATGTGCCAGTGTTGCCCCGGTTTAGAATAGGTACCGTACACCGTATCCCTGCATGTCGTAAGATGCGACTAAAGGGTTGGCGTCAGGAAGGGTATCCGGCCATAAAAATATAGCCTCGAAAAGGGAACCATGATGATTGTCATGGGGCCCGCTAAACCTAACCCCTGCTCTAGCAGGGAAAATGGCCTTAAAAAGGGAATTTTTTTTTTAGTTAAAGTTACTCATTACTTACTCATGAGTTACTTACTCATTAGTTACTCCTTAGTTACTTAATAATACTAGTTATAGTTAGCCATGACTTGTTAGTGACTTACTAGTTACTTGCTCGTTATAATAGTTATAGTTACTCATTACTTACTCGTTAGTTACTTACTCGTTAGTTACTTACTCGTTAGTTACTTACTCTTTACTTGTTAGTTACTCGTTAGCTACTTGGTTAGTTACTTTATAATAATAATAGTCATAGTAATCATAGTTATAGTTACTTGTTAGTTATTTACTCATTACTTGCTCGTTATAATAGTTGTAGTTACTTGTTAGTTACTCATTAGTTACTTGCTTGTTACTCATAACTTGCTCATTAGTTACTCGTTAGCTACTCGGTTAGTTACTTTATAATAATAATAGTTATAGTAATAATTATAGTTACTCATTACTTGCTCGTTAGTTACTTAATAATACTAATAGTTATAGTGACTCGGTTGAAAACAAAAAATAAGATAATGTGTAATACAGGCTACCACCAGGTGGGTTTTGTGGCCTACGTTAGCACATAATGGGCAGACAAACAAACGGACCCAAATGCAATACCCTCTCCTCTGGCAAGGGTAATAAATATATGTACAGTCACGTGAAAAAGTAAGTACACCCCATGTAAAGTTTTGACTTTTTCAACATATTTCAACATACAGCTTTTGATCTTAATTTCAACAATATTGATAGATAAAGGTGATATAATATAACAAATATCATGAAACATTTACATTTTGTAGTCCATTGTATAATTTAAATAAACATAAATGCAAATTTCCCATGTGGAAAAAGTAAGTACACCCCGACATTTATCACTACTTCAAATAACTAAAATTAGAATCTGGTGCACCAGCTCAGGTGCAAATGATTAGAACATTGTTAGAGGATCTTGGAGGAACCTGTCTTATTTAAACCTCAGACATTTAGTTTGGTTTGCTCTTTGTTGTTGAAGTGTGCGGCATCACCATGCCGAGATCAAAAGAGCTCTCTGAGGCCTTCAGAAAGAAGGTTATAGATGCCTACGAGTCTGGGAAGTGATTTAAAAAGATCTCCAAACAATTTGAAATCAATCATTCGACTGTCCGGAAGATCATCTACAAGTGGAGAAGATTCCAAACAACTGCCAACTTGTTCAGGCCAGGCCGCCCCAGCAAGTTAAGCCTGAGAGCAGACCGCAAAATGCTGAAAGAAGTCTCTAAGAACCCCAGAATGCCATCACGGGACCTACAGATAGCTCTTGCCACTGTTGATGTCAAAGTGCACGAGTCTACCATTAGAAAGAGGCTGCACAAATTTGATCTACATGGGAGGTATGCCAGGAGGAAACCTTTGCTGTCCAGAAAGAACATCAGGGCAAGACTAAAGTTTACCAATGAACACCTAGGCAAAGACCAGCACTTCTGGAACAATGTGCTCTGGACAAATGAGTCAAAGGTAGAGCTATTTGACCACAGTACCAGAAGACATGTTTGGCGAAAACCAAAGACAGCATTTGACCACAAGAACCTGATACCAACTGTAAAGCATGGTGGTGGAAATATTATGGTTTGGGGCAGCTTTGCTGCATCAGGGCCTGGGCAGCTCACCATTATAGAATCCACTATGAATTCTTCATTGTACCAGAGGGTGCTTGAGGATAATGTGAGGCCATCTGTCGGAACGTTGAAGCTCAACCGAAGGTGGACCTTGCAACATGACAATGACCCTAAACATACCAGTAAATCCACCAAGGAATGGCTGAAAAGAAAGAAATGGACGGTTCTGGAATGGCCAAGTCAAAGCCCGGATCTAAATCCCATTGAGATGTTGTGGGGGGATGTGAAACGAGCTGTGCATGCAAGAAACCCCTCAAACATCGCACAGCTGAAAGAATTCTGCATGGAAGAGTGAGCAAAAATTTCTCCCAGTCGATGTTGGAGACTGGTAGACAGTTATAAGAAACGCCGACTTGAGGTTGTTTCTGCCAAAGGGGGCAATACCACCTATTAGAGCCAAGGGTGTACTTTCTTTTTCCACATGCAAAATTTGCATTTATGTTTATTTAAATTATACAATGGACTACAAAATGTAAATGTTTCATGATATTTGTTATATTATATCACCTTTATCTATCAATATCGTTGAAATGAATATCAAATAGCTGTATGTTGAAATATGTTGAAAAAGTCAAAACTTTACATGGGGTGTACTTACTTTTTCACGTGACTGTATATGTGCAGTGCCCTATCATACCCACCGATATACCATTCTTGTCAATTTGAAAGCACTCATTTTGAATACAGGCCTGGTATTGACTACTGAAGGAATAATTTGATTATGTAATCGCTCCAACTAACTGCCTTTGGTAGAAGGTAGCACAATACCTGATAGGGTGGTGCAGAGGTAGCACAACTTCCTTTGAGTTGTCTTGTCTGGGTTTGATTGATTGACTAATTGATTGATTAATTGTATAATTAAACTCAATAAAAGATTATCACAAAATATTTTCATAATCAATTGGCTAATCGCATAACTAAACCACTAGTGCTTCATCCGAAGATGTATCTTTTAGAAATTTAATTAAATAAGTCATTTATAAAAAATTAAATAATTAATTGATTACTCAATAAATAATTAATCGATTAATCAATAAATAATTAATAGATGAAATGATTAATCAATAAATAAAAAATATCCTTGACAGCCACATCACTTGGTCACTCATGTCCAAATATTAGCTTCCCAGCTCAAAAGGTGCCTGAGATATTGGCCAAATGAGAAAGAAAATAAATAAATGATTAATAATGAAAATAAATAAATAATAATCATAAAAAAATTAAATTATTAATCAATTTGGTCAGAGAACACATAAACTACCACTATTTCATCAGAATCTGTAACTTTAAAAAAAAAAATTTTTTTGTCATTAATCGAATAATTAAATAATTAATCGATTAATTGATTAATTAATAAATCAAAAATATCCTTTGCAGCCAAATCACCTGGTCATTGGCATGTCCAAATGTCAGCTTCCTAACTCAAAAGGTGCCTGAGTTAATGGTCAGAAGAGAAAGGAAATTTGATTAATTAAATAAGTACTTAATTAATCGCTAATAATTAAATAACTCCTCAATTTATTGATTAATCAAAAAAAAAAAATACCGTTTTTGACAAAAGACTTGCTCACTATTGTGCCGAAATTTCAGCTTCCTAGCTCAAAGGATGGCTGAGATATCGCCCGGACAAACAAGAAAGAAAGAAAACAAGAAAGAAAACAAACAAGTACACATACATTCAAAGTACACCGCCCCATGCCAAATAATTAAATATGCTGCAGCGCGGCATTGCCGGGGCGCCTCCGGCGCCCGGCAATACCGCAGTGCAGCTCATTGAGGCTGCATTGGGAGGGAGAGGTGTACACTAATTGATTGATTAATTGTATAATTAAAATCAATAAAAGATTATCACAAAATATTTTCATAATCAATTGGCTAATCGCATAACTAAACCAGTAGTGCTTCATCCGAAGATGTATCTTTTAGAAATTTAATTAAATAAGTCATTTATAAAAAATTAAATAATTAATTGATTACTCAATAAATAATTAATCGATTAATCAATAAATACTTAATAGATGAAATGATTAATCAATAAATCAAAAATATCCTTGATAGCCACATCACTTGGTCACTCATGTCCAAATATTAGCTTCCCAGCTCAAAAGGTGCCTGAGATATTGGCCAAATGAGAAAGAAAATAAATAAATGATTAATAATGAAAATAAATAAATAATAATCATAAAAAAATTAAATTATTAATCAATTTGGTCAGAGAACACATAAACTACCACTATTTCATCAGAATCTGTAACTTAAAAAAAAAAAAAATTTTTGTCATTAATCGAATAATTAAATAATTAATCGATTAATTGATTAATTAATAAATCAAAAATATCCTTTGCAGCCAAATCACCTGGTCATTGGCATGTCCAAATATCAGCTTCCTAACTCAAAAGGTGCCTGAGTTAATAATGGTCAGAAGATAAATGAAATTTAATTAATTAAATAAGTACTTAATTAAACGCTAATAATTAAATAACTCCTCAATTAATTGATTATTCAAAAAACAAAAAATACCGTATTTGACAAAGGACTTGCTCACTACTGTGCCGAAATTTCAGCTTCCTAGCTCAAAGGATGGCTGAGATATCGTCCGGACAACCAAGAAAACAAACAAGAAACCAGAGTGAAAACTGAGTACTCTCTTTCAGCGTGCGTCACTGCCGAGCCCCCTTCGGTGCCCGGCAATGACGATTTGCAATGCCTGGAGGTGGCATAGGAAAGGAGCGGTGTACAACAAGAAAAAGAAACCAGAGTGAAAACTGAGTACTCTCTTTCAGCGTGCGTCACTGCCGAGCCCCCTTTGGTGCCCGGCAATGACGATTTGCAATGCCTGGAGATGGCATAGGAAAGGAGCGGTGTACAACAAGTACACATACATTCAAAGTACACCGCCCCATGCCAAATAATTAAATATGCTGCAGCGCGGCATTGCCGGGGCGCCTCCGGCGCCCGGCAATACCGCAGTGCAGCTCATTGAGGCTGCATTGGGAGGGAGAGGTGTGCACTAATTGATTGATTAATTGTATAATTAAAATCAATAAAACATTATCACAAAATATTTTCTTAATCAATTGGCTAATAGCATACCTAAAGCACTAGTGCTTCATCCGAAGATGTATCTTTTAGAAATTTAATTAAATAAGTCATTTATAAAAAATTAAATAATTAATTGATTACTCAATAAATAATTAATCGATTAATCAATAAATAATTAATAGATGAAATGATTAATCAATAAATCAAAAATATCCTTGATAGCCACATCACTTGGTCACTCATGTCCAAATATTAGCTTCCCAGCTCAAAAGGTGCCTGAGATATTGGCCAAATGAGAATGAAAATAAATAAATAATAATCATAAAAAAATTAAATTATTAATCAATTTGGTCAGAGAACACATAAACTACCACTATTTCATCAGAATCTGTAACTTTAAAAAAAAAATTTTTTTGTCATTAATCGAATAATTAAATAATTAATCGATTAATTGATTAATTAATAAATCAAAAATATCCTTTGCAGCCAAATCACCTGGTCATTGGCATGTCCAAATATCAGCTTCCTAACTCAAAAGGTGCCTGAGTTAATGGTCAGAAGAGAAAGGAAATTTGATTAATTAAATAAGTACTTAATTAATCGCTAATAATTAAATAACTCCCCAATTTATTGATTAATCAAAAAAAAAAAATACTGTTTTTGACAAAGGACTTGCTCACTATTGTGCCGAAATTTCAGCTTCCTAGCTTAAAGGATGGCTGAGATATCGTCCGGACAAACAAACAAGAAAGCAAGAAAGAAAGAAAGAAAACAAGAAAACAAGAAACCAGAGTGAAAACTGAGTACTCTCTTTCAGCGTGCGTCACTGCCGAGCCCCCTTTGGTGCCCGGCAATGACGATTTGCAATGCCTGGAGATGGCATAGGAAAGGAGCGGTGTACAACAAGAAACCAGAGTGAAAACTGAGTACTCTCTTTCAGCGTGCGTCACTGCCGAGCCCCCTTTGGTGCCCGGCAATGACGATTTGCAATGCCTGGAGATGGCATAGGAAAGGAGCGGTGTACAACAAGTACAGATACATTCAAAGTACACCGCCCCCATGCCAAATAATTAAATATCCTACAGCGCGGCATTACCGGGGCGCCTACGGCGCCCGGCAATACTGCAGTGCAGCTCATTGAGGCTGCATTGGGAGGGAGAGGTGTGCACTAATTGATTGATTAATTGTATAATTAAAATCAATAAAGGATTATCACAAAATATTTTCATAATCAATTGGCTAATAGCATAACTAAACCACGAGTGCTTCATCCGAAGATGTATCTTTTAGAAATATAATTAAATAAGTCATTAATAAAAAATTAAATAATTAATTGATTAGTCAACAGATAATTAATCGATTAATCAAGAAATAATTAATCGATTAAATGATTAATCAATAAATCAAAAATATCCTTGATAGCCACATCACTTGGTCATTCATGTCCAAATATTAGCTTCGCAGCTCAAAAGATGCCTGAGATATTGGCCAAATGAGAAAGAAATTAAGTAAATGATTAATAATGAAAATAAATAAATAATAATCATTAAAAAATTTAATTATTAATCAATTCGGTCAGAGAACACACAAACCACCACCATTTCATCAGAATCTGTAACTAAAACAAACAAACAAAAAATCGTCATTAATCGAATAATTAAATAATTAATCGATGAATTGATTAAATAATAAATCAAAAATAGTCTTTGCAGCCAAATCACGTGGTCATTGGCATGTCCAAATATCAGCTTCCTAACTCAAAAGGTGCCTGAGTTAATGGTCAGAAGAGAAAGGAAATTTGATTAATTAAATAAGTACTTAATTAATCGTTAATAATTAAATAACTCCTCAATTAATTGATTAATCAAAAAACAAAAAATAACGTTTTTGACAAAGGACTTGCTCACTATTGTGCCGAAATTTCAGCTTCCTAGCTCAAAGGATGGCTGAGATATCGCCCGGACAACCAAGAAAGAAAACAAACAAACAAACAAACAAACAGAGTGAAAACTGAGTACTCCCTTTCAGCGTGCGTCACTGCCGAGCCCCCTTCGGTGCCCAGCAATGACGATTTGCAATTCCTGGAGATGGCATAGGAAAGGTGCGGTGTACAAAAAAAAAAGGTGCCTGAGATATTGGCCAAATGAGAAAAAATAAATAAATGATTAATAATGAAAATAAATAAATAACAAGTACACATACATTCAAAGTACACCGCCCCATGCCAAATAATTAAATATGCTGCAGCGCGGCATTGCCGGGGCGCCTTAGGCGCCCGGCAATACCGCAGTGCAGCTCATTGAGGCTGCATTGGGAGGGAGAGGTGTACACTAATTGATTGATTAATTGTATAATTAAAATCAATAAAAGATTATCACAAAATATTTTCATAATCAATTGGCTAATCGCATAACTAAACCACTAGTGCTTCATCCGAAGATGTATCTTTTAGAAATTTAATTAAATAAGTCATTTATAAAAAATTAAATAATTAATTGATTACTCAATAAATAATTAATCGATTAATCAATAAATAATTAATAGATGAAATGATTAATCAACAAGTACACATACATTCAAAGTACACCGCCCCATGCCAAATAATTAAATATGCTGCAGCGCGGCATTGCCGGGGCGCCTCAGGCGCCCGGCAATACCGCAGTGCAGCTCATTGAGGCTGCATTGGGAGGGAGACGTGTACACTAATTGATTGATTAATTGTATAATTAAAATCAATAAAAGATTATCACAAAATATTTTCATAATCAATTGGCTAATCGCATAACTAAACCACTAGTGCTTCATCCGAAGATGTATCTTTTAGAAATTTAATTAAATAAGTCATTTATAAAAAATTAAATAATTAATTGATTACTCAATAAATAATTAATCGATTAATCAATAAATAATTAATAGATGAAATGATTAATCAATAAATCAAAAATATCCTTGATAGCCACATCACTTGGTCACTCATGTCCAAATATTAGCTTCCCAGCTCAAAAGGTGCCTGAGATATTGGCCAAATGAGAAAGAAAATAAATAAATGATTAATAATGAAAATAAATAAATAATAATCATAAAAAAATTAAATTATTAATCAATTTGGTCAGAGAACACATAAACTACCACTATTTCATCAGAATCTGTAACTTTAAAAAAAAAAAATTTTTTGTCATTAATCGAATAATTAAATAATTAATCGATTAATTGATTAATTAATAAATCAAAAATATCCTTTGCAGCCAAATCACCTGGTCATTGGCATGTCCAAATATCAGCTTCCTAACTCAAAAGGTGCCTGAGTTAATAATGGTCAGAAGAGAAATGAAATTTAATTAATTAAATAAGTACTTAATTAAACGCTAATAATTAAATAACTCCTCAATTAATTGATTATTCAAAAAACAAAAAATACCGTATTTGACAAAGGACTTGCTCACTACTGTGCCGAAATTTCAGCTTCCTAGCTCAAAGGATGGCTGAGATATCGTCCGGACAACCAAGAAAACAAACAAACAAGAAACCAGAGTGAAAACTGAGTACTCTCTTTCAGCGTGCGTCACTGCCGAGCCCCCTTTGGTGCCCGGCAATGACGATTTGCAATGCCTGGAGATGGCATAGGAAAGGAGCGGTGTACAATAAATCAAAAATATCCTTGATAGCCACATCACTTGGTCACTCATGTCCAAATATTAGCTTCCCAGCTCAAAAGGTGCCTGAGATATTGGCCAAATGAGAAAGAAAATAAAAAAATGATTAATAATGAAAATAAATAAATAATAATCATTAAAAAATTAAATTATTAATCAATTTGGTCAGAGAACACATAAACTACCACTATTTCATCAGAATCTGTAACTTTAAAAAAAAAATTTTTTTTGTCATTAATCGAAGAATTAAATAATTAATCGATTAATTGATTAATTAATAAATCAAAAATATCCTTTGCAGCCAAATCACCTGGTCATTGGCATGTCCAAATATCAGCTTCCTAACTCAAAAGGTGCCTGAGTTAATGGTCAGAAGAGAAAGGAAATTTGATTAATTAAATAAGTACTTAATTAATCGCTAATAATTAAATAACTCCTCAATTTATTGATTAATCAAAAAAAAAAATACCGTTTTTGACAAAGGACTTGCTCACTATTGTGCCGAAATTTCAGCTTCCTAGCTTAAAGGATGGCTGAGATATCGTCCGGACAAACAAACAAGAAAGCAAGAAAACAAGAAACCAGAGTGAAAACTGAGTACTCTCTTTCAGCGTGCGTCACTGCCGAGCCCGCTTTGGTGCCCGGCAATGACGATTTGCAATGCCTGGAGATGGCATAGGAAAGGAGCGGTGTACAACAAGTACACATACATTCAAAGTACACCGCCCCATGCCAAATAATTAAATATGCTGCAGCGCGGCATTGCCGGGGCGCCCGCAGTGCAGCTCATTGAGGCTGCATTGGGAGGGAGAGGTGTACACTAATTGATTGATTAATTGTATAATTAAACTCAATAAAAGATTATCACAAAATATTTTCATTAATCAATTGGCTAATCGCATAACTAAACCACTAGTGCTTCATCCGAAGATGTATCTTTTAGAAATTTAATTAAATAAGTCATTTATAAAAAATTAAATAATTAATTGATTACTCAATAAATAATTAATCGATTAATCAATAAATAATTAATAGATGAAATGATTAATCAATAAATAAAAAATATCCTTGACAGCCACATCACTTGGTCACTCATGTCCAAATATTAGCTTCCCAGCTCAAAAGGTGCCTGAGATATTGGCCAAATGAGAAAGAAAATAAATAAATGATTAATAATGAAAATAAATAAATAATAATCATAAAAAAATAAATTATTAATCAATTTGGTCAGAGAACACATAAACTACCACTATTTCATCAGAATCTGTAACTTAAAAAAAAAAAATTTTTTTTGTCATTAATCGAATAATTAAATAATTAATCGATTAATTGATTAATTAATAAATCAAAAATATCCTTTGCAGCCAAATCACCTGGTCATTGACATGTCCAAATATCAGCTTCCTAACTCAAAAGGTGCCTGAGTTAATGGTCAGAAGAGAAAGGAAATTTGATTAATTAAACAAGTACTTAACAACAACAACAACATGCATTTTAAAGGCCATTTTCCCTGCTAGAGCGGGGGTTAGCCTTGCGGTCCCCATGACAATCTTCTCCATTTTGCCCTATTTTCTGCATCTCTCCTTGTTAACCCCCTTGCCCGCATTTCTTCTTCCACCATCTTTAGCCAAGTATTTCTCGGTCTTCCCCGTCTTCTGCTTCCTTCTACATCCATTTCCATCACTCTTCTCAACCAGTCACTTTCATCCTTCCTCAACACATGACCAAACCATCTCAACCTGTTCCTTTTCACAGCATCAATCACAGGCTCTATTCCCATCATCTTTCGCAATTCATCATTTGTCTTCCTCTCTCTCAACGATACTCCGCACATCCGTCGAACCATTCGCATTTCCACCCTTTCCAACCTTCGTTGCTGCTCTACGTTCATTACCCATGTCTCGCTCCCATAAATCATAACACTTCTCACACATGCAGCATACACCTTTCCCTTCAGCTTCAACGACACTCCCCTCATCATCAGCACGCCATTCAGTTCCCGAATGTACTTAATTAAGTACTTAATACTTAATTAATACTTAATATACTTAATACTTAATATACTTAATACTTAATAACTTAATAAGTACTTAATTAATCGCTAATAATTAAATAACTCCTCAATTTATTGATTAATCAAAAAAAAAAATACCGTTTTTGACAAAGGACTTCCTCACTATTGTGCCGAAATTTCAGCTTCCTAGCTCAAAGGATGGCTGAGATATCGCCCGGACAAACAAACAAGAAAACAAACAAGAAAACAACCAGAGTGAAAACTGAGTACTCTCTTTCAGCGTGCGTCACTGCCGAGCCCCCTTCGGTGCCCAGCAATGACGATTTGCAATGCCTGGAGATGGCATAGGAAAGGAGCGGTGTACAACAAGAAAACAAGAAAACAAGGAAACAACCAGAGTGAAAACTGAGTACTCTCTTTCAGCGTGCGTCACTGCCGAGCCCCCTTCGGTGCCCAGCAATGACGATTTGCAATGCCTGGAGATGGCATAGGAAAGGAGCGGTGTACAACAACCAGAGTGAAAACTGAGTACTCTCTTTCAGCGTGCGTCACTGCCGAGCCCCCTTCGGTGCCCGGCAATGACGATTTGCAATGCCTGGAGATGGCATAGGAAAGGAGCGGTGTACAATAGTCCTGCAGCTAAGCTAAATATAGCATAACAATTGTGCATTTTGTGAGGAAAGCACCAAATTTGGCACACTAGTAGACTATCATATTATGAAAAGATCTGGATATTGGGCCATCTCAGATTCAGAGATTTGATTTTTGCAAGACTTGCAGATTTTGCAGATTTGCAAGCTGAGATTGCAACGCCAGGAACGGCCGACTCCTTCCTGCGAGCTGCCCACGTCACCCGCACAAGAAGAGCTCATCAAATCACTGCAGCGGCACTGCACATCCTGCAACACCATGCGTATGAACGCCACTGTATGACATATGCTGATGATGCAGAAGACCTGCCTGAGTTCGAAGACTGGTGTCACCAGAGAGGAGAAGACATTCCCAACTTTCAGTACTGGGCAACTGTGCTGGAACTAGAGATGTTGGTACTGGTCTACGTGCGTTCTCTGCGGCAGGCTTCATTCACGATGTACCTTGATGCCCTGACGGAACTGGTCCCATGGGTCCATGCCTTAGACCACACACACTATGCCAGGTGGGTCCCTGTTCACCTGAGGGGCATGGTTGCACTCCCAATGAAGCACCCAGATGTAGCCAGAGAATTCAGGGCTGGCAACTTCACTGTACAGAAGACGAAGAAGGTGTTCTCTTCGATCCCAATCGAATCGAAATCTTGCAAAAATCAAATCTCTGAATCTGAGATGGCCCAATATCCAGATCTTTTCATAATATGATAGTCTACTAGTGTGCCAAATTTGGTGCTTTCCTCACAAAATGCACAATTGTTATGCTAAGTTGCCCCACTAATAGGGCAACCTTAAAAACAGTCTTATACTATCATACGCCCAGACAGAACAAACATACTTACACGAATAGGGAATGGCCGGAAGGAATGGCTGGAAGGGGGAGAAGGTCCAAGCAGATGGCAGGGCAGGAAGGTCCGGGCAGATGGCACAGCATCGAGGTCCGCTCCAGGTCGCGCTCCGGTCCACGCTCCAGGCTTGAGGCGAAACCCGGCGGCAGGTGCACGTATCGGTTTCACCCGGTCGGACAATGCGAATATATTGCGGTATTGTCGTCGTCAACGGACCCACTCTCCTGCCTTACGATTCAGCTGTATGCTCATCTGGTACCTCGTATCTCGGACCTTCGCACTCATCTGGTGAAGCAGTCCCTCTCAGCCGCTTTTATTGGGCGTTCCTGTATCCAGCCGCCGGCTCCTAGGACATGCCTACCGGTCGGCTCACCTCGGCCCTGGTTGGCTGGCGAGGGCTCGCTGGCTCCACCTCTTGAGGAGACATTGACAGGCCACGCCTCGTTCCTGGCGCTCGAACCCACTCCTTCCCTTTTTCCTCCAGATTACCGCGTGTTCAATGGCGCCTTGTGGGCGAGCGCTAAGGCGGCTGCGGCTGGCAGAGGCGCGCACTTAGTTGGAGGGCGGCTATTGCCGCAAAATGAATGTGGTTGCAAGGGGGCCTAGGTTATTTGATTAATGCAACGCAGATTCAACTATTGGGAACAGATTCTTAACTAAAACACATAATAATGAGATAACTACAGAGAGGTCCTATGGTGTTCTACGTGTTATACATGGACTAACTAGGGTGCGATCTTTAATATTAGCCAAATAATGGGGATATTTACAGGGGATTATTTATAAGCGAACATTTACCAAAATTTACAAAGTGGAGGTTCTGAAAACCGTAACACAGCAGCCTCACTTCCTCACGGGATTTCCCGGCCCGAAAATTTTACCTTAATGTGACACTCAGGTGTAGTAACCCTCTACTATTAACCTTACCCTGAGTGCGACAGTTTTAAAACAATTAAGTATATCCCGCCTGCTGCGTTGCATTCTATCTAACAGATTCACACCCACAGGATAACCGAATCACGGAATTATTTCCAAACTACACATAAAGCCGGTGGGGAGCATTATTTACAAGACACTAATTATGTACACGGCAAACCCAGGACCTGTCTTTTGGGAGACAAAAAGATGTTTTGAAAGAGGAAGGAGCATGCACAGCACTGTACCGATACACCATACCCACATGCCCGGGGATGCACAATTGATATTGCAGTGCACCCCCGAGCACAAGAGCATTACAATTCACCAAAAAGAGCACCAGAGCACCAATAAGTACAATAAAGCACCAGTCATCACAATAAAAACAAACTGATGACCTTGTTCTTGTTTCTCCTGCTCTGCTGGCCCGATGCTTCTTGATGTTTCTTCCTTGATCTTTCCTCTTCTTTACTTGCGGCCTATTTGGTGGTAATAAAAAGGGCACAAAACGCGTCCGCTTTTTTTAAAATTGTGGCCAGCAGGGGCCAACTAAAGGTGGTCCACCTGCATGGCTTAGTGCCACCTCACCGAGGTCCGCAAGCGAAGACTTTCTCTGGCCATCCTGGCCGGTCTCAGCAGAGGGGTCAGGCCCCAACACGTGGGGTCCATCAGTGTGGTGCTTGGCCACAGAACCGTGGTCCATAAGGTGGGCGGCCACAAAACGTGTGGTCCATAAAGTGGTGTACCGGTCCAGGCAGGCAGGCAGCGGTGGTTCGGGCATACAACTGCGGCTACCTGCGCACTCCCCCCGGACCCAAAAGAACAAGCCGTGAGTGGGGAAGGAAGGACACAGCAAGCATCCGGGCAAGGTCGCAAGGGTACACATTAATACAAGGCAATGCAAGGTGAGGTGCGCATGGGAGCAAGCGGAGAAAGTTCGTCCCTACTGTACGTCACCACTCCTGTCACCTACCTTACCCTTGCCCTTACCCAGTATTTACAAAATTCTACACATTTACAAATTCGTCACTACTGTCTCGTCTTCCCCATATCTCCCCTAATCCAAATTGGTTACCATCCCTCTAATCCAAATTTGCCCCCAATTCCAATTCCTCATCAATCCCTCCTAAGGAGGAAGAGATGGAATTACAGCACAATGTCACACTTACGTCATGATGCATCTTCCAATCCAACCAAATATTTACGAATACAACATCATGGTGTGGAGTCTATCTCACCTTGGTGAGTGGCTGCATATGGTGCGAAGGGATTTCATTCTACCTATCTTCTAAATGATATTACCATTCTTTACACTACCCGGGGTCTTTCCCTGCCAAACCATTGGCCGCTTTACTCTATGCGGTTCTAAAAACAAATTCCCACTGACCATCTGTGGCGCTCACCAATTTGGGGTCTCACTCCCCAGATTCAACTCCCGGTGCTCTCGCACAATTTCAGGGCTGGGTCGTGTGGCGCTCCCAGCAGGCCTGCTCACCTGCACACCTCCGCCACCGTAGTTGCCTCCCGAGCTTACCTGCTCCTTACCCTAACCTATCTTGGGGAAGGCCCTCTGGCTCTCTCCCCACTACCGCCCTCTCTGGCGTCGGGCTACCCGGGTCCGTCCCTGGATCCTCGGGCCCCACTGAACACAACTGGCTCCCAGAGCCTACCTACGGCCTCACCTGGCCGACAGACTAGCAGTGGCGGAGTGCCCATTCAACCATACACACTAACAGGCCACACGCCCAGCCAATTTACTCTACTAATGCACCCATCCAAACACCATTCTACACACGCACCACAGACGTCAATATCCACCATAATTTACCTATACCCTCTACCTACTCTTAAACTACCCTCCCCGGGTACTCGTGAGAGGTGGTCCACCTTTCCCCCATTCACACCTTCGCACCATGCACTCCCACTCCACATTTTCCACACTCTCACTCCACACCATCCATTCTATACTCCATTCATTCCAGACCATTTATTCCCCACAACCATTCTCACCTGTATTTGCACACCTGTGCCCACACACCTGGTGCCACCTGCACCCTCCTTTCCTCCCAGGACCATTCACATCAATACAATGCCAATCACACACTTTCACAATTACTCAATCACACACTGCATCATCTAATCTGACTACTCCCTTCTGAAACTCGTACTCCGTCTTCCCTTATACTAAGCACTCCCCCGTCATTATCAACCAGCTAATCTACCTACGTCCCCTGTACAATGTCACTACTTAAATCTCAAGTCTCCAAAAGTCATCTCTAAATCCCTATCATTTTATCCGAACCCTCCCTGGCTAGTTTGCACAGCCACCCCATAAACTAATGCTCATGTGCCCTGATAGGATGGGAGGGATGGCAGATTTGCCATCCCTCCACATCGGGCATCTCCCATTATCAATTTTGCCCATCCAATTTTTGCCAATCAAATTGGCCCATCCAATTTGCCAATCCAATTTGCCAATCATCAATTTCCTACCCCTATTCGTCCATTATTCTGAGCCTCTTGGTACGTCATTACATTTTCAAAGCTCGGCTTCGCAAAGCCGAGCAATGAATGCGGGTGGTTTGTCTACTGCGGTTGGGTCCGTCCGGCACTTGATGCAGGGAGGAGGTTTCATCGGGCCGAGATTTCGAGGTCCACCTTGGCGCGGAGCCTTTCGGTCTCCTGCCCGATGGCCCAATCTTGCCCGGCCGGAATGCCGCAACCACAAGGGGGCGCCGTTCTGACCACTCCTACCTCCCCTCGAACCGGGCCGCCCGCTTTGCCTGGCAAAGCGCGGACGCGACCGTGCAGGGCGGGGCCCGACCCGAATCGTGCACAATGCTCCGAACAGGAGCGACGCGACCCCGATCCCCGCTGGCTCCCGCAGCCCACACCGCCGGCACGACCGAGAGCTCGCGTCGGCTATACGTCGGCCTAACCGCTGCCCCGGTCAACGTCGATGCCTTACTCGCATGCTCACATCCACACGTGACTCTTCCCATACTCACACATTCTCGCGCGCCAACGCCTTCCGTACATTCCATGCACTCTTTTATTGCACTTTCTCTTACACACCACCCAGGTACACTCATTCCGCTCACAGACTTCGTTACACACCTGACCACCGCACACCTTGGCGCACACTCGTCGTTCGCACACTTCATCAACACACCTCCTCGCGCCCACTCCTCGATCACATCCTCTGTGACAACCATGGGTGTGCACTCTTTTGCACACCCAATCACGCACTTCACCACCAACTCAGGTGTGCATTCCCGCACACGCTCAACCATTCCAGGTGTGCATTCTTTCTCACTCGCCACAACCAACTCGCACTCCGTGTCACTCTCACCACCACACTCTGTCGTGCATTCACTCTCACTCTCGACAGCACACTCACTCCTCAGCGCACACCTTTTCCTCACACACCCCTCCGTTCCACACCTTTCTCGCGCACCTTCTTGCGCACCCTCTCCCGGTACATACTCCATACCATTCATGGGGGTGCTATGTTGCACACACCCAATCACCACCGCACACCCTGGCTCACCAATACCTTTCGCACTCCCCATAGTCGGACATCCTCGCACACACTCTCTTTCCATACACTCCGGACCAGTCGCACACCTCACCCTTGGCCTTTCACGAACGCCCGGGTCTATACCGACCCCCAAGCTCACTGAACCTCCCTTCACACCATATGCATTTCCGATTATATCGCCACTCACCTCGGCGCCTCTTCCCCTTCGCTCCTCCTCCGCCACCTGTAAACTCTTTATTTGGTCAGTAAGCACATCATCATGCTGTGAGCACAGACGTTGCACATATTCCATCACTTCCTCCTTCAGCTCCTTCCTAGTTTCCCTCCGTCTCTTTTTAATTTCACTCACCCCCTCTTCCACCTCCTCTAACTTCTGTTTCACCTCCTTTATTTCCCGGTGCGCCCCTTCAATTTTTCCCTCTAAGGCCACCTTGGTCGTTTCTATGTGCGTCCTAACTTCTCTCTCTTTTGTCTCCAACGTCTCTGTCACCTCGTCCAACCTCTTTGTCAACCCCTCGTGTACCATCTGACATTCTTTCTTCGTCGCTATAAGCTCTTTCTTTATTTCCTTCTGGGTCGCTTTCAACCCTCCTATCACCGCCGTGTTCTTTTCCACCTGCTCCCCAAGCTCCTTCTGTCCCACTGTCAGCTGCCCTACTCCCTGCGTCAACTCCTCTATACCCCCTTGTAACCTCACCGTACTCTTCCTCATCTCCCTCTCCATGCGCTCCTTGCACTGCTTCCCCTCCTTGCGTACCCCCGCGACCTCTTCGCTCACTCCGCGCCTTATATCCTTCCCCATCTCTCCCATCTCTTTGGTAGATGCCGCCCTCATCTGCTCCAAATCATTCCTTTGGGCATCCAATTTACTTTCCAACCCGTTTTTTACCTCCTCTATCTGATCCCCCATCTGTTTAATTTCCCGGGCGGATTGCTCCCCCATCTCCCTCAATTTGCCTCCCATCTTGTTTTCTAGCCCCGTTAACCCATTCTTCACCCCTTCCATTTGGTTCTCCTGGGTGGCCATTCTATTTTCAATCCTGTTAACCCGTCCTTCATTTCCCCAATTTGGCTACCCACGTCCTCCAATTGGCCCCCTAATCCTCCCAATTTGACCTCTATGCCCCCAATTTGGCTTCCCAATTGCTCCCCCATTCTATTTTCCAAATTATTTATGTTACCCCTTACTTCTTCCCTCATTTCTTTCATATCCGCCCTTGATTTGTCCCCCTCTACTTCCAATCGACTGCCCATTGCATCCATCTTACTCCCTGACTCTACCATATAGGCCCTCATTTGTGCCATGAAGGTGTCCAGATAGGATTGCACATCCATAACCCCCATTTGCGTGGCAGGCGCGGTTGGGTCCCCGACCCAGATTTATGCATGAGAGGTCCGTATGCCTGTGGTAACGCCACAGTCTCCTCTGTCAATGGTGCATAAATACACCAGAAAGACACCGATGTTGGGAAGAGGACAAAGACAAAGTGGGACATAGCCGACACAGGCAACACGGACAACAAAACACAATACACCGCTCAAACACACACAAAACACTTGCAACATAAGCCGAGCATGGGTCGATGGTCACGAGGTCTCACAACACAGCTTTGTGATTGGTTGATAGAATAGGCCCACCCCCCCCCCCCCCCCCCCCCAGGTATATCTGGGAGGAGGTGAACAAGGGAACTTCTCTTGATGAAGGCTAGTGGAGGCTCAGCGCACGCTGGGTTGCTGGCCGAAACGTTGAGTTTTTTTAAAGACAAAGCTATAGGTTGGAGATTTTTGGAGAACGGAAAAATGGATATCGTGGATATAATTCCCAACCGCCATTCATTACTTGATATATATATATATATATATATATACTCAGGGAGACTGAGAGAGACTCCATATGCTCTACACCATAGTCAGGGAGACTATATATTATATTTATATATATATATATATGTATATATATATATACCAATTTGTCGCTTCGAATATTTGCAATATATATATATTCTGAGGAAATTATGGCTGACTCAATGGCGCAGTGGGCTGTTGACGCGTAATCAATGGAGGTCCGTGGTTCGAGTCCCGTTTTGAGTCGGAATTTTTCACACTTCGCCCCTCGCAGGAATTCGATTCCTGTTTATTTATAATTTAAAAAAAAAAAAAAAAAAAAAAAAAAAAATATATATATATATATATATATATATACAGACTTGGCATTTAATATGGAATATTTTTTTGTGGGGGTGAACTTACTTTTCAAGATGTCTTAGAACCAAAAGTTCATTGGAATTATGTTGAAATTATTCTAGATTTTGTTAATGTGACCTTTAAAAGAAACAAAAAACACATTTGACATTTCGAAACAAATAAATTGACCCTTGAAAGTGATGTAAACTGATATCGAACTCAATTCAAGGACAGTACTGTGTTAAACTTCTGTACGTTTTCCAGAAGTATCTCTTTATTTTGCACATTAGCCAAATTTTTTTTAACAAAAACAGAAGTTAAATTACGACTGGGATTACGGACAGTAAAATTACAGTTCAGTACTTCGTGTAACCCCCACGAGCATTCAGGAGAGCACGTACACCTTGAGGCATGATGTTCACAAGATTTGCCAAGGTTTGGACAGGAATCGCTTGCCATGCAGTGACAATAGCCTGCTGCAATTCATGCACAGAGGTAGGCTGCTGGTCCAAGTTGTCGATTTGACGCGTTAATTCTGCCCTCAAGTTCTCTATCGGATTCATATCCGGGGACATGGTAGTCCACTCCATATGCTCTACACCATGGTCAGCAAGAAAGTGTTGGATCATGCGAGCACGATGAGGCCGTGCATTGTCATCTTGGAAGACAAAGTTTCCTCGAAAGGCTGCACGAGCAAATGGAAGCAATGTTTCTTCCAGAATGACCCTGTACTTGAACTGGTTCAGGTTTCCATTCAGAACAACCAGGTCAGTTTTGCCCCCTGCATGAAAAGCAGCCCAAACGGTCACCCCACCACGTCCAGCTTGGACTCTTGGCACTATATAATCTTTGTTGTAGGCTTCATGCACTTGTCTGCACACTCGGACGCGGCCATCTTGACGATAGACCAGAAATCTAGACTCGACACTGAAGATCACGTGATTCCAGTGTCCTGGCTGCCATTGACGGTGCTCTCTGGCCCACTGCAATCGGCGCTGGCGGTGTTGTCTGGTCAGGCGTGGCTTTCTCAGGGGACGCCTGGCACGATAGCCTGCTTGAACCAGTCGTTGGTTGACTAGCCTTCTGGATACAGGCACATTTGTCAGTTGCTGCCACTCAGCCCTAAGCCGATTAGCTGACTTGGTACGGCCATTGCGGACTAACAAATGCAGCTGGCGATCATCCCTCATTGTGGTTCTGAGGGGACGTCCTGGCCTCGGTATTGGAGTAGGGACACCCCTCTGAGTATTTCGTTTCAGGATCTTTGACACGTGACCTTGAGTGATGCCATACTGCCGGGCAATAGCACGCTGTTTCATGCCGTAATTTCGTAAAGCCACCACTCCATGACAAACAGCATTGTCGAGTTGACGGACCATCTCCAGAGGAAGCGGCAATAACTTTTGGAGACGTGCAGCAGTTGTTTTCCACTAATACAGAACGCAACAACCCTTGTATACCCGACTGTGAAGCCAATCGTCAAATGCACCTGTCCGTACATTTTGCCACGCCACCTGTGATATAATCCTGTTGTTGACTTCTTGCTGCCACAGACAATCAGTGACATGGTTCTTTTAACAAATAAATCACCAAAGTGTAAAAGAAACTCACCAGATTGATATACTGAGTTAAGAAAGTAAACCCAAGTCAAGAAAAAAAAAATATTCCATATTAAATGCCAAGTCTGTATATATTGTTGCGGATATGAGGACTGTATATTTTTTTGATTGTGTGAATTATTATTATTGTTTATTCTGCGCCTCCTGCCTCCGGAGCTGTGTAAAGGTCAAAGGGCATCCCATAATTAGTCCATAAAGCATCCACACCACAGCCAATAATAGAATACCCCTGTTCGATAGTTATATCTTATTCTGTGTTTTAGGGTAAGGCTGTGTCTCCCATTAATAGAAGTACTCCATTGCACCAAGCAAAAGAGATAGATTCCCTTCATTCCCATTCCCAAAACCTCCATTCCCCCTTTTTGTCGATTAGAAACTACCTCCGCTCCAATTACCGCCATTGACCACGAGGCAGGGTCGGAGAAGAAAGGCGTGTCTCCACCTCATCATAGAGGGGAGGAGTGAGCCAGCCCCACTCGACCAACCATGAGCCAGGGGTTTGGCTAGAGAGGGCGGAGGAAGAGCGATCGGGGAGGTTCGCAAAGGTTGAGGGGCGGGGCCTATATAACCCAAGGCAGGGCGTGTCCAAAGGAGATGAGCTTTTACCGGCAGACAAAAAGGGAGCCCAAGCCGTTGAGAAGAGAGAGGGTCCAAGAAGCAGAGCTGAGTTGTGTGGTTTTGGTCGTCAGTGGTTGCGTTGTGGTGGTCAGTGGTTGCGTTGGTTGCGTTGAGTTGTCGGTGGTGAGGAGTGATTGGACCAAGAGAACATAGAGAACATCCAAGGAGAGGACATCCCAGAAAGCACAAAGCCTGTTGTAATCCTGGAAAAGCACGCGACGTCCACAGCAGCAGCAGCAGCGGCGGCCACAGCAGCAACAACACTCAACAGCCGCTTGGTGCCTGGACGGCGGTTTTGAGCAGGGCCGCGAAGGAACGGCGGCTGCTAAACGCGCCGATCGTGCTGCACAATACAACTCCAAGCCATCCTCTGCTTCCAGCCAATTCCTGTCATCATTCCCCGTGTGAGTCTGTCTTTTGTTTGTTCTGTCCCTGGGTTAATTAAGACTGTAGGTAAGCTAGCGTTGCACTGTGTATCTAATCTCGTCTGTAAATAAACGTGACTGCTTTCTTTTTGCTTGTGTGTATAATAAATCCAATTACTCTTCTGTCCGTCTTCTCGTCTTATTCCTTTTCCTCTTTGCATTCGGTCGTTTTAGAGTTTTCCAGATTGGGCAGCTGCGGTGCGATACGGTCAAAGTTGGGGGTGAATCGGGTGAGTTGGGGAAGAATCGGGGGAACTGTTAGGTCGCGGTCATACCAACCGCTCGGTCAAAAATAACATCTTAACCGCGACAGTAACAATATACATATGCCAATTTGTCGCTTGGAATATTTGCAATATATATTTGCAATATTTGAAATTATATATTTGCAATATATGCAATAATATTTGAAAAATAAATAAATAAATAAATATATTGTTATGGTTTTGAGGTTTGTACAGTGAGTTCAATAAATGTTAAAGGTTTTCCCCCCATAGATAGTCACACAAGCAACATGTAGCCTCATTTGTAGTATAGTTATTTCTTAGTATGTGTGAGAATAGGCCATTTCCTGTGTTAGTTCTGCATTGTGTAAAGACAGAAGAATAGGCCCTACTTGCCACCGATTTCCCAGCCACCCTAGCCTCATCCGTAGCCTCAATACAGTTTGTTAACATTGGTTCATATTGGGCGAGTTAACACGAGGGAGGCGGAGGAGGATTGGGGCAGAGTCGAGGCGGAGCGGCAGAAGAAATGACGGTAAGCATGAGCCGCCAATCAGAGCTCGAGGGTAGTGGCGTCAGAGGGTATGGTGAGAAGAGTCTGGTGAGTTCCAGAAGGTTCGCGGGGCGTGCTTATATAACCCGATGCACAAAGCCCTCGGAAGGACTTACAGAGGGAGCTTGCGGTAACAGGACTAGCGCGTGGAACACTAATAACGAAAGGACTTGACTTGCTGCGAGAGAGAGAGATAAAAGGACTCGCAGAGGAACGCCCGATAAGCGAGAGAGGACTTCACTTGCTGCAAGAGCAGCAACTTGATCCACCGCGAAGGTGGATCTTCACTTGATCCACCGTTTGCCCTTCACGTGACTCGTGGTGGTCCCTCTCGGCTCTCCCCCCGTTGGTATTTTTGTGCACATAAGATTGTTCACGGTTCTGTTTAAATATTATTTAAATATGTATAACCTTTCCCCTTCAGTGTTTTACTCAGTGGTATTTTACAACACGCTGTTTTTCTTCCTATTTAAAAGGCTTTTCTCAATTTCCTCTCCAACTCATTCCACCTCAAAAAAAAGAAATTCAATATCTTATACGTCTCCCTCACTACATGGTCTAAATTCACATTCATTCCATCCCTCCTCCATCATTCTGAACCGGATTGCGAACTTGAAAATCACAACAAACCCAATTTGTTTTCAATGTTCGTCTTTCATTAATCATCCACTTTCTAAACTCCCCTCTTGCCCCTCCCATCCAAATCCCTCCCCTTGCACCTACACTCCTAAACTCCCCCCTTGCCCCGCCACTCTTAAACTCCCCCCCTGCCCCTCCACTCCTGAACTCCCCCCTTGCCCTTCCACTCCTGAACTCCCCCCTTGCCCTTGCCCTCCTAAACTCCCCCCTCACTCCTCCCCTTCAAAACTCCCCCCCAACCCCTCCCATTCAAATCTCCCCCCATACCATTCCTCTCCAATTCTCCCTCCTCCCCCCTCCTCCTCAAAGCTGCCTCCTCCCCACTTCGTCTCCCTTCTATCTCATACCTCCACCCCCCCCCAACCTTCTTCTTTCCTCTGCCCCCCCTCAAACAACCCCTCACTGTGCCTCATCCCTTCACCTTCAAACCTTTCATCCTCCTCATCCTTCCCTTTCTTGGAACTCTTCTGCAATCGCTGACACACTAACAACTGCTCTCCCTACCTCCCCCTCTCATCCTTCATCTTACCCTACTCCTCCCCTCCCCTGTCCTGTACCCGATGCTCCCCCTCTCTCTTCATTAACGGTATGGACCTCAAACATCCGGGGCCTTCGCTCAAACCTGACTGATCTCTCCATACAGGTTGCTTCTGACAATCCAGACTTGATCTGCTTAACAGAGACTTTCCTCCTTCAAGATGTCTCTGATTCCTTAATATCTCTTCCTGGTTACTCCCTCCTCCGGTATGATAGACCTGAGCCTCGGCCTGGTGGTGGGGTGGCTATCTTTATCAAAAACTCTCTTCCTCACTCTCCTTGCACTGCCCTCTCTCCTCCTCACCCCCAGGAGTACCTCTGGCTACGGCTTCCTCTCCGCTCCCACATTTTGTTCATATGTGTTCTGTACCGTCCCCCAAACAGTGATGACTCCATCTACATTTCACTGTCTGACAACATGGACCAACTTCTATCCACTCATCCCAACTCTCTCTTCCTCATATGTGGTGACTTCAATTGTCATCATGCCACCTGGTTGGGTGTGGGTTCCTCTCTCACCAGTCATGGCACCTCAGCAAAGGACTTCTGTGACTCACTGGGATTGACACAATCTGTCAATTTCCCGACCCGGATCTCAGCCAATGGAGTATCTTCTCTTCTAGACTTGGTTATGACTAACTTCCCTGCTAATGTCTGCTGCTCTTCTTCTGCTCCAATCGGTTCTTCTGATCATGTGCTTGTCAAAGTGGACATCTCTCTGGCCATTCTCAGAGAGCCTCCTCAGCGTCGACGAGTCTGGCATTTCACTCAGGCCGACTGGGACGGTCTTCAAGCAGCCATCAATCGTCTGGATTGGTCTCCCATCTCCACTGCCTCTGACATCAATTCTTCCTGGGAATTCTTCCAAAGCAAACTGATCTCTCTCATGCACAGATCTATCCCATCTCGCCTTCAGTTGTCTTACCCTTCCTCCCGTCCATGGTACACTGAATCTTGTGGTGAGGCAGTTGCCCTGAAACAACTTGCCTTTGCCTCTTGGAAGGCAAATCCAACTGAAGGAAATCTCAGTTCCTTCCACCAAGCTCGGAACAAGTGTGTGTCCACCCTCAGGAGTGCCAGGAAGCACTATCTCTCCTCACTCAAGAATGAACTCTCAAACCTGTCTCCTTCCTCCAAATCCTGGTGGCGTCTGGTCAAATCCGTTTCTGGTGTTTGTTCCCCCTCCATCCCCTCCCTTACCTCAAATGGCCACACAGTTGACATCGCACGTGACAAAGCCGAATGCCTCAACTCTGTGTTTGCCTCAAAATCCTTAGTCCCAAACCCATCTCTCTCTGTTCCCACCTTTCCCAGTCGAACCCAACTGCTCCTGGACTCTGTGTCCTTCTCTCCTGACAATGTGGAGGAGTTTTTGTCAAACCTCGACTCTGATTCTGCAACTGGACCAGACGGCATCAGCCCACGGGTCCTAAAATCCTGCTCTGCCGCTCTATCTCACCCTCTCTCTGTTCTTTTCACCCTATCTTTTGCTCAAGGTCATCTGCCAGCATCCTGGAAATCAGCAAACATTACCGCTTTACACAAAAAAGGTGCAAAAACAGATCCTTGCAACTACAGACCAATCAGTCTGCTCCCAATTATCAGCAAAGTCATGGAATCCATCATTGCTTCGGATATGAAATCTTTCCTCTTCTCCAATGGCTTGATCTCTGATCATCAATTTGGTTTCAGACCAGGTCACTCTACTCTGGACATGCTGCTTCTGCTGTCTCAACAATGGATGGAGGTCCTCAATGCCAAACAGGAAATCAGAGCTGTCTCCCTTGACATATCACGTGCCTTCGATACGGTCTGGCACCCAGCTCTGCTCACCAAACTCTCCTCCTATGGTATCCATGGAAATCTCCATGCATGGCTTGCGGACTTCCTCTCTGGTCGTAGTCAACGTGTGGCCCTGAATGGATTTCTCTCATCTCCCCTTCCCGTTCAGGCTGGAGTTCCCCAAGGCAGTGTGCTGGGCCCTGTGCTTTTTCTGGTCTTTATCAATGATCTCTCCGACTCTCTGGAAAATCCTCTGTATCTCTTTGCTGATGACTCCACTCTCTGCCGCTCCATTCCTCTTCCCTCAGATCGGCAGTCTGCAGCCTCCTCACTCTCTGAAGACCTGGACAAAATCACAGACTGGTCAAACATGTGGAACATGTCTTTCAATCCTGACAAATCTCACACTCTTACTATGTCTCTCCGAAAAGATCGACTGGACAACCCTCCCATCTACTTTCTCAACAATCCTCTCCAAGAAGTTCTGTCGCTCAAGCTTTTGGGTCTCACCATCTGCCATGATCTTTCTTGGGAAAACCACATTTCCAAGCTGGCCTCCAAAGCCAGTCGCCGACTGGGAATCCTCCGTCGTGCGAAGTCCTTCCTAGGCACACCTGAGCTCCTCACCACATACAAGGCTTTCATCCGCAGCTCAATGGAATACTGTTCTCCCCTATGGGCTGGTGCTCCTGCCTCACACCTGGCTCGGCTTCACGCTGTTGAATCCAAAGCTTTCAGAATCATTGGAATCTCCCGCGATGAAGCTATCTCTGAGGGCCATTCACTCACTCACCGCAGGCAGGTAGGTGGTCTTTCTGTCTTCTACCGACTCCTCTCCGGCCTTGCTCCCCCAGCTCTCTCTGTGCTCTGTCCCCCAAATATTCCTACAGGTCGCACAAGATCTGCCAGCCACCCTCTGATGGTTAAACTGCCGAAATCTCGGCTCTCTGCTCACCTTCACTCTTTCATTCCTCTTTTCTCCCGCCTCTGGAACAAACTCCCACACTCACTTCAATCACACTCCTCCCTCCAGGTCTTCAAAACAGCTGTTCACCACCATCTCTTATCTTCCCCCATCCAAAACCTTGATCTTTTCTACCCCCACTAATTCACCCCAGATCCACCTTGTTTGAAATTCCAACTTCTTTCCTGGAAGTCTTGGCAGTGTCCATATGTTTTATACCTCTCCCACCCCCCCACCCCCCTTCCCATGCCTCCCCCCCAAAGCCCTCTCCCTCCCACAGTTCTCTCGATGTCTCCATGTCTCTCGGTCCCTGCTCTCAAATGTTGTGTTTGTGTCCTTCCCCCTCTCTCCCCATCTTGTCTACCGCTCCCGATGTTATTTGTTTTGTGTGTCTGTTTGTCAAAAAAAAAAGAGAGAGAGAGAGATAAAAGGACTCGCAGAGGAGAGAGGGAGATAAAGGACTTGCACCAGTTACGGGAAAGGACTTGCTCGTTGGAGAATTTGCACGGGAGAAGGACTCGGTGTTGAACTTACAGCCAGAACGCGCGGTGCTTGACGAGCTTGATGAGCCTTGCCGTACTTTTTTTTTTTTTTTGTATGCTGAATCGAGGCTCGTGAAAGAGCTAACATTTATTGGCGCTGAGGAAGCGCCTTTAGCGATTGACTTCCAGCCAGTGTAACGCTAATTCCTGTCACAGGAATTCTGAGATCATATAAGTGGGCGTGGCAGTTCCTGATTGGTTCGTGTTGGGGAACGCCTTCTCGCTGCCGACGTGACGTAAATTCGCGCCCGCGCACTGGTGATTGGCGCTGAGGAAGCGCCTTTAGCGATTGACTTCCAGCCAGTGTAACGCTAATTCCTGTCACAGGAATTCTGAGATCATATAAGTGGGCGTGGCAGTTCCTGATTGGTTCGTGTTGGGGAACACCTTCTCGCTGCCGACGTGACGTAAATTCGCGCACGCGCACTGGTGAAGCTTACTCGATCTTACTCGATCCCATATTACATGTACTTTCATTGCATACAAATTATACTTCCTCCTAGAAATTCCATGCCCGAACCTCAGCGCAATCCAAGAGGATTCACTTGTTTCACAAACAAATCAACCAGACAAACAAGATATATAAAAAGAGGGAGTGGAAGACAAGATGGGGAGAGAAAGGGAAGCACACAAACATAACATTTGAGAGCAGGGAGATGTGTGGGAGGGAGAGGGCTTGGGGGGAGGAGGCATGGGAAGGGGGGGGGGGAGGGGGTGGGCGAAGTATAAAACACAAGGACACCAAGGACTTCCAGGACAGAAGTTGGTATTTCAAAAAATTTGATTTGGGGTGAAATTAGCAGGGGTAGAAAAGATCAAGGTTTTGGATGGGGGAAGATAAGAGATGGTGGTGTACAGCTGTTTTAAAGACCTGGAGGGTGGAGTGGGATTGAAGAGAGTGAGGGAGTTTGTTCCAGAGGTGGGAGAAAAGAGGAATGAAGGAGTGAAGGTGAGCAGTCTTGATTTTGGTAGTTTAACCATAAGAGGGTTGCAGGCAGATCTTGTGCGACCTGCAGGAATATTTGGGGGACAGAGCCCAGAGAGAGCTGGGGGGGGGGGGGGGGCAAGGCCAGAGAGGAGTTGGTAGAAGACGGAAAGACCACCAACCTGCCTGCGGTGAGTGAAAGGCCCTTGGAGTTAGCTTCATCGCGGGAGATTCCAATGATTCTGAACGCTTTGGTTTCAACAGCGTGAAGACGAGCTAGGTGTGAGGCAGGAGCACCAGCCCAGAGGGGAGAGCAGTATTCCATTGAGCTGCGGATGAAAGCCTTGTATGTGGTGAGGAGCTCAGGTGTGCCAAGGAAGGACTTTGCACGACGGAGGATGCCCAGTCGGCGACTGGCTTTGGAGGCCAGATTTGAAATGTGGTTTTCCCAGGAAAGATCATGGCAGATAGTGAGACCCAAAAGCTTGAGTGACAGAACTTCTTGGAGAGGATTATTCAGAAAGTGGATGGGAGGGTTGTCCAGTCGGTCTTTTCGGAGAGACATCGTAAGACTGTGAGATTTGTCAGGATTGAAAGAGATGTTCCACTTGTTTGCCCAGTCTGTGATTTTGTCCAGGTCTGCAGAGAGTGAGGAGGCTGCAGACTGCCGATCTGAGGGATGAGGAATGGAGCGACAGAGAGTAGTGTCATCAGCAAAGAGATAGAGAGGATTTTCAAGAGAGTCAGGGAGATCATTGATGAAGACCAGAAAAAGCACAGGGCCCAGAACACTGCCTTGGGGAATTCCAGCCTGAACAGGAAGAGGAGATGAGAGAAACCCATTCAGGGCCACACGTTGACTACGACTAGAGAGGAAGTCCTTAAGAGCCACATAAGAACGGCTGAGTAACCGCCCTTTGCCATAAAAGTCCGCCCCCTTGCCGTTCCGCCCGATATCTCCTTCATTCGAGAGACGCGCTACGAGCCCCTGTCTTCGCCTGCCGCCATCTTCGCGGGACGTGCCGGGGACCATGGAGAGCTGGACGAGTACCATCCCTGGACGCGTTGGGGAACACCTGCCCATCTGCAATCCCATGTGTGAGTGTGAATGAGATGGGCCCGTTGTCCCAGGGATAAGTTAAGACTGTATAAGGATTACTCTGTGTCTCTTCGTCCTGGAACTTTGCCTGGCGTTGGCTTAGCGGTTAGGGTGCCGGCTTGGGATCCTAGGATCCTGGGTTTGAATCCCGGTCGATTGCTGAATTAACGCCAGGGGGGTTGACTCAGCCTGTTATCCTTCCGAGGTCGGCAAATTGAGTATCAGCTTGCTGCGATGAATGATCACGGTGTGTACCCCGATTCAGAATAGGCACACTGTATCCCTGCGCATCGAAGAGGGTGACCAAGGGTTGGCGTCAGGAAGGGCATCCGGCCATAAAAACATTGCCTCAAACAGGGAACTGTGGAAATGTAACTCATTGATTGGGAATGGTAACTCATTGATTAGGGCTGGTAACGAAGCAGATAGACGATTTCGTAAATGAAGTCAGGAATGTGCACGAACATGGTAATCTCTTGTCCACCTGGTCACAGCCCCAGGCTGGAGCACCCCCCTATTGTTTGGTAAATGGAACTCGCAGCAGGAGGGGAGGGAGCTGGTGCCAGTGAGACGACTGAGTAAGCAGCGGAGAAGGGATTACGATTTCAGCGGACAGAGGATTAAATGAAGTGTGCCGATATAAACAGAAGGGACTTTGAGCCAAGAGAGCACTCATCCTCAGAAGCCCTGCACGACGGAATGAACGCGTACCACGAGTTCGGCGCTGCAGCCGAACAAGAAGGACTATGCGGATAGAGTTAACCTGGTCCATTGAGTTAAACGATATTATTTGGTAATGGAATGAAGTGAATAACCAGTTAATAATAAAGTCATGACCTTTTGTAAAACCTGTTTCCGACCATTGGCGTCTTGAGTCTCACCCTACCACTTCCCTGACAATCTGGAGGCACCGCTGGAATTTCGAGTGGACGTCGCCAAGGTAAGCATAGCGTCTTGGGGATGGTCCATTATGAAATATGAATTCTGAATCATGGTGGAGGATGTGTGTGGGACTTGTGATTGTCCATAGGTAATCCAAGGATGGAACGTTTTAAATGATTCTATTATTCGTGAGCTTGCGAGGATATGTACATTATACGCTGGGTATTAAAAGCCTTACTCTGGTCTGCAGGCAAATCGGCTCATGAAGTGCACCATGAGGCGATTTGTTTGCCGGTTCGGTAAGGTTCGGTAAGGTCCGTACACGTGTACAATCGTGTACACCCGTTTTAAATAAATAATTTTTTTTCAGTTTTCCCGCCATGTCTAAAACTCGTTCGATCAACAAATAAATTCATGACAGACAACCCCATCTTATACCGGTCCAGAATTATTATGAAAGATGGCGATTGGATGAAAATTGCATCAAATTTTGTCCAGGTCCATCACTAAGCCTTTGAGACATGTGTCACGGTTGAATGAAAGACAATAATTAAGTGCTTTTGTGGAAAAGCAATGGCAAACCACCCAATGTCACCACTTTCATGAGCTCAGAGAAATAATAATTCCAAATTCCACTCTGATGGCTCAATGGAAATCGGCAGCAGAATGAAAATCAACAGACAATGGAACAGCTAGCGACGAGTGTTTGTGAGTAACAACCACCCTCTGGTCGAGGCTCATAGGAAAAGTGATACTTATTGATTCGGCACGCTTACAATAGATATAAATGGCGAAGGTTGTGGTTGGTTCGATTTTGCGAAATGAACGTTCTTTGAACAAGTTAAATGGAAAAATAATGAAAAAGTATATAATTGTTTACTCTCTGAAACTGGGTAGTGTATAGAACTCTGGGTATAGTTCTCAAATCACTCTGGGTTGTGCCTTGAAGAATGAATTGGAGTTGTGACAAGGTGTAGACAGATGGGAGGTTGCGATGCTGGTACTGTGGATTCTATGAGACAAAGTACAGACAAATTTTGTTTCACTTCTAAAAAAAAAAAAAATTTGGACAAAAGTGGGTGTAAGGATCTAAGCGTGTAATGTAATGTAAGGATGTAAGGTAAAATTGAGTTATGGAATTAATTGCTTTCAACAATGCAAAGGGTGACAAGATATGGGATTGTAATGGGATTTTAATGGGATAAATATAAAAGATATTTGTTTTTGTCAAGAAAAAGTGACAATTAGCTGAGGAGTCACCGAGGCCAAACTTTAACCTTTGACGGCAGAGAAATTGTGTTCTGACAGCAGAAGACTTCCAAATAATATTTATGGCTGGATTGTTTCAAGAGAAATGACATACTATTTATTTTAATATAAAATTGCTATGAGATGAAATTATATTTTCGGTGTTGGTGTGATACTAATTACCTAGAAAAATATATCTGAAGACTTACGGACATAATTTAGGCAAAATATGGCAGAATAGTTGTTGATAGTTTAGGCACATATCAGAATGCTTGTTGATTTAAAATTTCAAAGTCAAATTTTTACACCTTCAAGTACTGATGAAATCTCCATTTTTCACATGTAGTTTTGTTGAAAAACGGATGAAGGTGAATAATTTAGGATTATTAGAAAAATTTTGATGGGTCTAACTGTGGAAAGTGTTATTAAATCATAGGTAGAGGTAACAAGGAAACTAGGTGTTACTAGGAAACAAAAGTATTCAGGTGTTACCAGGAAACAAAAGTAGACAGACAAGCAAAATGAGTATAAAGACGTTGACCAACCAAGATGTTGCATATCTTTGTTGATGTTCTGACGTTGTTTATTTCAATTATGGTCGGAATTATTAGAATTGCTATTAAATGAGAATTTTCATATTGGATGTTAAAGCAACGAAGAGTTTTATGGGATTATAAGGTCATATCGCGACATCATGGGAAAGCTAATGTTAATTGTGGGATGTCAGAGGTAATGGTGTAGTTTAATGTTCACACTGTTTTGGAAAATAATGCTCGATGCAACATGATCCTAAAAAGAACCCATCCCTACATCTAAGGATCAGGAAGGGAAGGAATGGAAAATTTGAAGTATTAAAGTTACGGAACTCAAAATATCTAGGTTTGGATGTAGTCATTAAAAAATTGAGTCATTCATTGGTTTGATGATAATCCTAATATTTTGATAAATATTTGATAATAATCCTAATAATTTTAATCCGAGGAATAATATTGCTAATAGTTTGTCTGAAGGCTTTGATAAGTATTTGTCTAAAGCAAACAGCGACTTCTAAGATGACAGACGTGTGAGGTATTTGGCATCGCCAGACTAGCTTATTGGTTTAGGAATGTTTAGAGGTCATTGCAATGTGATAATTACTTGTGATCATTTGTGAAATTTCATGAACAGATATGTGAAATGGATGTAATTTGAGTGAGTATGAGAAAATTTGGTGCGGGATTCGTGGAATGTACAAGGCCGGACATGATCATTGGCAATTCAATTGAACTAATTGACTGATATGTAAATCCAATTTCAAATTTCAAGTAAATCGAATGAAAATTAAGGATTTTGTTCGTTGTTGCAACGTTGTGCTCCAACGTTTTGGGAACATCCAAATGTTGGGTTTTGCTAACGTTTCCACAACTTCGCCACAACGTTTCACTTTCGTTGTTGCAACGTTTTGCTCCAACGTTTTGGGAACATCCAAATGTTGGGTTTTGCTAACGTTTCCACAACGTCGCTACAACGTTTCACTTTCGTTGTTGCAACGTTTTGCTCCAACGTTTTGGGAACATTCAAATGTTGTGGTTTGCTGACGTTTCCACAACGTCGCTACAACGTTTCACTTTCGTTGTTGCAACGTTTTGCTCCAACGTTTTGGGAACATTCAAATGTTGTGGTTTTGCTAACGTTTCCACAACGTCGCCACAACGTTTCACTTTCGTTGTTGCAACGTTTTGCTCCAACGTTTTGCGAACATCCAAATGTTGGGTTTTGCTAATGTTTCCACAACGTCGCTACAACGTTTCACTTTCGTTGTTGCAACGTTTTGCTCCAACGTTTTGGGGACACTCAAATGTTAAGTAAATCGGATAAGAATTCACGAGTTATTTAATTATTAGCGATTAATGAAGTACTTATTTAATTAATTACATTTTTTTATTACATTACAGTAATTACATTACAGTAATTACCTGGGGTAATTACAGTGATTACAGTTCCGGTAATTACAGTAATTACAGTAATCATTACAGTAATTGCAGTAATCTTATTACAGTAATTACATTACATTAACTCAGGCACCTTTTGAGTAAGGAAGCTGATATTTGGACATGACACTGACCAAGTGATGTGGCTGTCAAGGAAAATTTTGATTTATTGATTAATCATTTAATAAATTAACTCGTTGATTTATAAATGACTTATTTAATTAAAATTCCTCAGAGATACATCTTCGGATGAAATACTTGCAGATTGGTTATGCTATGAGCCAATTGATTAAGGAAAATATTTTGTGATGGCCAGATTGGCAATTTCGTGGCCATATTCGTGGCAACTCAGTTAGTGCCACTGCACCTTTAAAATGCATCCCTGCGTTCATTTTTCGATCGATTGAGTTGAAATTTTGAACAATCGGATCTGGACTGTCGTTGTTAACGACTCTAGCACGCACCCGTCCAATCAGGATGGAGCAGTATGGTCCCCGGATTATCACTGCCCGCAGTTTTAATTAGTTTTACTTTTTCTCTTGGTCATATAATTTTGAAGACATGCATGTCATGATATAGGAAATGTTTGTTCTGTTGAACGGAATAAATGTTGTTTATTTGTGTGGGTGTGTATTTTTTGTGTATTTTGGATATATTTTCACGACTAATTCCAGTTAACATCCTGCAAAATTTGCTCGTTTACTGGCCGAGTCGAAATTGCGTTGAGTTCCTATGGCATGCGCCATTAAAAGCGCTGTGTAATGGTTGAGCTCCCTTTATTTCGTTTTGGTCATGCGGATGAGCAGACAAAGTGACGAATGCTGCGGCTGGAGCAGTAGAAGCGATGTTTTTTTAAAATTGAAATGATGTAATTTAATTAAACGTGGTAGGTGGGCAACACCGCAAAGCATACCTCTTTTAAGGTGTGTTCAAACCCATGAACATTTCAGCAATCAATACGATGCTGAAATGATGTAATTTAATTCAACGTGGTAGGTGGGCAACACCGCAAAGCATACCTCTTTTAAGGTGTGTTCAAACCCATGAACATTTCAGCAATCAATACGATGCTGAAATGATGTAATTTAATTCAACGTGGTAGGTGGGCAACACCGCAAAGCATACCTCTTTTAAGGTGTGTTCAAACCCATGAACATTTCAGCAATCAATACGATGCTGAAATGATGTAATTTAATTCAACGTGGTAGGTGGG
>NC_136261.1:191749304-191889304 GCF_964187855.1 Myxine glutinosa
TATATATACACATATATATATATATATATATATATATATATATATATATATATATATATATATATATATATATATATATATATATATATGTATGTACATATATATATATATATATATATATATATATATATATATATATATATATATATATATATATATATATATGAAAATATATATATATATATATGTATGTATATAGATATATATGTATGTATATATATATATATATATATATGTATGTATATATATATATATATATATATATATATATATATATATATATATATATGTATGTATATATATATATATATATATATATATATATATATATATATATGTATATATATATATATATATATGTATGTGTATATATATGTATGTATATATATATATATATATGTATGTGTATATATATATATATATGTATGTATATATATATATATATATGTATGTATATATATATATATGTATGTAAATATATATATATGTATGTATATATATATATATATATATATATATATATATATATATATATATATATATATATATATATATATATATATATATATATATGTATATATATATATATTTTTTTTTTTTTTTTTTTTTTAATATATATATATATATATATTTATATATTTATATATATCTATATATATTTATATATATATATATATATATATATATATATATATATATATATATATTTATATATATATATATATATATATATATATATATATATATATATATATATATATATATATATATATATAGTAATGAACGGCGGTTGGGAATTATATCCACGATATCCATTTTTCCGTTCTCCAACCTATAGCTTTGTCTTTAAAAACTCAACGTTTCGGCCAGCAACCCAGCGTGCGCTGAGCCTCCACTAGCCTTCATCAAGAGAAGTTCCCTTGTTCACCTCCTCCCAGATATATCTGGGGGGAGGGGTGGGCCTATTCTATCAACCAATCACAAAGCTGCGTTGCGAGACCTCGTGACCATGGACCCATGCTCGGCTTATGTTGTAAGTGTTTTGTGCGTGTTTGAGCGGTGTATTGTGTTTTGTTGTCCGTGTTGCCTGTGTCGGCTATGTCCCACTTTGTCTTTGTCCTCCTCCACGCATCGGTGTCTCTCTGGTGTATTTATGCATGAGAGGTCCGTATGCCTGTGGTAACGCCACAGTCTCCTCTGTCAATGGTGCCCGCGCTTGGCCAGTGTGCCAGGCCTCCAGTATTCGCCTCCTGGCCCGGTTCGGGGATGCCGCCAGCACGTTCACATTGTCCCATAGAGGAACATGGCCCGCCCTTATTCCATGCTTGGCGATAGCAGATCTTTCTGGGTGGTTACACTCAAAGGCCTTGTGGTGTTCATTAATGCGCTGGCCTAAGGTTCTTCCAGTCTCGCCTATGTATTCTCCACCACAGTCACATGGAATGGTGTATACCACACCTGTGCAATCATTCTTCAGTCTTTTGTCTTTGACCTTGGTCAGTGCACGTCTCAAGGTGTATATAGGTTGGTAGTTGACCCTCACCCCGACCGGTCTCAAAATCCTGCCAATCCTTTGAGATACCCGTGGCACAAATGGTAGCACGCAGAAGCCCTTAGGCGGTTCCTGTGGCACGTCCTGGATTCTTGGAGCCGCCAGTACCATTTCATTTTTTGGGCAGAGGTGGTCTGGGTAGCCATTGGCTTTCAATACCCATTTGAGATGCTTGATCTCTCTCCTTTTGCCCTTCAAGCTGGACGGTATATTCCTTGCTCTTTTTACGAGTGTATTCACCACAGCTCTTTTATGGTGCAGTGGATGGCAAGACGTGAAATCGAGGTAACGCTCGGTCTGGGTGGGTTTCCTATATAATGCGGTACTTAAGCTTCCATTGAGGTTCCTCCTCACCAAGACGTCCAAAAATGGAAGCGACCCATCCTGTTCTTTCTCACAGGTGAATTTGATGGAAGGAAACATTTGGATGGAAGGATGAAACCATATTGGCAACCACCGCAGACACCGGGGAGCCCATCGCAGTGCCGAACACCTGTTTGTAAAATGTGCTGCCAATATGGTGATGGAAGAGCTGGAAATACGCACCATCCCATCCCTCCCAACACAGCCACGTGTCTGGTACCGCTATGTCGATGACACTTTTGTCATCTGCCCCAGCACGGCTGTTAATGCAATCCAGGAGGGCATCAGTGGAATGTTTCCTTCCATCAAATTCACCTGTGAGGAAGAACAGGATGGGTCGCTTCCATTTTTGGACGTCTTGGTGAGGAGGAACCTCAATGGAAGCTTAAGTACCGCATTATATAGGAAACCCACCCAGACCGAGCGTTACCTCGATTTCACGTCTTGCCATCCACTGCACCATAAAAGAGCTGTGGTGAATACACTCGTAAAAAGGGCAAGGAATATACCGTCCACCTTGAAGGGCAAAAGGAGAGAGATCAAGCATCTCAAATGGGTATTGAAAGCCAATGGCTACCCAGACCACCTCTGCCCAAAAAATGAAATGGTACTGGCGGCTCCAAGAATCCAGGACGTGCCACAGGAACCGCCTAAGGGCCTCTGCGTGCTACCATTTGTGCCACGGGTATCTCAAAGGATTGGCAGGATTTTGAGACCGGTCGGGGTGAGGGTCAACTACCAACCTATATACACCTTGAGACGTGCACTGACCAAGGTCAAAGACAAAAGACTGAAGAATGATTGCACAGGTGTGGTATACACCATTCCATGTGAATGTGGTGGAGAATACATAGGCGAGACTGGAAGAACCTTAGGCCAGCGCATTAATGAACACCACAAGGCCTTTGAGTGTAACCACCCAGAAAGATCTGCTATCGCCAAGCATGGAATAAGGGCGGGCCATGTTCCTCTATGGGACAATGTGAACGTGCTGGCGGCATCCCCGAAACGGGCCAGGAGGCGAATACTGGAGGCCTGGCACACTGGCCAAACGCGGGCACCATTGACAGAGGAGACTGTGGCGTTACCACAGGCATACGGACCTCTCATGCATAAATACACCAGAGAGACACCGATGCGTGGAGGAGGACAAAGACAAAGTGGGACATAGCCGACACAGGCAACACGGACAACAAAACACAATACACCGCTCAAACACGCACAAAACACTTGCAACATAAGCCGAGCATGGGTCCATGGTCACGAGGTCTCGCAACGCAGCTTTGTGATTGGTTGATAGAATAGGCCCACCCCTCCCCCCAGATATATCTGGGAGGAGGTGAACAAGGGAACTTCTCTTGATGAAGGCTAGTGGAGGCTCAGCGCACGCTGGGTTGCTGGCCGAAACGTTGAGTTTTTAAAGACAAAGCTATAGGTTGGAGAACGGAAAAATGGATATCGTGGATATATATATATATATATATATATATATATATACATATATATATATATATATATATATATATATATATATATATATATATATATATATATATATATATATATATATACGTGAAAAAGTAAGTACACCCCATGTAAAGTTTTGACTTTTTCAACATATTTCAACATACAGCAATTTGATCTTCATTTCAACAATATTGATAGATAAAGGTGATATAATATAACAAATATCATGAAACATTTACATTTTGGAGTCCATTGTATAATTTAAATAAACATAAATGCAAATTTCGCATGTGGAAAAAGTAAGTACATATATAGATATGTGGAGGGTGTCCAATAAGTCTGGAATCATAGGTCAAAATAAGTGATTCATGATTTTTTGTTTTGAGAATGATTTTTTTTTCATCTTTTTTTTTGTTTTTTGCAGGTGTCCGTGATATCGCTGAATCAGGAACATCGTGTCACCTGCGAGAAATGAAAGAATTATGAAAAAATCATTCTTAAACAAAAAAAATCATGAATCACTTATTGGTCATCCATATGATCTGCTGAAAACTATCATCAAGGTTTTGACCCTTCAATCCCAGAACCTCTCCCAACATCAGGTTCACAACAATAGTTCTCCAAAGGTCATCCAATGAGAGAGAAAAATAAAAGAAGAAAACCAAAAGATATTTAAGTAGATGACTAATCATAAGCCATCAATGTGATGTAACGCTACTGAGAGAGTGACATGAGACGATGAATCCAAATTATTTCACAAGGTACATAAGACCAATTGTCTACGGCTCTATGCCTACGCCAAGAATGCCAAGGCTAGGCCACTATCTTTCAGGGCAAAAGCCCAAAGTTTATTCCTCACATACGTTTGCCTCCCAAGCATGCCACAAGGAACGGGAAAGGCCATTTTCGGTTGCCAGACTGTACGTCTGAATTGTCATCAAGCATGGAGTGATGTGGTCATTCTCTGGGACAATTTACATTATTTTTGTTCTTGGTCGAGATTGTTAGGAGAGCTACTGGGATTTCGTTTGAGATAATGTTATAACAATAGCAGCAATAAAAACCAGTGAAGATCGCATGGTGTTTATGGCAACATTCCCTGCCAGGTTATATATAATGCAGGTGTCCTGTACAATTTCAGTGTGTACACCTACAGGGGGTGGGAAAGACAGCCTGGAGGTGCGCACTTTCCTCTGAGCTATCTCGCCTGGTTTCAAATCTCAACCCAGCTGTAACCTGTCACCCTGATGTTTGGCAGGCAAGGCGATTCATCAATGTGTGTGCCATCTCACGGATGACGGATGGACGGATGATGGATGGATGTTAAACTTTGGGTCCCATATGTCACCATTAGATGATGGACGATAAAGATCCCACGGTGTCATTTGTGAAGAGTTAAGTGAGTTTCGCAGTTGTCATCGGCGCCCTGGCCAAATTCCAAATTCCTTCCTGGACTGTGGGTAGTAAGTGGTCTGGCCTTCTCAGAGGTTCCAGGTCACACTGCTTGCTATTCTACAGTATTGCTGCTGTTCTGGGCAGCATGAGCTTCTGCACTGTAGGCAAATTGACCAGTGTGGTTTACATGTTTTATGTGGCAAATGGCAAAACAAGACCGAAAGTCTAACATGAATTGTTAGAGAAGGTCTAACATGTGCACTTACTTATGACCCCAAGATGACCCCAAGCCCTGTAGCTGCGCTTGTTTGATACTTTAGTTGAAGAGGATAGTATGACCTGGGTGAGGATACCAGTTAGCAAATAATGTTACCTTTTTTTATTCGCATTGAGATACTGATTTATTCTTTGTTTCGGGTCAACAATGAACCAACCATACACCGCTTCAATCTAGAAACTTTTCAATAACAACAAAGGAATTGCAGTGTTATGATGATATTTACTATATTATTAGTACTAACGCTATTATTATTATTATTATTACGACAACACTACTGTATTAAGAAACCTGGGCTAATTTGTCCAAAGCGGCCTGAAAGTGAGCCATGAAGGCATGAAGCCTAAGGCCTATAAGTACTGTGTCGTTCGAAGACCCGAAACGCCTATGCTTTCGATAATTGATGGTCATTTTAACAATCGGTTTGTTTGTATTTCACACTGAATGAAAACGGTTAAGGTAGAGCATGGTGATTGCAATATATGACAGGTTCGACGATATATTCGGCCTTAACGAAATTGGAATCAAAATGGCGGTGTGTGGAGTCAGCCGACGTACCGCCGTATTGACATCACATCACCCCTGTCATGTGACCAGATCCTCACCTCCGATTGGTGTACGTTTGAGGGGACATACGCGGACAGACAAACATTGTTCTCGACGGCTTTGCCCGATGGGCTACGCTGTAAAAACCTACAGGACTTTGCACCACCAGCGCCCACGGTGTCAGCTGACCTAGCGGTTGCAACCGATAATTGGTCAACCTTGACAAAGAAATTGAATGTTGGATCATTTTCCTCCATAAAACAATGAAAAAGTAGATTTTTTTTGTGTGCTATTTGTTTTTTCAGGTTCTCTTTATCTATGATTAGGACTTAGATGAAGATGTTAACACATTTTATGTCAGAATTATGCAGAAATACAGAGAATTCTAAAGGGTTCACAAACTTTTTCTCAACACTGTATACTGCTGAATGATACCTCATTTAAGAGCTCTTAGATCCAGACAATGCATGCAGAGGTCTACAAATATCAAATTTTGTTTTTCTACACATGGTCAATTAGGGATAATAGAAAAGCTAGTACACTGAATAGATCAGGACATAATCGGACAAAAGGAATAGTATAGAGAGTGGTGGCCCCAACTGCAGAGTTGAAGGCCAAGTTAGAGGGAAACTTGGGCTAACAATGGGTGTGGGGAGGAATGGGAGACAGGAGAGGGCACATCAGGTGGATAAAATGAATGTAGAAGAGAACTCTCCGGAGGGGAAAACAGGAAAATGTGAAAGAGGAGGAATTGGGGTGGGGTGAGGGGTTAACGAGGGTAGAAAAGGTCATGGTTTTGGATTGGGGAAGTTTGTTTGGTTTTGTTTGTTTTGGAGGGGGTTACCGAAGGTCGATGCCAGATGGAGATTACGTTTTCAGCCCTGTCTGTTTTTTGGATGTTTGTCTTTCTCTCTGTCTGTGAGCAGAATATCTCAAATATTTATGGACGGATTCGGAAGTAATTTGTTGGACAGGTTCAGTGTGGGCCAATGATAAAATGATTAGATTTTGGTGAAGATCCATGTACTAGATTTTTTTTTTTAAAGTGATTCTTCACCATTGAGAGATTAGGGCCAAAATTGATAAATAGCAGGATATCTCAAAACATTATGGACAGATTCAGACGAAACTTGGTGGACAGGTTAGGGGTGTGACAAGGAAGTATTGGTTAGATCTTGGTGATGATGCTGCTCTCCCCTCTGGGCCGGTGCTCCTGCCTCACACCTAGCTCGTCTTCATGCTATTGAATCCAAAGCTTTCAGAATCATTGGAATCTCCTGCGATGAAGCTGATTCTGAGGGCCATTCACTCACTCACCGCAGGCAGGTTGGTGGTCTTTCTGTCTTCTACCGACTCCTCTCTGGCCTTGCTCCCCCAGCTCTGTCTGGGCTCTGTCCCCCAAATATTCCTACAGGTCGCACAAGATCTGCCAGCAACCCTCTTATGGTTAAACTGCCAAAATCAAGACTCTCTGCTCACCTTCACTCTTTCATTCCCCTTTTCTCCCGCCTCTGGAACAAACTCCCTCACTCTCTTCAATCCCACTCATCCCTCCAGGTCTTTAAAACAGCTGTTCATCACCATCTCTTATCTTCCCCCATCCAAAACCTTGATCTTTTCTACCCCTGTAAATTCACCCCAGATCCACTTTGTTTGAAATTCCAACTTCTTTCCTGGAAGTCCTAGCAGTGTCCATGTGTTTTATACCTCTCCCACCGCCCCCCCCCCCTTCCCATGCCTCCTCCCCCCAAGCCCTCTCCCTCCCACAGATCTCCCGATGTCCCCGTTCTCTGCTGTTGTACTTGTGTGCTTTCCTCTCTCTCTCCCCATCTTGTCTCCCGCTCCCTTTATTGTATGTTTTGTTTGTCCCATTGTTTTTTTGTGATGGATGTTACCTCTTACACGAGCCTCGATCTTGTATACAAAACAAAAAAAATATCTGGAATTAAAAAAGTGATTCTTGACCATTGAGAGATGGAACAACAAACGATATATAGCACGATATTTCAAAGTTGTGGTGAGATTATGATGCAGATCCGGCCTAACTGTGGGATACAAAACATAGACTGTTCAACCTGGCAAATGTATGAGCTCTACAGAGTGCTGTTCTAGTTTTACTAATGTGACCATTTTTATTTTGCAGATTGCCTAAAGAAGGTGTAAAGTTTTTGCCGTTGAACTTTCAACCATGTCAAACAATTTCTTTGTGCACAGTGGAGGCTCATTTTAAAGACTTTTTTTGCGACAAAATAAGTGGTTTTGTAGAGTCTATCCAAATGCAAGAATTCCATAATACTAAAGACTAAATCATCAAGCGAGTTGTTGAGGTTTAGAGACACTGGAAGTGTGAAAGACCAAATTAAAGTACACAGCAGTCGAAAACCTGAAGTGGGAACACCCGACAAGGCAGAGGCTCCAGGAGAAGTTTTGCAGGTTTCAGCAAAAAATTGGACAAACCGACTTGCACAGCTGGTGGGAACTTTTCGCACGACCGTTGGCAGAATCATCAACGACGATCTGAAACGTTGTACAAGATACAGTTGCTGCGGCACCAGGCCAAAATAAATAAGAGGGATAGGTTCGAATTTTGTGCTGCCATTGCCTAAAGATCGAAGACCAGGATTTTCCAGACAACATCTTCTTTAATGATGAGGCCCACTTCCATCTTAGCAGCCACATGAACAAACAGAACATGTGATTTTGGGAAGCGCAACAACGGCATGAATATACTGTATGGAACAACCAGTTTCTGTATAGCAAGAGGAATGATTTGGTGTGTCATCAGTGCACATCGGATTTTTATGTGAAAAAATAAAAAATATTTTTTCACATAAAACGGCTTTTTTGCGCACAAAAAAATTATTTTGCTATTTTCGGAGAAAAAAAATATTTCGCCCTTTTTCGGGAAAAATAAAATAAAATGCCCTTTTTGGTCGAAAATGTCTGGCAACGCTAAAAAAATTAGGGAATTTTTCGAAATTTTAAACTGCGATCGAAATTTTTAACTGCGATCAAAATTTTTAACTGCAATCGATCTCAAAAACAAAACGTTGCGTCCACTTGCGTGCGTTGCGTCCCCAGCGTGTACAGCAGTGAGGCGGTGTACTACAGTGAGAGAGTGTACACAAAGTGTGAACAAGTCTCCTATCAAGATGAGTGCTGCTCTTCGTGACAAGTGGCTGAAGGAATTCAACGCTGGCGGCGATGGGGCCACCTTCAAGTACGTGTCGAGTGACACGGCTTTCTGTCGAGCTTGTGAAAAGACTTTCCGGGTGAAGCAGAAGTCTGAGCTGGCCCAACATGTCCGAGGAGACCGCCACAAGAGCAACTTGGCCTTGAAGAAGAAGAGGACGGTCATGCAAGCCACCATGGGGGACTTTGGTGGCGGAAAGAGGCACAAGTGCGACGTCGTGGCTCAGGAGCTGTGCCAGGCCACGCTGGCCGCTGGCATCCCATGGTCGAAATTGGAAAATCCTGCCCTCCGGTCGTTCCTGGAGAAGCACATCACTCTCCAGATCCCCGATGAAAGCTGGATTCGAAAGCACTACCTCGACAAGTGCTACGACGAGGCCTTGGCGGGGATCCATGCCGACCTCGGACAGCAGCCCATCTGGCTGTCCGTCGACGAGACGACCGATTCGGCAGGTCAACATTCGGCAGATATGTGGCCAACATCGCGGGACGCTTGTCCAAGGAGGGGTACTTTCGTCCCCACCTCGTCCAGTGCATGTTTCTGGAGAAGACCAACTCCGGGGAGATCGTGCGCGCAGTCAATGACACGCTGCGCTATCTTTGGCCTGATTTCAAGCCGGAGTGCCTCAAGGTCCTCGTCAGCGACGCCGCGGCCTATATGATCAAGGCCGGCCATGCCCTGAAGGAACTCTTCCCGGACTTGCTGCATGTGACTTGCGTTGCCCACGCACTCCACCGTGTCTGCGAGACAGTCCGAGAAATGTTCAAGGACGTCAACGACCTGATTGCCACGATGAAGAAGGTGTTCGTCAAAGCCCCGTCGTGTGTTGTCCTTTGGAAGGAGCAGCAGCCCAATCTTTCTCTCCCCCCGGAGCCCATTCTGACTCGGTGGGGGACGTGGATCGACGCCGCGGTGTTTTACGCCGAGCAGTTTTGCGCCGAGCACTTCGAGGCCGTCAAGGACATGGTGGACCAGCTGAACGATGACGACGCGATGGCAATCCGGAGTGCCAAGGACCTGTTCGGAAAGACGGACATCAAGCTCAGTTTGGTCTTCTTAAATGCCCACGTGTCGTTCATCCCGAAGATCCTTAAGCAGCTGGAGGAGGCCGGCATGGAGCTGGCCAAGGCCTTCCAGCTCCTTGATCAGGCCAAGGAGGAGCTCGAAAAGATCCGAGGCTGCCGTAAGGAGATCCTGCTCACCAAGTTCAAGGCGGTGCTGCAGTGCAATCCCGACATTGGTGTGCTGAGGACAGTGGCTTTGATCCTGGATGGAGATCAGCACGGATCTGAGGTTGGTGTGCCGGCTGGAGTCAAGCTTGCCGACATCCCCCTCTTGAGGTACTGCCCCATCGTCAGCGTCGACGTGGAAAGGTCCTTCTCCGTCTACAGAAACGTCCTCACCGACCGCCGACACCGCCTCACCAAGGAGAACATTACCAAGATAATGATTTCAAACACCTACTTTAACCGTTCCTAAAAGGGTCTTGTCAATTTCTTCTAGTCCTCTACTTATCAAACAATGCGGTTGCAATAAAGGTACCTGAACATCATTTTTTACCTGTTTACTAGCCCAGAGTGCTTAATGTTGTGCAGGAAAAAGCTTACCATTTTTTGTTCTTTTTTTGACTGATTTCTGAAAAACTTGGTAATAATAAAAAATGAATAAAACGGGGGAAAAAAATATTTCGGGATTTTTTCACATAAAAAAAAAAAATTTCCGCTTTTCAAAACATAAAAGGCCTATTTTCTTAACATAAAAATCCGTAGTCTAGTCATCAGATGTAGTGGTATAATAGGATCTTTTTCTTTGAGAGCAAAGCCGATACAAACAGTGACTGTCAACACAGATACAGTGCCTTCAGAAAGTATTCACACCCCTTGACTTTTTTCACATTTTATTGTGTTACAGCCTGAATTTAAAATGGATTAAATTGAGGTTTTTTTGTCACTGATCTAAACATAATACCCCCATCATGTGAAAGTGCAATTTTTTTAAAGAAAAATTTACAAAATAATTTAAAATGCAAAGCTGAAATGTCTGGAGTCGATAAGTATTCAACCCCTTTGCTATGACACTCCGAATTGAGCTCAGGTGCATCTAATTTCCTTTGATCATCCTTGAGATGTCTCTACAACTTGATTGGAGTCCACCTGTGGCCAATTCAATTGATTGGACATGATTTAGAAAGAAACACCTTTCTATGTGAGGTCCTACAGTTGACGGATTATGTCAGAACAGAAACTCTACCATGAACTCCAAGGAACTGTCCCTAAAACTCCGAGATATAATTGTGAGGAGGCATAGATCTGGGGAGGGTATAAAACAGTTTCTAGAGTGTGTAAATTTCCCAAGAGCACAGTGAGCTCCATCTTTAGGAAATGGAAAGAACATGGAACTACCCAGACTCTTTCTAGAGCTGGCTGTACAATCAAACTGAGCAACTGGGCAAGAAGGACCTTTGTCAGGGACATGCCCAAGAACCCAATGACCACTGGCAGAACAACAGAGTTCCTTGGCTGAGATGGGAGAACCAGAAGGAAGGACAACAGTCTCTGCAGCACTTCGCAAATCTGGGATTAATGGGAGAGGCACATGAAAGAAACTGAGAGCGTGAGGTAAAATATTCTTTGGTCTGATGAGCCGAAAATTGAACTCTTTGGCCTGAATGTAAAGTGCTACATCTGGCAGAAACTGAGCACAGCTCATCATCCATCTAACACCATCCCTACCGTGAAGCATGGACTGTGAGACTTGTAAGGATAGAGGGAACAATGAATGGAGCAAAATACAGGCAAATCCTTGAGGAACCTGCTTCAGGGTGAAAAAGACCTTCGACTGCAGCGAAGATTTATGTTCCAACAGAACAATGACCCCAGGCATACAGCCAAAGTAACACTCAGAACAAGAACATGAAAGTCCTTGAGTGGCCCAGTGAAAACCCAGACTTGAATCCCATTGAGAATTTGTGGAAAGATTTGAACATTGCTGTTCATCGACGCTCCCCATCCAATCCTCAATTTTCATCCGATTCACTTGAAATTTGAATAGGATTTACATATCGGCTAACTGAATTCAATCACCAACTATTTTTGAGGTCAACATAGGTCAAAAGGTCAACATAGGCCACATTTCTAAAATTGTCAATTTTCATCCCATGAATTTAAATTTGAAGACGATTTGCATATCAGGTCCACAGAATTCAACCACCAATTGTTTGCGAGGTAAAAAGGATGCTCTACTGAGTGCCATTCTACTTTGTTCGCTTTTGCCAAGTGTCGCCCTATGAGTGATTTTTCATTTGTCTGTTTGTTTGTCTCGTTGTTTGTTACTTGGCAAAAAATATATATATTTTTTTGCAAGTATGTTGATCACTCCGGCTTGTGTGTGTGTGTGTGTGTGTGTGTGTGTGTGTGTGTGTGTGTGTGTGTGTGTGTGTGTGTGTGTGTGTGTGTGTGTGTGTGTGTGTGTGTGTGTCTTTCTGCTCACTTATACTTGTCTACAGGTCACAATTTTAAACGGATCTTCACAAAACTTCACCAAACGGTAGACTTCATGGTCTGACAAAATCCTATATATTGTTACGGTTTTCCACCGCCCTTCTTACCCTTACCAAGGGGGGATTAAGCCCCTCGTTCTTTCTGGGCTTGGCGGAACCGAGAGACTTGAAACGCCTCTTCCGGGCAAACGCAAGGTAGGGTTTCGGGACCAAGTCTCATGGGTACCTAAATCCCTGCGCCGCCACGGAAGCGGGGAAGCAAGCCTCGCACGAGCCACGTGATTTGGGTACACCGAGCGGATTGAGTACCACGTGGTCCGTGCAGTTTTCTAGTAGTGGAACCCGATTCGAGCGGTTCTACTCGTACCACGCTTAGCCAATGAGGAAATCACGAGAACGATCGAATGGAAAGGAAGAACACAGGTTTAATTATTATTCCCACACGTATGTACAATGATCGGTAGACGCAGAGACACAGAGCAGCACTTAGTCAGTCTTATTCTTCACGCCCAGACTCGGGCCCATCACACTCACACAGGAAATTGCAGGCAGGTTGATGTTCAGGCCAACCGCGCCGACGTGGTCATCCAGGAACGGCCCCGTCCGGCTCTCCACGGTCCCAGCACGTCCCGTGAGGAAGGCAAGCAGGCGGTGGAAGGATCCTCGTAGCGCGTCTCCCGAACAAAAGGCAGCCGATGAGGTAGGAAGGAAAACGTACGCGTCTCACAGTGTGGCTGGCGGTTACACAGCATGTTATCACTCGCGTAACTCAATGCACTACATGCGGCTCGGCTTCAAGCTCAACCGAGCGTCACTTTCATATGAGCGCGTATCCTGGTTCACGCGCGTCTTTCTGCTCTCAATGCCAACTCAGTCCTCTTACTGCTTTCTTCAATCCAGCTGTTCGCGAGTCCTCCCGTCCGTCCTCCTGGGGGCTTTGCGCAACGGCTTATATCGGTACGCCCCGAACCTTCTCGAACCTCTCGATCTTCCAACCACGCCCTGTGAGCCCTGATTGGTGGATCACGCTTACCCTCAGCTTCTCTGCCGCCCTCATTTGGTCCCGCCCGACCCTCCTAGCCGGCCTCGTGTTAATTCGCGCCAAAAAGCCAAAGGCAGCCCTAAGAGACGTAAGGCGGTGGAGGCGGCATAGGACAATGGAAGTGATGAAAGGATCTATTCTCCTTACTCTACTCAACGCAAAACTAACACAGGAAAAGGTCTATTCTTACACATACTATGAAATAACTGAACTAACGCGAGGCTACGTGTTGTTTGTGTGATGAACTATGAGGGGGGAATTTAACCTTTATTATACTCACTGTTACCAAAATTCAAAACCGCAACAATATTTTTGAGGTCAAAAGGTCAACATAGGCCAAAGGCCAAACACTTTTATCAAGTTTCTAAAATCCTCAATTTTCATCCTATCGACTTGAAATTTGGATGGGATTTACACATCGGCTAACTGAATTAAACCACACACTATGAGATCAGCTTAGGCAAAAAGGTCAACGTAGGCCAAAGGTCAACCACTTTTTCGAATTTCTAAAATTCTCAGTTTTCATCCGATTGACTTGAAATTTGAATAGGATTTACATATCGGCTAACTGAATTTAACCACCCACTATTTTTGAGATCAGCGTAGGCCAAAAGGTCAACTTCGGCCAAAGGTCCACCACTTTTTTTCGAATTTCTAAAATCCTCAATTTTGATCCGATTGACTTGATGATCAAGATGAAATTTGCGTGTCACCTAAGGGATAAATTGGTGGAGAAAAATAACGATGATGTCATCGGTCACGTGGTTTGGCCGCCATATTTGTGTTAACACAAAAGCCTAAAAACCACTAAAACAAGTCCTGGTGAGGGCCTGCAATCTCTTGTTGCTCTTTCTTGTTTACAATATGAAAGCGAGAAGCCAAAAGAAGAAAGACCATGCACCAAACAGGTATTCCGTACACAGCACACAATGTGTATACCAGGCTTGCATGTCACATCAATTTTCACCTTGTCCTGAAATTCCAGACCATCGAACTAACCATCATATCACTTCTTGAACTCAAGACCCTAAGATCTTAAGCCAGCCACATAAACAGTTGAACCCAACACCAGGTTTGAAAATGGTACTGCAAGTCCTTAATACTCTTCATTTTGCAATATGTCAGCAATTCCTAATAGAAAAAGAAAAGTTAATAAAAAACCACGAGAACTGCAATGAAGTTCGGCCGTTGATCACATTCGTTTGTAAATGGAAGCGTGACCTCAAAACTTTTTAGGAAATTGTCAGTTTTTTCATTGCTTCTCAAAAGACCATCCTGACATCTATACGTGGTAACCTTTATTACGAACGTCAGCTGTTTTCTCTCAGCTGAAACTGAATGAACCACATCACAAGTTTTGCTTCAACCCATCCAAGTTTATACAATGGAGCTTGAAATTGCTTTCGACTGTATAGTTGCATCATGTATAGGCCTGGGCGATTTTCAATTTCCTTCGGTACCGTTAATTAATAAACTATCTTATTCAGGGCAGATAGAGGTTAAAAAGGTGAAAGTTCATTTGTGATGTTGCTCGGTTTGGTGCTTAAACACCATGTGAGAGTGCGATCTGGTCCATTATTAGCAATTCAGGATATTATATAATATGTGACTGGTAGGATAGTTGTGAGGTGGCATTAATATCATTACCCAGCAGGTTTAAGCGATCAGTTGCGTACCTCCTTCTGTGGAATTTTAGTGATAATTATGACATCATATGTCACGTGGTACGGATTACCATCTTGGAAAAAAGGTTGCACCTCTATATCTCCGAAACAACTCTGGAAACTAGAACGGCCTTCGGTAGAGCGCATACCTCCGCCAGGATGAGCAGTTTACTTTTGTATTCCACTGATAGGCCGAATCTGGATTCGGACCTGAAACAAAATCTAATCGGCTTGTATCTTGTCACCAAACCAACTCGTCCACCAAGTTTAGTCATAACTCGTCCATAACTGTTTTTAAATATCATGCTACATAATGTTGTTTTTCGCCCAATCTCTCAATGGTGAAGAATAATTACTTAAAAATTAAATAATTCTCGTATCTGAATCCATATTCAGATCTTCACCATAATCGAATCGATTCGGTCTCGTCACACACCCAACTGGTCCACCAAGTTTCGTCCAAATCTGTCATTAACTTTTTGAGATATCCTGCTATATATCGGTTTTAGCCATAACACTCGATGGCGAAGAATCACTTAAAAAATTATCTGATCCGGATCCGGATTCGAAACTTCACCAAAATTGAAACAATTCTTCCTTGTCACACACCCAATCTCTCCACCAAGTTTCCTTTGAATCCGGCCATAACTTTTTGAGATATCCTGCTATGTATCGTTTTTGGCCCCATCTCCCAATGGTCCCAATGGTTTTGGCCCTATCACTTTAAAAATTCTAGTAGCCGGATCCGAATCCGGATCTTCAGGCCAACTAACACAGGAAATGGCGAAGGTTTTTTTTGTGATTATGTTGTGATGTGAGCACGCACACACACACACACACACACACACACACACACACACACACACACACACACACACACACACACACACACACACACACACACACACACACACACACATTTCGTCCTTGTCACATACGCAACCTCTCCTCCAAATTTCATTCGAGAACAACCACAACTTTTTGAGATATCTTGTTCACAAACAGACACACAATCAAACAGGAGTGAAAACATAAACTCCATCCATCTACCTTCAGTGGTGGAGCTAAATTTGAAACATGGCTCATTGTCAAGTTCTCCCCATGGGGAATAAAATATGCAATGATGATGTCATCGGTGCCTTTGTTATGACGTTATAACTCTACAAGTATAACGCTTCATCAGATCTGTATGAATTTTTTTTTTCTCTGCAACTGTTGGTCTGATAGACACGACATTTTCACCATAGGAGCTACTCCTGTTGTAGATTTTTTTTAAATGTTAATTATGACATCATAGGTCACGTGGTGCAGGCACCATCTTGGAAAACCGAAAATCGTTGCACCTCTATATCCTCAAAACCGCTCCATGGAAAAAATTGAAACATGACTCATTATAAAGAACTCCGCATGCAGAATAAGGGTTGTTAATGATGACGTTATTGGTGCTTAATTATGACGTCATAATTCTACAAGTAAAATGCTTAATCCGATCAGTTTTGAAATTTGAGCGGGATCTATGCAACATTTATATTGGAGAATGGAAATTTATGATGTCATCAGTCACATGGTCTGGCAGCCATATTGGATGAAATAAACAAAACAGAAAAGTTGGCTCGCACCAAGTTGACTGTGTCGGGTAAGTATTCTATGAATACCATCTAGTTATTACAAGTATTGTATCTGCCCCTCCATATTCCATTTCCAGGCACTGCATGACGTCATCGCTGGGCACCAAAGAGGGCCCTGGGATGACGCCCGTCGAAAGAGTTTTCAGTTTTCACTCCATTTGTTCTGTTGGTCCAGGGCAAACAACAAAGCGGGCTGGGTTGTTTTGTTTTACATATACTTTTTGTATATCGTGGGGACGGTGCAGGTTTGCGTCGATTTGTTGTATATCGTGGGGACGGTCTTTCATCTGTGGGGTATCCAGGCGATATATCAGCCATCCTTTGAGCTAAGAAGCTGAAATTTGGGTACACAAGTGAACAAGTGCTTTGGCAAAAACGGTATTTTTATTTTTGATTAATCAATGAATTGATGAATTACTTGATTATTATCGATTTATTAATTACTAATTTATTTTCTTTCTCTTCTGGGCAATATCTCAAGTACTGTTTATGCTAGGAACCTGGTATTTGGACTCGACAATGACAGTGATTTGGCTATAAAGGGAATTTTTGATTTATTGATTAATTATTCGATAAAATATTTAATTCTTCGATAAATTATTTAATTTTCAAAAAGTTACAGCTTCGGATGAAACACTGGTGGTTTAGGTATTAGTAAGGGCATTTTATGAGATATTTCACAAATCTGTTAACTAAATTGTTACCAAAAAATTTCTTCACCAATATGTTTGTAAAGGTGTGTAATAACATGTGTTAAAATGTTGAAGTTCAACTCCCGTGGGAAACCCAGAAAAAAAGTTGTTGAATTCGGGTACCGAAAAATTATTTTCGAGAATTTTTTATATTTTAAATCGGCCCTTAAGTAACTTATGAGGGGTCAAATAAGGGTTTTTCATGATTCTGAGTTGATTGTTAACATTTATATTTTCACTTTTACATTTACACACAAAGTAGCTCACTGAGGGTGAGCACCCAGCATTTGTGGCCAGAAAAACTGTTTCTCATTCTTCCTCTGCTCAGTCCACCTTGTGACTTGGCTGCCTTCATTAATGTCTGCTCAATGCAAATGTCACACCATGTGCCGGACCACTCATGACTTGAGTAACGGACAACGTGGTTCCCGTGGGCAGTGAGACGTTCTAAGGTGTCTTTGTAAGCAGGCAAAGTTTCTAGTTCCTTCATGAGTTGACAGTACAGCCGTGCGCCCTTGGCATACTGATGATGGCCTGCAGCGGCAAAGATGTGAAGCATCTTGGTAACAATGCAGGACAGATGCCCATTGTGGTCTGCAAGTCGCTCGGTTCTGATAAAGACCTTGATCACATCTACCATGTGGTGGTACTCCACCCAGAGTGCAGGTGTTCTTCCTCCTTTTGCGAGTCGTTTGAAGGTTTCTTCAAACCTTTGCTCAAACACTGGCACTACTGGGTCTGAGTGTCTGGCTCCCATCTTCCCATCAGCCACCTTCTCCATGAAGGTCTTCATGTCACCACGCTCCTCCTCAGTGAAGGCAAGTTTCATGATGTGTTGATAGATGGCTGCATCGATGAGGAGGTGAACACGGATTGCCTTGTCAAAACATCCTCCATCCATGATGTGGTTGGCTGTCGTACTTCCAGGATAGATCAACTGGATCACATCTAGTAGTCCAGAATCTTCCATGATGTTACCCATTGATCCAAGATAAGACTTCAGCAGGTGAAAACCACCCAACCTTGGAATGACGGGTAGATTTGCCTGCTTTATTATATTCACAGCCTTCAGCCAAATCGGAAGATCAAAGGTCACTATAGCGACCCCAGCGCGCCGTATGCACTCTTTCAGAGTGGTGAAGATGGTGTTGAGGTCATTAGGGTCTCCTTCAATAACTGGGAGGAACTCGATCTGTGTGCTCTGCTTTGCATCATTAGCATGGATTCTCTTCATCCAGCCATTCCAGTTGGAGTGTGGGAACTCAGGATCGTTGGCTTTGATCACCCACCCCGCTGCCCAGCGTGTGTCACCTGGAGTGAGGAGTGGCTGATCATGAGCCAGGGAGGAGGAAAGCTCAGCGAGGGGGAGAAACATGATCGCGTTCGTTCCTATCTGTTTCCTGTTCGTAAATGGAATAATCTTTACTTCAGTTCCTCTCAGGATCTTAGCTTTGTCGAGTGCCTTCAACTTCACCCGGGGGAAAGCTGCTGTTGTCTGTGGATCTGGCAAAGGTGGTGCCGGAGAGGTGACTTCGATCCAACCCATTGAGTGAAAGGGAGTGTTTCCGTGAATAGAGACAATGTTTAAATCTATATTGTCTCCAACAAACTGAGTGACTGCATTGTTTGTTTCCCCAACCTCCATAAAGACCACCTGATCATTACTTGACAATTCACTTTCACTGGCTGGCACTTTGGCTGTCATCACTGATTGATCCTCAAGCGCAGCATCAACCGCAACCTCATCATTGATCTGTTCATCGGTTTCCTCCACAATGGTGTAAAGAGTGCCAGAAGTATCTGGAACATCATCTCCACTCCTACTATTAAGGAAGCAGTATTTGTAGTTTTGTGTCTCCGTGTAAGACTCGGTGTATCCTAGCCGGTGGAACTTGTTGAGCATCCATTTTGACCCAAATCTATGATCAAGTTGTATGGCAAGCCCCATTTGGTGTGGCAATACTCCAGACCGAGGTCGACAGGCCTTAATAAAATTCTGCCCCCAAACGGCAACTCTTTCGTCTGTCTTGACAATCGGTCTCAAGAACATCTGAAGGCTCGCAGGAACAAGTGTCAGCTGACTATCGATGTCAGTCATACTGTGTGTGGTGGGGTATGACTTTGGACCTAAATCAATCAAGGCAATATCATTGGATATGAACTTGAGTGCCGTCTTTATGATCTGAGTCTTCTCATCTCCATGGTCAAGATTAGCATGATGCTCTCGCAGAATATTGTCGGTGCCATCTTTGAGACAGAGTACATCTGCCCTTCTTTCCTGTGTTGTGAAATACAAGGTGTCTTCGTATTTCTCTAGAAGTTTTATCTTTAGCCAATGCTTTGAATAAGAAAGGCTCTTCTCTGGTGACTGATCAAACTCCTGCAGCTTTTCATGGACTTGGTCCATGTTCATTACCCCATGCTCTAATTCTGAGTCTAACCATTCGCAGAATTCAATAAAAACTGCCTCTCGCTCCTCATCAATACTCCTCTGTCCTCTCTTCCTTTTTCCTTCCTCATCAGTCTTGGACAAACTGTCACCTCTCGCAAACATAAGTTTGCATCGCAAATGGTACAGTGTTTCTTCTGCTACCAAGTCGTTGATCCCTTCCAGGCGTCCAGTGACTTCAGTGCCCCAGTCATCCCCGCGACTCCGTGCTGTCTTCAGCAAGCTTGCCTTCAGTGTATCTGCAGTCAAATTATCTGGCACTCTGTATTTCTTTCTAGCTTGTGCTGGATTATTTTTGTAGAGCTGGGCTGGTTGGTTGCAAAGAATGCATACATCCTTATACAGGAGGTCAACTGACTGTGATCTTCTAGAACTGCAGCCAGTTGATGAACTGAACTCACAAGTAGTGCGTCTTCTCTTCAACTTTGATGACTCTTTCTCTGCCTTTGATGCTTGAGCTGACTTCTTGGTGGTTGCAACAAAGTTGTTGTACAGATCATTTTTACACTTCTGGTGGTACCTCAGTTTTCCTTCCTTTTGAGCCTCCTTCATACGTTCCACAACAGTAACATTTTCGACAGTTTCTGCTTGTTTCAATAAAGTTGAGTATCCCTTTGGAGTTGCCTGTATGAGCCTTTCAGCTGGTGTATCCGAGCGTGCACAGATGAAGCAATTGAGCACAGGTGGAGTAACGTCTTCATCCATATTGCTAGACTCCATGTCCTGCAAAGTAGAAAATGAGATATATTTAGAAATTATTTTTCCACAAAGGAGTGTCTGTGGTGAAATATAAATGTTAACAATCAACTCAGAATCATGAAAAACCCTTATTTGACCCCTCATAAGTTACTTAAGGGCCGATTTAAAAAAATAAAAATTCTCGAAAATAATTTTTCGGTACCCGAATTCAACAGCTTTTTTTCTGGGTTTCCCACGGGAGTTGACCTTCAACATTTTAACACATGTTATTACACACCTTTACAAACATATTGGTGAAGAAATTTTTTGGTAACAATTTAGTTAACAGATTTTCATATGTTTCCCTTACTATATGCTATTAGCCAATTGATTTAAAAAAATTATGTACAATTATTTTTTATTTATTTTAATTACGCAATTAATCAATCAATTATTGTACACCACTTTCTCCCAATTCCGTCTTCATGTGTCACACACTGGAGCATATGTTATTTATTTATTTATCTGGCATGCGGGTGGTGTACTTTGAATATTTCGCTACTTGTTGTAGTCTTTGTGTGATATATGTGAGTCTGGTGTGCGCATGCGCGACACACGGGACCAGGAACGTGGAGCTGAGTGCAAAGGTGTGCACTGCAAGGTGGATGATTCAACTTTACCAAGTCAGTCTGGTCTGGAATGGTGGTCCATACCACACGGGTCCTAAGTCACGTGCAAAGAGAAGCAATGCCTTTGTAGTAAGGCAGTTATGTGATATGATTGTGGCTTTTGTGGTAAAAGTACCAAAATTGGCACAGTTCATGATCATGACATACTAAATGATTTCAGATATAGGGCCAAGCACATGTTTTCCTTTTACACCCATAAAGTGGGGAAATCCAAGATGGCCGCCATGTGAATCGTGAAAATCTATTTTACGTCATATCATTCTGAATATATATCACATAGACATGAATAACATATCGTTTTATATGTTTTCACACATAAGGAAGCCAATGGCACCACTCATTTGTCACTAAAAGGCATTAAAATCCCGATTAAGCTGATATTCATGATAAATATGTCGTGGCTGATGCATAAATATGACATTTTATCATGTTGTACGACTTGTTGTACATGCTTTCAGATAGAATATACATTATATATTATAATATATATATATAATATATATTAATAATATATATATATAACATATATATATAATATAATATATATTAATATAATACTTCTCTTATTTCAGGTGACTGATCAGAAGTAGAATCCACCATGCCGGCGAAGAAGCGATGTAAGATCATACAAGATGTCAGTCTGCAACCATCTACATCGGCAGTTGGCTATCCTCCCATCAATTGGAGTCGTTGTGCCCTTTGCCAAGAACATTCTTCAGAGCCTCTCCAGTGCCCAGGAAAATCGAAGAGGACAGATGTTGGGGCTGGGTATGACCATGTGGGTGACAATTTAACAACGTTTCGAGAATTAGGTGAACAGCCAGTTGACGTGGACATAGCACAATTAGATGATGGCGATGGTATCCCTCAGACACTTGCCAAACATAGCGCTCAGTGGCACTCATCTTGCCGTTTGACGTGTTCTTCAAGTCGTCTAGCACGACTTCAGACAGCTGTAATACCTCCATGTGAAAGTGACACCCAAGATCGCCCTTACACGCGGCGACAGTTTTCACGAAAAGACCTACCTTCTCAAGGTCATGTATGTTTCTTCTGTGATGAAGTTGCAACGGAACATGCCTCTCTGCATGATGCCATGATGCCCAAACTGACCCATCGAGTTAAGCAATGCGCCCTGAAGCTTCAAGATCAAGAACTCATTGCAAAACTTAGCTCCGGCGACCTGGTGGCACAGGATGCCAAATATCATGCACCATGCCTTGTGAAATTGTACAACGCAGCCAGTAGGAAAACAGCCGTAGATCGACAAAGGAACACAGATGGAGTATCTCATGGCAGAGCATTGGCGGAACTCTTAGGCTACATAGAAGACACAAAGATGGTAGAGCAATCGGTTGACCCAATGTTCAAGTTGTCAGATCTTCTCAAGTTATACACTGATCGACTGAGACACCTGGGGGTTGAGGTAACTGGCCGTATCCACTCTTCAGACTTAAAAGATCGAATACTTGCTAATGTCCCTGGAATCCGGGCCTACAAGCAAGGCCGAGACGTTCTACTCAGTTTTGATGATGATGTCGGATTTGCACTGATGAATTCCAGTGTGGATAACTGCGACGACGAAACTATATGTTTAGCTAAGGCAGCACAACTCATTCGTCGAGATATGTTGGAAATGCAAGCAACATTTGATGGGTCCTTTAGCAAAGGCTGCCAAGAACAGGCTGTTCCCAAGTCACTGGTGGCACTAGTTAGCATGATAATGGACGGCCCAAACATTATGAATAAAGAAACTGAGAAGGTGAGACATGCAACGCTCAGTATGGCACAATTGCTGCAGTACAACAGCTACATGAAAAGACGCCGAGGTTCCACTGGTACTCATCACAATAAGAACAGAGAGACGCCGCTGCCAATATACAGGGTGTCTCAAAATAGATGGAACCCATTAACATGATAATAATTTATTACTCAGACAAGAAACTCCCAAAAAGATTACATTTCCTGGAAGCTGATATGATAACAATTAAAAAACTGAAGATTTGAGGTCTCTTGCTCAAAGGATACATTTATTAGAGCACATATTCCAAATGACCGCCTTTGCGCCTTAGACACACTTGAAGCCGACGAGCGAAGTTGTCAATCACCCTGACACACTCTTCCTTCCTGATGGCACGAATCTCCTGGGTGATGGCCACTTTCAGTTCAGAAATGGATTGAGGACGATTCTCATACACGTGGTCCTTCAAGAACCCCCAGAGATAAAAATCTAAGGGGTTCAGATCGGGTGAATGCGGAGACCACTCGGGTTCGCGGCGCCTGCTGATCAGCCGATCAGGGAATCGGTGGTCCAGCCACTCCATCATGATGTTGGCTGTATGTGGAGTTGCCCCATCTTGTTGGAACCATTGCACATCTCGATTCACACCACGACGTCTCCCAAGTCCCCTCCAGAACTTGTTGAGCACCACAATGTAACGCTCCTTTGTGACAGTGACTGCCTCCTCGTCTGCGTCTTCAAACCAAAACGGTCCGATTATGCCATGTTTTGAGATGGCCACCCAGGCCATGCATTTCACAGAGTGCAAGGGCCTCTGAAGCACCTCGTCTGGGGCTTGTGTGCCCCAGAACACATTGTTCTTGCTATTGACATGCCCACAGAGCAAGAAGTGTGCTTCGTCGCTGAACCAAACATCATCAAGAAAGTCAGGATCCTCTTCGATCTTGTTCTCGAACCACCGGCACATCACAACACCTTTTGCCATGTCAGCTGGTGTGAGTTTATGCTTGATCTGGATCTTGTATGGGTACAGCTGAAGATCCTTGATCAAGATTCTTTGCACTGACGCACGTGAAAGACCCAGCTCTTGGCTACGTCTTCGGATGGACTTTTTCGGGCTCCTTCCGACAGAATGTCTCACCGCATTCACATTGTCAGGAGATCTTGCAGTCAGCTTCCTGCCAGAACTGGGTGTTTCTGCCTTCTTCTTGAGGTTGTTTATTGATCCAGTGGCTTGAAATTTGTGTGCCCAACGATAAATTTGGTTTTTCTGGGGATAGTTGTTGAAGTTGAACTTCCTGCGAAATTTTGCTTGCACCGTTTTGAATGATTTCGTCTCCAAATAAGTAGTGACGCAAAATATTTTTTCCTCCTTTGTCCAAGGCATTTTGATTGATAATTATTAGTTGTTATGGTCTCCTCTCTTCAAATCTGAAAAAAAGAACAAGAACATTAATATTGGCAGAATTATTAGCAGTGACATGGGTTTCATGTATTTTGAGACACCCTGTACCTCGGTATGATGATTCATGCACACACACGAAAATGTGAACTTGTTGATACCTTGTTCCATCTCGGACTATCAATATCATATGACAGGGTTATGGATATATACATGGATATGGCCAACGAAGCAGCCAGCCAATATGAAAATGATGGTGTTGTATGCCCCCTCATTCTTCGAGATGGTCTCTTCACGACTGCGGCGGTGGATAACATTGACCACAATCCCAGCTCGAACACTGCTCGTGATTCCTTTCATGGCACTGGCATATCGCTGTTCCAAAATCGTAAAAAAGAGACTGATGGCACCAAGCGAGAAAGAGCTAACTTACAACCAGGGACAACAAACAAGAAGATACCACAACTTCCGGAAACCTACACGATCCTGACTCCAGTGGCAGTTAGAAAGAAAGATCCAGAAATCCCAGAGACGACAGGTCCACTCACAAGTAACACTGCTCCTCTGGAGGCTGCTCTTGAAGACGAGACGAAATGGCAGAAAAACACACAGCGACTCATAAATCAACAGGTCCAAAATATTGATGATCCGATTGCTTGGGCTGCATTCCACTCGAATAAAAACCAATGACGTAACTTCGATGTCACCATCACATCACTTCTGCCATTGTTCCCGGACGACTCAAAGTCAGTGGCCATGATTCGTCATTCGATGGATGTTATAAAATAAGCTGTCGAACATCTGAACCCTGGGCAGATTCCTGTGCTCACAGTAGATCAGCCTTTGTTCGCGATCGCAAAGCTCATCCAATGGAACTGGCCAGAAGTGTACGGCGAAGAGAACTTTGTCATCCTACTTGGAGGGTTGCATATAGAAATGGCTGCTTCGACCACTCTCGGGGATTTGCTGGATGGCAGTGGCTGGACAAATGTTCTTACCCAAGCAGGTATTGCGACAGCAGGAACGGCTGACTCCTTTCTCAAAGGTGCCCATGTCAAGCGCACTAGACATGCACACCAAGTCACCTCCAGTGCATTATCAATTTTGCTCCACACAGCTTATGATGTGTATAGCATGGAAACAAGTGCACCACTGTCGTTTGATGATTGGTGTGTGAAGCAAGCTGAGGTTTCTCCACAGTTCCACTACTGGTATATGGTCATGCACCTGGAATGTCTCCTCCTGGTCTATGTCCGGTCACTTCGTGATGGTAACTTTTCACTCTACGTTCCTGTGCTGAAGGCATTAGCTCCTTGGTTCTTTGCCTTGGACCACACTCACTATGCTCGATGGGTTCCCATGCAACATACGTGATATGACAACACTACACCAACGACTTCCCAAAGTAGCAAAGGAGTTCGATCAAGGCAGCTTCATTGTTCATAAGACGACTCGCCCCTTCTCAGCCATGGCTATCGACCAGGCACATGAACAAAACAACAAAATCGTCAAGGGAGATGGTGGGGCAATCGGGTTGATGCAAAATCCTAGAGCTCTACTGAGGTGGATGGTAGCTGGACCAGAAATCGCGAGGGCTATAGACAGTTTCGAAACAGTTTGCTCGGATAACAACACTGGGAAAGACCAAGTCAGGCATCATGAGCATACACCATCCGCACGAGTCTCCTTTGCCAGCGAGATCAGGGCTCTTGTGCAAGTAATCAAAGACCTCGGTAATCCATTCATGGAAGACAGTGGCGACCTTCTGGTTCTAGATACCAGAGACATCCCAGATCAAGCTGTAGCTAAAACTTTTCGTGGGATAGAGAAGCTGGGTCAGGACCAATATGACAGCTATGTCACTCAGCGGTTAATTGAGCGAACAACACCTGTATCGGATACGATTCCCAAAAACAGATCGGCCTTGTTCAGCCGGCCACCCACAAGGACTCCATCCAAAGCGACAGTTGGTAGCATCGCTCAAGAGTGACTGTGCACTGTTCTCCAGGCTTTACATCGCATGCCAAACACGTGACGGTGATTTGGAAAACTTTTTCAAGCATGAAAACCATGCATACCCGCCAGCCTTGTCTCAGTTGGGAAAACTACGGCTTGGTACCAAAGCGGATCTAACCAACTGTCTAGAGAAGCTTTGTACATCTGAAGGCGAGGCGCCAACAGTCGACGTCATCATACTGGATGGAGCTGCTATCGTCAATATGCTGAGGCCAGTGGGAGCGAAAACCTTCCAAGACTACACCACACTAGTGTTCCTGCCGTACATCAAGGCACAGTTGGCAAAATCCAACAGAGTTGACATTATTTGGGATGTGTATCGCCAAGATAGTCTAAAGTATACAACAAGAGAGAAACGAGGAAAGGGCGTCAGAAGGCGTGTCACAACAGCCAACTCAATCCCAGGAAACTGGCAGGAGTTTCTGAGAATAGATGACAACAAGACTGAGCTCTTTGATTTCTTGGCACATCAAGTGGTGGAAAATCTTTCGACAGAGAAGGAAGTGTTCTCAACATGCGGCGAGAATGTGCTTTGTTCTCGTGTTCATCAGGATGTCTCATCGTTGGCACCTTGTACTCATGAAGAGGCCGACACCAGAATGTTTCTGCACATCATGGATGCAGCAGAGAAAGGTTATCGCAGGCTGATGCTGCGTACAGTGGACACGGATGTCGTCATCCTGGCTGTCTCGACTGTTGTGCAACTCGAGAACACGCAACTTTGGAAAGCGTTTGGTACTGGCAAACACCTTCGATACATCCCAGCTCATCAAATCGCCACATCTTTGGGTGCAGAAAAGGCACGAGCTCTTCCCATGTTCCACGCATTCACCGGTTGTGACATGGTCTCTTCCTTTGCTGGAAGGGGCAAGACAACTGCCTTTGACACATGGAAATCATTCAATGCAGTTACTGCAGTATTTGCGAAACTTGTTGCAATGCCAGCAAGCTTCAATGATGATTGTATGTCAGTACTAGAGTCGTACGTAGTGCTGCTATATGACAGAACGAGTTTTGAAGCTACTGCTGACTCAGCCAGGAGACATCTATTCACTACCAAAGCAAGATCCATCGATGCCATCCCACCAACTAGCGCAGCGCTTTTGCAGCACGCAAAACGTGCCATTTACCAGGGAGGACATGTTTGGGGGCAGGCACACATACGAGCTCCAGATGTTCCTTCGCCAGAGTCATAGGGATGGAAAAAGAATACTTCATGAGGATGGGAGCCATTGTGGACATTGTTGCCAGAAGCAGCAGTGTCCTGTTCAGAGTTGCTACGGTGTGGCTGTAAGAAGGGATGCAGGGGACTCTGAAAATGTGTCAAAGCTGATCTGAAGTGCACATCACTCTGCAACTGCGCTGGTAATTGTGATCATAATGATAGCCATTAAGTTGTGTTGTTTAGTTGTTCCGTTGCTAACTATTCTTGATTTGTGTGGACACGTAGATCTACACGTATGTAATTACCAAATGATTTGTAGTGTAGGTTTTGTCCAGTTATTGGTATCAGTTATAATTATATACAAAAATTACGTTCTTTTATACAGTAAATGTGTCAATAAGTGTGCCACTCAGTGCTAGATTTTTTCTTTGATATATATGGTCTATTCAACATTTTGTTTTGCTTATTTTGTTGATATGCTGTTTTGTTCCTCGTCTGGTCACATTAAAAAAATATTGTTCATTTCTATGTTAGTGTTTTGAATAACGATATACATGTATGTGATAAGGTATACACACATGGTTATATATTATGGTGTCATATTATTTGACAAAAAGTATGTGATTGTTTGTACATGTGTGTTAAATTATTTTCTAAACCTTGAAAAATTGCTGCATTTCCCATTTTTTCGCAAACTAATTTACATATTTTGTCTGACATATTGATTTGTGTACATGTTATCATCAAAACGATGATTCCATTGAATTCATCATAGCTGAAAACATATAAATAGATACTATATTCGTTAAGTTATGTCATTTATTGGCGAAGATATTAGACTTCATAATTTCTCACAATTTGAACGGCGGCCATATTGGATTTTGACATTTCTGGGCATCCAGGGAAAAAATTGAGCTTGGCCCTATATCTGAAATCGTTTAGTATATAATAATCTTCAAATGTGCCAATTTTGGTGCTTTTACCACCAAAGCCACAATCCTCCTATATTTGGCCACATATCCGCCTAACTATTGGTAACATTCATCCATCAAACTTTTAATTATTTTTTTTTGACTTGTGGTGGCTACCATGATGGCCCAGGGATACGCACAGTCGCACAATCACCTCAAAGCTGTCTATCTTAGGTTGGAATCTTAACCCAGCTATAAACTGTCATTCCGGTGTTTCACAAGCAGGGTGATTCATCAATGTGTGTGCCATCCCTCTGATGGATGTGAGACATAGTGTCCTATCTGCCGGTATTCGTTGGTGGATGTTAAGTTGGTGGTGGGAGGAAGTGGGTTCATCACCTTTTCGTTAAATATATGCTGGTGAATGTGGCGTTCATCCCGTTTCTGCGTTAAGTGTGATGCCGAACAGGAAGAAGAAGAAGCCGTACTACCAACTTCGTACACTTCCGGAATTGTTTGATTTATTTGTGTTCAAATGTCTGGTGATTGTTTTGTATTTATTTATTCGAATGTGCACTTGTATATAACTGTCATTAATTTTAAAAAGCTTAGGTACTATCGAGCGATTTATATTTTTTAACTCCAAAAAAACGATCTTTTTTATCAATTTTTTTTTTGGACTAAAACACTCCGAGGCACTCAGTGATGAACCTCTGAAAGTTTGACGAAGATCCGTTCAGCCATCTCTGAGAAAAATGGCGACACACAGACAGACATCCCTCTTATATAGTAGATTAGGAGTCTGACAGTATAGTGCCCAGGTAGCACAATTACCTTTGAACTGTGTGATTTGGGTTTGATTCCTGACCCATCTATATAAATTGTGTGATTTGTGCTTCAAAGTCAGGTTGTTGATTCACAAGCAGAATGCCCTGTCTGATAGCATTCGTTCGTAAAATTTCTGAAGATCGATCTTCCAGACAACTTAGACATACTGTACCCAAATAATCTTAAAAGGAAAGCATAGCCCTACCAAGAGGAAGTTCTGCCACAAATCTGTTTTTTTTTTTTTTTTTTTTGTATACAAGATCGAGGCTCGTGAAAGAGCGAACATTAATCACACAGAAAGACAAACCGACACATAAAACATAACATAGGGAGCGGTAGACAAGATGGGGAGAGAGGGGGAAGGACACAAACACAACATTTGAGAGCAGGGACCGAGAGACATGGAGACATCGAGAGATCTGAGAGAGGGTGAGGGCTTTGGGGGGGGGGGCGTGGGAAGGGGGCAGTGGGAGAGGTATAAAACATATGGACACTGCCAGGACTTCCAGGAAAGAAGTTGGAATTTCAAACAAGGTGGATCTGGGGTGAATTAGCGGGGGTAGAAAAGATCAAGGTTTTGGATGGGGGAAGATAAGAGATGGTGGTGAACAGCTGTTTTAAAGACCTGGAGGGAGGAGTGGGATTGAAGGGAGTGAGGGAGTTTGTTCCAGAGGCGGGAGAAAAGAGGAATGAAAGAGTGAAGGTGAGCGGAGAGCCGAGATTTCGGCAGTTTAACCATCAGAGGGTTGCTGGCAGATCTTGTGCGACCTGTAGGAATATTTGGGGGACAGAGCACAGAGAGAGCTGGGGGTGCAAGGCCGGAGAGGAGTCGGTAGAAGACAGAAAGACCACCTACCTGCCTGCGGTGAGTGAGTGAAAGGCCTTCAGAGATAGCTTCATCGCGGGAGATTCCAATAATTCTGAAAGCTTTGGTTTCAACAGCGTGAAGCCGAGCTAGGTGTGAGGCAGGAGCACCGGCCCATAGGGGAGAACAGTATTCCATTGAGCTGCGGATGAAAGCCTTGTATGTGGTGAGGAGCTCAGGTGTGCCGAGGAAGGACTTCGCACGACGGAGGATGCCCAGTCGGCGACTGGCTTTGGAGGCCAGCTTGGAAATGTGGTTTTCCCAAGAAAGATCATGGCAGATAGTGAGACCCAAAATCTTGAGCGACAGAACTTCTTGGAGAGGATTGTTGAGAAAGTAGATGGGAGGGTTGTCCAGTCGATCTTTTCGGAGAGACATAGTAAGAGTGTGAGATTTGTCAGGATTGAAAGACATGTTCCACTTGTTTGACCAGTCTGTGATTTTGTCCAGGTCTTCAGAGAGCGAGGAGGCAGCAGACTGCCGATCTGAGGGAAGAGGAATGGAGCGGCAGAGAGTGGAGTCATCAGCAAAGAGATAGAGAGGATTTTCGAGAGAGTCAGAGAGATCATTGATGAAGACCAGAAAAAGCACGGGGCCCAGAACACTGCCTTGGGGAACTCCAGCCTGAACAGGAAGAGGAGATGAGAGAAACCCATTCAGGGCCACACGTTGACGACGACTAGAGAGGAAGTCCGCCAGCCATGCGTGGAGATTTCCATGGATACCAAAGGAGGAGAGTTTGGTGAGCAGAGCGGGGTGCCAGACCGTGTCGAAGGCACGTGATATGTCGAGGGAGACAGCTCTAATTTCCTGTTTGGCATTGAGGACCTCCATCCATTGTTGAGACAGCAGAAGCAGCATGTCCAGAGTAGAGTGACCTGGTCTGAAACCAAATTGATGATCAGAGATCAAGCCATTGGAGAAGAGGAAAGATTTCATATCAGAAGCAATGATGGATTCCATGACTTTGCTGATAATTGGGAGAAGGCTGATTGGTCTGTAGTTGCTAGGATCTGTTTTTGCACCTTTTTTGTGCAAAGCGGTGATGTTGGCTGATTTCCAAGCAGATGGCAGTTGACCTTGAGCAAAAGAGAGGGTGAAGAGAACAGAGAGAGGGTGAGATAGAGCAGCAGAGCAGGATTTTAGGACCCGTGGGCTGATGCCGTCGGGTCCAGTTGCAGAATCAGAGTCGAGGGTTGACAGAAACTTTTCCACCTTGTCAGGAGGAAAGGACACGGAGTCCAGAAGCAGCAGGGTACGACTGGGTATGGTGGGTACAGAGAGGGATGGGTTTGGGACACAAGATTTAGAGGCAAACACAGAGTTGAGGCATTCAGCTTTTTCACGTGCGGAGTCAGCTGTGTAGCCGTTTGAGGTAAGGGAGGGGATGGAGGGGGAACAAACACCAGAAACGGATTTGACCAGACGCCACCAGGATTTGGAAGAGGGAGACAGATAAGAGAGTTCGGTCTTGAGAACGGAGAGATATTGTTTCCTGGCTCTCCTGAGGGTGGACACACACTTGTTTCGGGCTTTGTGAAAGGAAATGAGATTTCCTTCCGTTGGATTTGCTTTCCAGGAGACGAAGGCAAGTTGTTTCTGGGCAACAGCCTCACCACAAGATTCCGTGTACCATGGACGGGAGGAAGGGTATGACAACTGAAGACGAGATGGGATAAATCTGTGCATGAGAGAGAGCAATTTACTTTGGAAGAATTCCCAGGATGAGTTGATGTCAGAGGTGGTAGAGATGGGAGACCAGTCCAGATGATTGATGGCTGCTTGAAGACCGTGCCAGTTGGCCTGAGTGAAATGCCAGACTCGTCGACGCTGAGCAGGCTCCCTGAGGATGGTCAGAGAGATGTCCACTTTAACAAGGACATGATCAGATGATCCGATCGGAGCAGAAGAAGAGCAGCAGACATTTTCAGGGAAGTTAGTCATAACCAAGTCCAGAAGAGAAGATGTTCCGTTGACTGAGATCCGGGTCGGGAAATTGACAGATTGTGTCAGTCCCAGTGAGTCGCAGAAGTCCTTTGCTGAGGAGCCATGGCTGGTGAGAGAGGTACCCACACCCAGCCAACTGGCATGATGACAGTTGAAATCACCACATATGAGGAAGAGAGAGTTGGGATGAGTAGATAGAAGTTGGTCCATATCATCAGACAGCGAGATGTAGATGGAGTCATCGCTGTTTGGTGGACGGTACAACACACATATGAACAAGAGGTGGGAGCGAAGGGGAAGCCGTAGCCAGAGGTATTCCTGGGGGTGAGGTGGAGAGAGTGCAGTGCAGGGCGAGTCAGGAAGAGAGTTTTTGATAAAGATAGCAACCCCGCCTCCAGGACGAGGCTCAGGTCTATCATACCGGAGGAGGGAGTAGCCCGGGAGAGATACTATGGAATCAGAGACATCATAAAGGAGGAAAGTTTCTGTTAAGCAGATCACGTCTGGTTTGACAGAAGCAACCTGTATGGAGAGATCAGTTAAGTTTGAACGAAGGCCCCGGATGTTTGAGGTCCATACCGTTAATGAAGAGAGAGGGGGAGCATCGGGTACAGGACAGGGGAGGGGAGGAGTAGGGTAAGATGAAGGATGAGAGGGGGAGGTAGGGAGAGCAGTTGTTAGTGTGTCAGCGATTGCAGAAGAGTTCCAAGAAAGGGAAGGATGAGGAGGATGAAAGGTTTGAAGGTGAAGGGATGAGGCACAGTGAGGGGTTGTTTGAGGGGGGGCAGAGGAAAGAAGAAGGTTGGGGGGGGGGTGGAGGTGAGAGTTTGAAGGGGGAAGAAGCGGGGAGGACGCTTTGAGGAGGGGGAGTGAGAGGGGGGAAATTGAGAAGCAATGAGGGTGGGGAGATTTGAAGGGGAGGGGTGAGGGGGGAGTTTGGGAGGGAAGGGACAAGGGGAGGGATTTGAAAGGGATGGGATATGGGGGAGATTTGGAGGGGAGGGGTGAGGCAGGAGTCTAGGAGGGGAGGGGCGAGGGGGCGTCTTGGCGGGGAGGGGTGAGGGGGTAGTTTAGGAGGGAGGGGGCAAGGGGGGAGATTTGAAAGGGATGGGTGATGGGGAAGATTTGGAGGGGAGGGGTGATGGGGAAGATTTGGAGGGGAGGGGTTATGGGGAAGATTTGGAGGGGAGGGGTGAGATTGGATTTTTGAAAGTGTACGATTTATGGGAAACGAACATTTATTGCAAAATGAGTTTCTTGTGACCTTCGAGTTAAAAATACGTTTAAGGACGCTGGATGGAGGATGGAGTGCAGGAGAGTTTAGGGAATGTAGAAAAAAGGCACTATAGGAGATGGATATTTTTTTGGGGATGAATTGATTTGGTGAGCAAGTCGAAAGCAGCCTTTTAAAGAAGAAGAAGAAAAAGGTGTTATAAAATATGACGGAATACATAACTTCAGGGGAAAGTGTAAACATTGAAGGTTAATGAGTGAAAACTATCTGGGGAAATGGGGGAGAAACACGTGGTCGAAGAACGAACGAACGAATAAGAATGAATAAACGAATGAGAACAGAGAAGGAAATTTTTTTTTTTTTTTGAGTTGAGATTTACACAAGGAAGTAGGCTATGGGTGAAAAGACTGGGAATACAGAGAACGAAAGTTATTGGATCACAAACGACGGACCACTGAGAGAAAAACAAAGCCTCAAGGTTGTACAGTGCACACTGTACAAGGCCTTGCTCGCGACACGGCAAACAGACGATCAATTTATGAAAGATAAACACCGAGAAACAACCAAAGTTGCACACAATAACTTCACACACCGAAAGATAAATACAGTTTCGACAAAATACAATTGTGAACAGACTTAACTTCGAAAAACGTGGAGACCGTGTGGAGCTTCGAAAATCCCTGCCGCCGTCTCCAAGATCTCGCGAGATCTCCTTCATCTCCATGTTGACCTTCATCTCATGATTGTGCATCAGCGATACTTCGACCTGGGTGAGCGTTTACAGTTTTATGGTAATAGAGGATCATCTGGACCAGTGTTCATCTTCGAGAACCTCGTGACCATGTTTAATCTCTGTGATCCATTTGAATGTTTTGGAGGAGTGGGGGTAACATGACCGAACGACCACGACGGCACCTTCTTTGTACAAAAATATGATGACAAAATACTAAAATAGCATCACAAGGTAGGTAGGTTACAATGATCAGAAACATAAGACAGCAGAATTATTAAAATGTACCTTGTTGATAGAAAATGATAAGCAAAGATCCAGGTTGAATTTAAGGTAAACACATAATGCTGTGTGAGGCTCATACTTCATTATACAAACTTTTTGACCACCATTTGTACGCATATTAAAGAGGCCACTTTGTCTTTTGAAAGAGTAAGCCATTGTGTGACACTATCTCCATTTCCTTCCTCTTTAATCTCTGCTAGGGAGGCAATGACAAAGCATCCTTGCAATGGTATTGCTTTCATGGCTCCTATACTTTGTCCTCTTGGATTCTCCGCTGGTAAACCAGAGAGGCTTCAGTGTGGAGCGACTAGATTGATTCCTGGGCTGGCTAGTATAAGTTATAAAGAGCAGTTGAAAGAGGCAGGACTGTATACGTTATAAATCGGCGACTACAAGGGGATCTGATTGAGATGTTTAAGATCATGAAGGGTAGGGTCAAAATGAATTTAGAAGAGTTGTTTTTTTGCAGAAGAAACACCGACAGAACAAGAGATAAAAGATGGTAGTAAAGCAGGGGTCTTTCACTCGATCTCCATGGAGTAGTTAATACATGGAATGGATCCCTTGTAGTAGCAGCAGAAACAGTAGATGGATTTAAACTAGAATTGGACATAAACAGTGCATTCAGAAAGTATTCAGACCCCTTCACTTTTTCCGCATTTTATTATGTTGCAGCCTAATGCTGAAATCGTTTAAATTCATTTTTCCCTCATCAATCTACACTCAATACCCCATAATGACAAAGAGAAAACTGGATTCTAGAAAGTTTTGCAAATTTATTAAAAAGAAAAAACTGAAATACCACATTGACATAAGTATTCAGACGCTTTGCTATGACACTTTAAATTTAGCTCAGCTTAACCCCCCCCCCCCCCCACACCCCCCCTTCCCCACCAGATTTCTGCCAAGCGCACATGGTCCACCATTCACCCCCTTCTGGTGAAATTCCAAAATTCACGAATACTGCTCATGTCCACTCATTCATTCCTCTTTCTTCCTTTCCACATTCTCTTCAATCTAACTCCTCCCTCCAAATCTTTCAGACAACTCTTCACCACCATCTCGGATCACCCCCTCAAAAAACCGTGATCTCCTCTACCACTACCCCGTACCCACGCCCCCCAATTAACCCTCCCCAAGCCCACCTTTTCCCAAGCTTCCAGTTATTCCTTCCTGAGAGCTTGTTTCTGTATCCATCTTGTTCAACCCCTGTGACCTCCCCTTGCCCCCATTCTCCCCAAGTTCCTTATTTCTCCAAGAATCTCTATATTTTGTCCCTCAATCCTGCTGTTGGTTTGTTTTCCTCACTCTCTTTCTTGTTCCTTTTGTTTTATTTTCTGATCCATCCTGTGTTCTTGCTTTTCTATGCGCCTCCACGTACAAAAAGGGTTAACTTTGGTTTCATTGCTATTCAATTTCTGGGTTAAAATGTAGGGGGGGGGGGGGGTTTGTAATAAAGACATTTCTTTTTCTCCCCAGGCATCACAGCATGGTCTATCCTCTGTGTACTAGTTTGGCATCTGTTTCCTGGTTATTTGAGTAATTAATGGCTACACGCTCAGGGAGGTGATGCCAAATAGAAGGCATGCTTTCACTGTCCTTAGGACATATGGAGTCTTAGCATCCATGAGTCATCTCAACCTCTTATATCACAAGACCACATTCAACTAAACAGTTGACTGACCACTAACATGAAAATTAATGTTAAATTGTGTTGTGCAAGTTTAAAATAAATTCTGACCTACATTCTTGCCCTTAAAATTAGAACAAAATATGTGACCTGAGGCCTTCATATTCCTACTGTTGAGAAATTTGTCTTCTTTGGACAGATAACAGTAGATTTCACAACTGGAGTGATGCAAAGGTTCAAAGGGAAGTCTTCGAAAAGCTGCACTATTTTTTGGGGAAATAAAAAAAATGTAAAAGGCAAAGTGCACCTGCTCTGAGGAATACACATGGTGCATAATACAATATAGAATGCCTAAAGTTGCTTTTTGTTGGATGGTGAGAAAAGTTAGTCAATCAGGCTCGTACAGCTACGCATATCCTAAGAATGGTTATATACAAATATATATATATATATATATATATATATATATATATATATATATATATATATATATATTGTTATGAATTTGGTAATGCAACATCTAGAGCTAGGTAGATCTGAATAGGTAGGTATTCGGCTGTCGTGACAGGGACTCTACATGTAATAAGTTATTGATGTTCAGGCGGTTGTCGGGGTAAGATGTATGAGTGTGGATCTACCTGGAGATTCGAGTGTTAAATAGTGAGGGATTAAAGGTAACGCCCCTGTGAGTATCACCTAGTAATCAAACCTTTGTCCTTTATGGCACTGCAAACCACATAAACATTAGTTAGGTCCTTAGTGCAACATTAAATAATTCCCTTTCCCTGACATTGACTTCGTAATAAATGGACACCAACCAGGCCAAGAACACCGCCACAATACACCGCCACCGTTTACACCTCCAAGGCCTACAAACCTCGCCTGCGCACCTCAAAGGCCTACCAACCTCGCTGGCACGTGTTACACCAGGACCGCGGGGTCACGGACGGGAGATGTCAGGAGTCGCATGCCGCAGAGGGCGTGACCTGGGCGAGTTGGGAGGCTATGATTGGCTGAGGAGCGCGCCAATGTGACGTCATCGGCCACCAATATAGGCGACGGTCGGACGCCATTTCGGCAGTTCGAGTGGAGTCCAGAGTTGAGAGAGTTGAGTCGCAGAGTTCGTTGTTACAGTTCCGTACCAGAGTTCGTGGCAGTTGGCACAGGACACGGTTCGTTGCACAGTTCGTCGGAGTTGGCACAGGACACGGTTCGTTGAACATTCGTGACCACAGCTCGTTGCAGTTGGCAGTTGGCACTTGGTTTTGGTTGCTTCGTGCAGCCCTGCGGTGGACCGTTGGAGCAAAGGAGCTCGTGGTGTGTGTGGGCCGTTGGACCGACGAGGCCTGGTGGCGCTTGGAGGCGGACGCAGAGGGCCGTGGAACTTGGAGCGAGGTGTGCGATCGGGCCGAAAGGAGCGGTGTTGGACGGCAGCCACAAAGACGACGAAAGACCAGATAAGCCCGAATCCGCGTACATTTTGAACGACGTGACGTGTTCTTTTCGTAATTAATCTCCCTCGTTTTGTGTTTGATATCAGTCGTGTGGGGACGTCCCGATTTAGTTATTAGTATTACCGGCGCGTGTTTTTTTCACTGTTATTACTTTTCAATAATAAATCCTTATATTATTTTCTGTACATATTTGAACGCAGTTTCCTGGGTGTTTCATTTTAATAGATAAGGCTGTGGAGCTCGTTGCGTCTGGCCTCCCGCGCGTTTAACTTTGTGTTGAGCTTGAATCCGCCATTGAGTTTTCGCCTCGGGAGTGTAAAGTCTCGCAATCGGTCATCCGTGTTACCCTACGGTGTTCACCAAGGGTAGTCACGCGACAAGTGGTGTCAGGAGTGGGATTTGAACCCGTCGGACAAATTTTTTTGTCCGCGGCGAGACATCGACACGGTCGGACAAATTTTTTTGTCCGCGGGGCGACATCGACACGGTCGGGCGTACATTGCGCCCGACGTTCGAACGCAAAATTGTTATAGGCGAGGCGGAGAAATTTAGTAATCAATTGGGCATACGGAGCGCGATATCGCGTCTTCGTCAAATTTAAATTGTGTTACTGGAATTATTAAAATAAATACGCGCGCGGGAAACAATCTTCCGGAAAGCGGATGTCGGAAATTGACGAGATGGAAGTACGCAGCGAGGCCTCCGTCAGCGTCGGGAGTGAGCCGGAAATGGGGGATAAGGAGGATAGCGTTGGAACTTTCCCCGCCGCTGGGACGGCCCCGATAGATCTCCAGACCATAGTAAATTTAATAAATGCTCAGAGGGCCGAGGGTGAGCGAAACCTTGCAGAAATTCGGGGAGACATGAGGGCTCAGAGTGAGCGATTGGAGAACCAAATGGGGGTAATGAGGGACGAAGCGAGGGGTACCGGTGAGAAGTTAGACAATAATTTTGAGGAGTTAGACAAGAAAATCGGGAAGTTAGACAATAATTTTGAGGGGTTAGACAACGGGATAAAAGAGGTGAAAAATGGGTTAATGGGGGTAGAAAATAGAATGGCTGCCCAGGAGAATCAGATAGAGGGAGTGAAAAATGGGTTAGAGGGGTTAGAAAACAGTATGGAAGGAAAAATTGGGGAAATGGCACAGCAGCTGGGGGAACGAATTGATGGCATAGAAGGGAGAGTGCAAAACCAAATTACGGACAGACTGGGGAAATTTGAGGGTAAAGTAGAAACTCAAATGGGGGAGATGGAAAAAGCCATAGGGGTGGAAATTGAATTGAAACGGGAGGAATTAATGTCGAAAATAGAGGAGGGTGTGACGCAGGCTGTCCAAATGGGGGAAAAGTTGGAGGGTCAGATTGGTGCCACAAATGCTCGAATTGATAAAGCAAATGGAGACCTGGAAGGCTATCGGGGCCGGGTGGATGCCAGAATGCTACAGCAGAGTGAGGAATGGGGACTGCTCAACCGACAAGGGGGCAAATTGGCCGAGGAGGTGAGGGGGTTGGAAACCCGCATAAAAGAGCAGGAGCAAGGGTTAATTGAGAAAGGCCTGTGGGGGCCACTAATGGATAATGAAAGGGTGAGTGATTTTATGCAGGAGCGACTGGAGATCTGGGACAATACCATCAAGCAGGAGGTTGGTCGGGTTCAAGAGAGCCTGAAGGAAGAGGTGAGTAGGTCGGTTAAACATCTTCAGGACCAGATTAAAGTGACCCAGGAGACCCTCACCACGAGCCACATTTGGACACCAGAGGCTCCGAAACGGAATACCCAGATGGGGGAGTGTGTTGGCTCCGGGCTGGATTTGGATCTTGGAGGATCGGGAGATAGAGCTTCTGGAGATTTGGTCCCTGTAGGGAATTTGGATCAACTGCAGGGAGGGGCAGAACAACCGGTGGTAGAGGTTGTTCCCTGCAGCTGCGGTTTGGCAGTGGGAATGAAAATTTGTAAAAGAAAATTTAAAATAAAATTACAATGGGAAATTGATTTGGAGCAGCCATGGTGGGGATTGGTCCCCGGGCTGCGGGATCTGGACATGGAGAGGTCATGGGTGATGGCCTCGGGCCAAAGTTGCCCCTTTCAAAATTTGGGTATGCCAGCCAGCTGGGGGGCTGTGATGGCGAGATTTGGACGTGGGGTCCAGCCTTGGGTGTCGAGGTACGACCTGGGTCCCACGGGGGGTCTGGTGGAGTGTGGCGTCCCTTGTCCGTCGGGGCGCCGTCCGAGCTGGTGGCTCGGGCCGGCAGGGTCACCGGACCCTGGTGGGGGTTAAGACCTCCAGGGAGGTCCGAGGTGGTTTCTCAAGCCTGGGATGGCAAATATTGAGGACCACTAGGGGGAGGTGTTGTGGGTCGCGCTTTGGGGGTGGCACTGTGGACGGCCAACTTGGGACTGATGTGGTGACCACCCGGGCATGCGGCCTGGCACTCTCCTCCAGGGACTCTGGGACAACCAGCATGTGGTGACCTGGCATGGTGGTTGGTCTATGGACGCGGGTCAAACCGAATGGACAGGGATGGAGATAGCCTGCCGGACAACCATTGGGGCATCTGTGGAACGTGATGGTGTGAGTGACCTTCCACAGATGCTCCGTTATGATTTATGGACTCTCGGGTTGGGAAGAGAGCCATGGGGATGTGAATCGGGAGATGTGTAACGCGCCGAGCATATGGGCCATGCTCGGCTGGCATGTGTATTGCAAAGCATCCTTCTTTGGTGAGGTGAGTGAAATGTGACAAATGGTTGGCATGGGTAATCTGTGGGTTAGATGGAAATTTAAGGGTGGATTTTGAAATGCCATGGTGGACACTGTACAGTGACGCCATTATTGATCCAGGTGTGTAGACCAAAGTGTTGGAGGCTGTGATGAAATTAATAGGGTAGCAAGACACAGCTTTCAACTGGTTGCGGGGGCAACTGTGCTGATATTTGGGACGCGGGATGATGGGGATGTAGTTGTGTAGCCTGAGGGTCAACGTGGTGCTGTGCGTGTCCGAGGTGTGTGGACCATGTCTTCTGGGTGGGTCTCCTGGTGGAGCATGGCTGTTGACTGGACCTTGGTGTGGTCAAGTGTGGGTGAGCACTGGGGGGCTGCAGTTCTGTAGTCGGACTGGGGGATGATGGGGAGGTGCAGGGGACGTGGCTGTAGGGATGCCACGCACTGCGACCGTGCCCCCCAGGGCCGAGGTTGTGTGTGCGGTAGTGTGTGTTTTGGCAGCAAGTGCTCACCACATTGGCCAGCTGGGGCTGCTGCAGCTGTGTTCCTCGCAGGGGGGGCCGAAGGATGGATGGTGGGTCGCACCCTTATGGACACTCATGGGCCATGTTGGCGTTTTGACTGCTCACCTTGTCCCGGTGACCCTTGCACGGTAGAGGTGCAGAGCTGTCGTGGCCACAGGTAGTTGTGTAGTGATGATCACCGTTGGATGCGGATCCACATACCTGCCAGTGTAGTGGGGACAAAAGAGAAATTTGGAAGTATTTGGTAGGCCCAATGTGAAATTTTGGGATTGTGAAGGGTGGATGACGCTCTTGGACCTGACCAACCTGTAACTACCTGCACTTGAGGTGAGTGTTTTGAGGAGTACTGTCCCAGGCTTCAGGATTTGCTTTGGGAAATTGGGGACATGTAGTTTGGGGTTGGGAGGTGAGAGCGAGTGATGACATGGCCGGTGAGGGGATGGAATGGGAGCCACAGTGTCTTGTGGGTGGCGTATGTTTTTGTATTGTGGTTAGGTGTTTTGATGTGGTCGTGAGAGTGGAACCTGGAGAGTGAGTGATGATTATTGGAGATAATGAGGGGCGATCAATTGTGCTTTTTGGAAATGTGCTAATGGAAAGGTGTAAGGATTTAATGATTCGAACTGTGAATGGGATTTCACATTGGCAGGCCATGGCAAGCCTTGTAACACCTTTTACACCATCTATGGAATTGTACTGAATTGTGCTGAGTTGTGTGGAGAATTGAATGGCAGCGGGGGAGGAAGTGTGTTTTGGGGACCATGGGTGGGGAAGGTGTGTGTGTCCGCAGGTACAGAGCAAGCTCTGAGGAGCGATGCCTGCGGGCCCCCCTCTGCGGCAATTACCCCTGGCAGCCGGTGGTAACTGGAAATTGGAGCTCGTCGGTGGAGGGTCTGGTTGGGCGCCGCGGGGTGAGGAAGTCCCCCGGTGACCCGTGTTGCTGCGCGAAAGCAGGAGGCAAAGGAGCCTGGTGTGTGTGGAGACCCTCACCGGCGAGGTAACGGCGGAAAGGGGCTGTTGGGCTGTCATGGGGCCAAGAGGTAAAGGGGGGGGGGGGGGCAATGAATTTGTAAGTCGGTTGACTTGTTTTTGGGACTGCGGGCACCACAGCCTGATGCGCCCCCACCATCTTTTTGTGCGGTACCTCCCCGCTGCCTAGTTGAGGAATGCACACACACGTGAATGACATCAATGCCATGGTCCTGCAGGGGGTGTATTGGGAATAAGTGCTTTGTTGATTTTTGCAATGCCTTGATGACCTATGGAATGAGAATGAGTGGTTAAGGGGTCTGTGTAGCATGAATGTGGGCGAAATCCACCGAGCCGTGTCACTCACCTGTAACATCTGGACAGGGCCCGAGGAAATTTAGGGGGATGCATTGGGGATGGCCCCGCAGGTAAGGTTGAGTCTTGTGGCATCCACCGGGGGACGCGGTCTGTAGACCGGGGTATGTACAAAGGTTAGAGTTTTGAGTTTTGGAAAGATGGTTAAGTTTTGTGGTTAAGTTAGTGTTGTGTGTTGTTGTTTCCTCCCTCCACAGGAACAACGAAGAAGATGTACATACTTGCATGATGGTTAAGGGGTTCAGCATGTTAAGGAAGTGTAGGTAGGTAGTCCGACTCACTTCCCACAGCCCTTCCTGATTTATTTCATAGGTTAATTAAGTGTGTGACAGTAAGTGTTAAGGCTGGAATGGTAGCCCTGCGGTGAACCTTGCAGGAGCTACGGTTCCAGGGGGGGGGGCTGTGTTATGAATTTGGTAATGCAACATCTAGAGCTAGGTAGATCTGAATAGGTAGGTATTCGGCTGTCGTGACAGGGACTCTACATGTAATAAGTTATTGATGTTCAGGCGGTTGTCGGGGTAAGATGTATGAGTGTGGATCTACCTGGAGATTCGAGTGTTAAATAGTGAGGGATTAAAGGTAACGCCCCTGTGAGTATCACCTAGTAATCAAACCTTTGTCCTTTATGGCACTGCAAACCACATAAACATTAGTTAGGTCCTTAGTGCAACATTAAATAATTCCCTTTCCCTGACATTGACTTCGTAATAAATGGACACCAACCAGGCCAAGAACACCGCCACAATACACCGCCACCGTTTACACCTCCAAGGCCTACAAACCTCGCCTGCGCACCTCAAAGGCCTACCAACCTCGCTGGCACGTGTTACACCAGGACCGCGGGGTCACGGACGGGAGATGTCAGGAGTCGCATGCCGCAGAGGGCGTGACCTGGGCGAGTTGGGAGGCTATGATTGGCTGAGGAGCGCGCCAATGTGACGTCATCGGCCACCAATATAGGCGACGGTCGGACGCCATTTCGGCAGTTCGAGTGGAGTCCAGAGTTGAGAGAGTTGAGTCGCAGAGTTCGTTGTTACAGTTCCGTACCAGAGTTCGTGGCAGTTGGCACAGGACACGGTTCGTTGCACAGTTCGTCGGAGTTGGCACAGGACACGGTTCGTTGAACATTCGTGACCACAGCTCGTTGCAGTTGGCAGTTGGCACTTGGTTTTGGTTGCTTCGTGCAGCCCTGCGGTGGACCGTTGGAGCAAAGGAGCTCGTGGTGTGTGTGGGCCGTTGGACCGACGAGGCCTGGTGGCGCTTGGAGGCGGACGCAGAGGGCCGTGGAACTTGGAGCGAGGTGTGCGATCGGGCCGAAAGGAGCGGTGTTGGACGGCAGCCACAAAGACGACGAAAGACCAGATAAGCCCGAATCCGCGTACATTTTGAACGACGTGACGTGTTCTTTTCGTAATTAATCTCCCTCGTTTTGTGTTTGATATCAGTCGTGTGGGGACGTCCCGATTTAGTTATTAGTATTACCGGCGCGTGTTTTTTTCACTGTTATTACTTTTCAATAATAAATCCTTATATTATTTTCTGTACATATTTGAACGCAGTTTCCTGGGTGTTTCATTTTAATAGATAAGGCTGTGGAGCTCGTTGCGTCTGGCCTCCCGCGCGTTTAACTTTGTGTTGAGCTTGAATCCGCCATTGAGTTTTCGCCTCGGGAGTGTAAAGTCTCGCAATCGGTCATCCGTGTTACCCTACGGTGTTCACCAAGGGTAGTCACGCGACAATATATATATATATATATATATATATATATATATATATATATATATATATATATATATTGTTGCGGATATGAGAACTGTATAATTTTTTTATTGTGTGAATTGTTATTATTGTTTAGTCTGCGCCCCCTGCCTCCGGAGCTGTGTAAAGGTGAAAGGGCATCCCATAATTAGTCCACAAGCATACACGTCAGCCAAATAATAGAATACCCCTGTTTGATAGTTATCTCTTATTCTGTGTTTTAGGGTAAGGCTGTGTCTCCCATTAATTGAAGTACTCCATTGCACCAGTGAAAGAGAATAGATCCCCTTTCATTCCCATCCCCAAAATCTCCATTTCCTTTTACATCCCCTCTCGTGATTGCCAAGCCTCGATTGCCAATTACCTCCCCTCCAAAACCACCATTGAACATGTGCTCGAGTCGGGGAAGAAAGGCGTGCCCGCCCGTCGTCATCAAGGGCGGAGCGAGAGGGTCGCGTGACCAACCAGGGCCGAGGTGAGCACACCGATGGGCGTGTCCTGAAGGCCGGCGGCTTGATCGCTGGAGGCGCTATGAAAGGGGCACGCAAGAAGCAAGTGGGTTGGTCGTCAGTGGTGGTCAGTGGTTGCGTTGAGGGTCAGTGGTTGCGTTGGTTGCGGTAAGAAGTCGGTGGTGAGAAGTGGTGGCGTTGAGTGGTCAGTGGTTGCGTTGGTTGCGTTGAGTTGTCGGTGGTGAGGAGACACCAGGGCCAAGAGAGAGAAGGTTCAAGGTCAATTACCAGCAGTTGCGCCAGAGACGGCAGACGCGCCCTGAGGTGAGCCAGAGAAGCAGCTTTGGCTCCACAAGCAGCGTTGACTCCACCAGGCAGCTTCAACCCGTTACCCCGCGGGGACCAGATAGCGGTGGCATCGGTGGCCGTCGAGGTCCAGCCGACGTCCCGTGCGGGATCAATCCCGAACCATCTGCCCCAGCTGAACCTTCCCATTCCTCCTTCCAGCATTCATTCCTGCCATTCCATCCTTCTTGTGTACGTGAGTTTGTTTTGTTTGTTCTGTCCCTGGGTTAATTAAGTCTGTATAAGCTAGTATTTGCACTGTGTAACCTGCGTCTTATGTGTTGTAAATAAACGTGACTGCTTTCTTTTTGCTTGTGTGTACAATAAATCCAATTACTCTTCTGTCCGTCTTCTCGTTTTATTCCTTTTCCTCTTTTCCTTCTCCTTCGGTCGCTTTAGAGGTTTCCCGATTGAATATCTGTGGTGCGATCTGGTCAACGTCGGGTGGAATCGGGCCAATTGGGGACCCTGTAACGGTCGCGGTTGGACCATCCGCTCGGCCCATCATAACATCTAAACCGCGATCTGTAACAATTGGTGTCGGGGAGTGAGATACGGACCCGAAGCGCGCTTAACGCGCTCAAAATTACAAGCTGCCGAAATTTGTTTTGTTTTATAAAACCCGAATTTTGGAGATCGCGCCATAGACAATCAAGGCGATCGGATGTCGGTGGGGGAGATAGACGGGTTAGGGGTAACCCAGGGCCTCGGGGAAATGTATGTGGATGAAAGAGAGGAGGAGAACATTGGCAATGTGGTTGAGGGGGTATCAGGCGCACAAAATGGTGTCCTCGCGCACGAGGCTTCAGGCGCGCAAAATGGCGTCCTCGCGCACGTGGGTGTAGCGGCACCAAATTTTGCCGCGCCCGCGACAGTAGCAGCGCCGCCGTTGGATTCGGACCTTTTGTTGCTACAAATCGGGGCCCTTATGGACAAAATGAGGGACGAAGCAAGGGCTGATAGTGAGCGATTGGGTGAGCGATTGGAAGCCAAAATGGGGGTAATGAGGGACGAAGTGAGGGGTACCGGTGAGGCGTTAGACAATGGGATAAAAGAGGTAAAGAATGGGTTAACGGGGTTAGAAAACAGGATGGAAGGCAAATTGCGGGAGATAGGGGAGCAATCCGCCCGAGAAATTAAACAAATGGGAGAGCAGATAGAGGAGGTAAAAATCGGGGTAGAAACCAAATTGGATGCTCAGAGGGATGAATTGGGACAGATGAGGGTGGCATCTACAAAGGAGATGGAGGAGATGAAAGAGGAGATACGACGAGGTGTGAGTGAGGAGGTCTCGGGGCTACGCGAGGAGGTAAAGCGAGGTCAGAAGCGTATGGAGAAAGAGGTGAGAAATGGGACGGCAAAGTTACAAGGGGGAATAGAAGATCTGACGGAGGAGGTGGAACAGCTGACAGAGGGACAGACTGAGTTAGTGGAGCAGGTTCAAAGGAACACTGCAGTACTCGGAGGGTTAAAGGCGACACAAAAAGAAATTAAAAATGACTTAATAGCGACACAGAGGGAATGTCAGATGGTACGTGAGGGACTGACAAGGAGGTTGGACGAGGTGACAGAGATAATGGAGACGAAGGACCGAGAGGTGAGGATGCACATAGAGACGGTCACGGTAGCCTTAGAGGACGAACTTGAGGAGACGCACCGGGAAATAAAAGAGGTGAAGCAAAAATTATAGGAAGTGGAAGAAGAGGTGAGTGAAATTAAGAAGGGACGGACAGAAACTAAGAGGGAGATAAAGGAGGAAGTAATGGAATATGTGCAAAGTCGGTGCTCAACTCATAATGTGATGCTCACTAACCAAATAAAGAGTTTGCAGGTGGCAAAAGAGGTGCGGAGACGAGGTGCCAAGGTGAGTGGCGAAATATTCGGCAATGTATATGATGTGAGGAAAGCTTCAGTCGGCTTGGGGATTGGTTTGGATCCGGGTGTTCGTGAAAGGCCGTTGGTGAAGTGTGCGACAGGTCTGGTGTGCGAAAAAAGAGGTGTGCGAGAATGTCCGACCATGGGGTGTGTGAGGAAAAAGTGCGCGCCGACCAGTGAGTGTGCTGTCAAGAGTGAGTCGGTCGTAGCGCGTGTGCGAGGGAGCACATGGAAGCGCGGTGTGGTGAGTGTTACGGAGGAAGTAACGAGAGAGTGTACACCTGTGGTGAGTGTTACAGAGGGTGTAACGGGAGAGTGTGCGCGAGAAAGGTGTGTAATGGACGGGTGCATGAGGAAAGAGTGTGCTGTCGAGAGTAAGGGTGAGTGCGCTGTCAAGAATGGAAGTGAGAGTAGTGAGAGTGACACGGAGCGTGAGTTGGTTGTGACAGGTGAGCGAGGATGTACACCTGGAATGGAAGGATGCACACCTGGAATGGTAGAGCGTGTGTGGGAATGCACACTTGAGTTGGTCGTGAGGCACGTGGTTGGGTGTGCGGGTGAGAGCACACCTGTGATTGTCACAGAGGAGGTGACCGAGGAGGGGGCGCGAAGAGGTGTGTTGGTGAGGTGTGCGAGCGACGAATGTGTGCCAAGGTGTTCGGTGCTCAGGTGTGTGACCAAGTCGGTGAGCGGAATGAGTGTACCGAGGTGTGTAAGGAAAGGTACGAGGAGCATGGGAACAGCTGGAGGTATGAGCAAGAAAGGGGTAGCGTATGCGTGTAACCATGCAGGTGAGGCATCGACGGTAACCGGGTTAGCGGTTAGAGCGACTTATAGCCGAATCGGGCCCTCGGTGCGTGCCGGGCTTCGCGTGCCGCGAGAACCAGCGGGGATCCGAGCCACGGCGGTTTCGAAAGGACCGCCGTACGCGATCCACGCTGTGCCTCGCTTGGAACGGCCGCGTCCGGGCTCCACTAGGCGGAGCGGGCAGCCCGATAGGAAGGGTCGTCATGGCGACCACTTTTTATTGAGACGTTCCGGCAGGTCGAGATCGGGCAATTGGATGGCTCCGCGCCGAGGTGGTGCGTGGGATCTCGGCACGGGTAAGCCCCCGTCCCTGCACCGAGTGCCGGACGCATCCAGCCGCCGGCACCAAAGAACCCGCGTTCATTGCTCGGCTGCACGAAGCCGAGCTTTAGAAGGGAATTGGCGCACCGAGAGGATCTAATAAGTAGACGGGTGATGAGGTTAGTGTTTTGGACCCAAAATTAGAAAAAAGCAAAATTTGATGATTGGTACGGTGATTAGCAGTAAATGACAAATTTTTGATTTGTTGGATTTGGACGAGCGAAATTGATAGGACCTCCCCGATGTGGTGGGATGGCAAATCCACCATCCCTCACAGGTGGGGGCAAATGCGCTATAGTTTATGGGGTTTATGGCAGTGAAAACTAGCCCGGGTGGGTTAGGATATCGTGTGTAGGGACCTAGAAGATGACATTAGGTAACGTTAAGGTTAGTTAGTGACAAGGATACCTGTAGAGGGGACGCAGGTAGATTAGAGTGGATGATAATGACGTGGGAGAGCAATAGTTTAAAGGGGCGACTGGGAAGCGCAAGTTTCAGAGGGGAGTAGTTAGATGAGATGATGCCGTGTCTGTGAGGATTGAACAGGTGTGATTGAACAGGTGTGATTGCACAGGTGTGCAACTGAACAGGTGTGTGGAGCAGTGTATGAGTGAGTGATGGTGATGTGTGTTGTGTTGACCAAATGGTCCAGGAAGAGGAGGAGGGTGCAGGTGGCACCAGGTGTGATTGCACAGGTGTGCAACAACAGGTGAATGGAGAATGGTTGTGTGAAAGAACAGGTGTATGGAATAAATGGTATGGAGTATTGGAATGGATGGTCGTGGAGTGAGTATGGTGGAAAACTGTGGAGTGGAGTGGATGGTGCGAAGGTGTGAATGGGGGAAGAGTGGACCCCCATCACGGATACCCGGGGCGGGTAGTGTAAGTGTTAGGTAGAGGGTATAGGTAAATTGTGGTTGGATATTGGCATCTGTGGTGCGAGTGGAAGAATGATGTTTGGATGGGTGCATTAGTGTTGTGGAAATGGCTGGGCGTGTAGCCTGTTAGTGTGTGTAGTTGGTTTGGGCACTCCACCACTGTGAGGATGTCGGCCAGGTGAGGCCGCAGGTGGGCTCTGGGAGCCGGTAGTAGTTGTTGTGGATGGGGCCCGAGGATCCGGAGGACGGACCCGGGTAGCCCAGTGCCAGAGGGCACCGAGTGGGGTGACAGAGCCAGGAGGGGCTGTCCCCAGTTAGTTAGGTTAGGGTGAGGAGCTAGGTAAGCTCGGGTGGCAACTGCAGTGGTGGAGGTGTGCAGGTGGGTAGACCTGCTGGGAGAGCTACACGTCGCAGCCCAGAAATTGTGCAAGGGCACCGGGAGATGAATCGGGGGAGTGAGACCCCAAATTGAGAAGCACCACAGTTTGGTCAATGGGAATTGGTTTTTAGAACCCATAGTGTAAGTTGGCCAATGGATTGGCGGGGAAAGACCCCGGGTAGTGTAAAGTGTGTTAATGTCATTTAGAGGATAGTTAGGATTGGAGTCTCCTCGCACCATCTGCATCCACTCACCTGAGATGAGGTAACTCCACACCATGCCATGTTTTATTATTTTTTCATTGATGCAAATGTTTGGATTGTGAGACGCATCATGACGTGGGTGTGACATTGTGCGTAATTCCATCTCTCCCTCCTTATGAGGATTGATGATGAATTTGGTGATGGCAAATTTTGGATAGAGGGATTGTGGTGACGAATTTGGTATAGGAGAAATATGGGGAAGACGTGACAGTAGTGACAAATTTGTAAATGGGTAGATTTTGTAAATATGGGGTAATGGCAAGGGTAGTGTAGGTGACAGGGGGGTGACGTACGGTAGGGACGAGCTTTCTCACTTCGCCCTCCGTACGCATTTCGCCTTGCATTGCCTTATTGATGTGTACCCTTGTGACCTTACCCCTCGCTCAATTGTCTCTTTTGTCTCCCACATGACCTGTGCGCCATTGGGTGCCGAGGGGAGCGTGCGTGGGTCGGCCATTGTGCGCCCGAAATTCCCAGAACCAGCTGTCTGCATCGATGCACCACATTATGGACCACATGTCTGTGGCCGAGCACCACCTATGGACCCCATGGGTTGGGGCATGGCCCCTCTGCTGGAACCGGCCTTGAGGGCCCGAAATCTTACTGGCGGACCTTGGCCACAGGGCACCGATGCCCCACAGGTGAACCACACGTAGTCGGCCCTGTGGGCCATAAATAAAGAAAATAAAAAGGACACATTGGGCACACTTTATTGCAAATAGGCCGCCAGTAAGAAAATGAAAGAATGACAACATCTGGAAGACCAAATAATAATAACCAGCAGAGGGAGCCGAAGAGCAAGAGATCACCTGCAGGGTTAGGGGTTGTTGATTTTATTTTTATTGAACATGCATTGAACACTGATGAACTATGGTGACTGCACCGATTGGTGCTTGAGGGTGCTTGTATTGGTGCGTTTTTGGGTGCTTTAATGGTGCGTCGATGCAGAGCAGACTGTCTCCCCCCCAGAAAGAACAATCACAGGTCCTGGGTTAGTTTTGTAAATAAAAATAGCGTCATTGTAAATAATGCTTCCCACCGTCAGTGTGTAGTTTGAAGACCATTCCGCAATTCGGTTAACTGTGGGCGTACGTCTGTTAGGCAGGGTGCAATGGAGCAGCGGGACACATTTATTTATGTTTTAAAACTGTCGCACTCAGGGTCAGGTTAAAAGTAGAGGGAACTACACCTACGTGTCACACTAAATAAAAGTTGTAGGCCGGGACGTGCCTAAGAGGAGGAGGGTGCAGTGTTGCGGATATGAGAACTGTATAATTTTTTTATTGTGTGAATTGTTATTATTGTTTAGTCTGCGCCCCCTGCCTCCGGAGCTGTGTAAAGGTGAAAGGGCATCCCATAATTAGTCCACAAGCATACACGTCAGCCAAATAATAGAATACCCCTGTTTGATAGTTATCTCTTATTCTGTGTTTTAGGGTAAGGCTGTGTCTCCCATTAATTGAAGTACTCCATTGCACCAGTGAAAGAGAATAGATCCCCTTTCATTCCCATCCCCAAAATCTCCATTTCCTTTTACATCCCCTCTCGTGATTGCCAAGCCTCGATTGCCAATTACCTCCCCTCCAAAACCACCATTGAACATGTGCTCGAGTCGGGGAAGAAAGGCGTGCCCGCCCGTCGTCATCAAGGGCGGAGCGAGAGGGTCGCGTGACCAACCAGGGCCGAGGTGAGCACACCGATGGGCGTGTCCTGAAGGCCGGCGGCTTGATCGCTGGAGGCGCTATAAAAGGGGCACGCAAGAAGCAAGTGGGTTGGTCGTCAGTGGTGGTCAGTGGTTGCGTTGAGGGTCAGTGGTTGCGTTGGTTGTGGTAAGAAGTCGGTGGTGAGAAGTGGTGGCGTTGAGTGGTCAGTGGTTGCGTTGGTTGCGTTGAGTTGTCGGTGGTGAGGAGACACCAGGGCCAAGAGAGAGAAGGTTCAAGGTCAATTACCAGCAGTTGCGCCAGAGACGGCAGACGCGCCCTGAGGTGAGCCAGAGAAGCAGCTTTGGCTCCACAAGCAGCGTTGACTCCACCAGGCAGCTTCAACCCGTTACCCCGCGGGGACCAGATAGCGGTGGCATCGGTGGCCGTCGAGGTCCAGCCGACGTCCCGTGCGGGATCAAGCCCGAACCATCTGCCCCAGCTGAACCTTCCCATTCCTCCTTCCAGCATTCATTCCTGCCATTCCATCCTTCTTGTGTACGTGAGTTTGTTTTGTTTGTTCTGTCCCTGGGTTAATTAAGTCTGTATAAGCTAGTATTTGCACTGTGTCACCTGCGTCTTATGTGTTGTAAATAAACGTGACTGCTTTCTTTTTGCTTGTGTGTACAATAAATCCAATTACTCTTCTGTCCGTCTTCTCGTTTTATTCCTTTTCCTTTTTTCCTTCTCTTTCGGTCGCTTTAGAGGTTTCCCGATTGAATATCTGTGGTGCGATCTGGTCAACGTCGGGTGGAATCGGGCCAATTGGGGATCCTGTAACGGTCGCGGTTGGACCATCCGCTCGGCCCATCATAACATCTAAACCGCGATCAGTAACAATATACATATATATATATTTTTTATAAACAGGAATCAAATTCGTGCGAGGGGCTAAGTGTGAAAAAATTCTAACTCAATGTGGGGCTCGAACCACGGACCTCCGTTGATAACGCGGCAACAGTCCACTGCGCTATTGAGCCAGCCGCAATCTCCTCCGAGATCTCCTCATATATACTGAGGTGAGCTATATCACCCTTCCCCCTCCTCACCCCCCTCCCCTTTCTCCCTCTACCCTCCCTTCTTTCTCTCTCTCTCCCCTCCATCCTCTCCCCCACCACCCCCTTCCCTCTCTCTCTCCTTACCCTCCCTCCTCTCCTCCACTCCTCTCCCTCCCTCCTCTCCTCCACCCCTCATTAATATTCCTGTCAGGAAGGGACTCATTGTTTGACCGACAAAAGCGACAAAAGAAAATATACTTTTGCTCGTGTATAAAAAAAACCACCTTTAGAGGCCATTTTTCCCCACAAGCGGGGGTTGGCCTTTTTCGGGAAGTGTGGTTGTTGTTGTTTTTCGGTCCCCTTTTTGAAGCAATGTTTTACGGCCGGATGCCCTTCTTGACGCCAACCCTTTTTGCCACCTTTAACGACAAGCAGGGAATTACCAGTGAACTGGTACTCAATTAGCCGACCTCGGAAGGTATGACAGGCTGAGTCAACCCCCCTGGCGTTAATTCAGCGATTAGACCGGGATTCAAACCCAGGATCCTAGGATCCTAAGCCGGCACCCTAGCTGCTAGCCCAACACCAGGGATATTACAATACCAACACCAACACTAGCTCGTATATACTGTATATATATATATTTTTTGCTTTAATGGCAACATACTTTTAAAGTGCAGCTGTTGGAGCACATTAAGGCAAGATGAGACCAACTCTGTGGCTCATCACACCCTGCGGTCAATGGTGCCCATCAAACTGGCCAAGCACACCTCTATTATCTGAAGGGTATCTGCCTGCAAAAGGTTTGTTAAGCATGGCAATGCCCCTATTGGGGGATATTACAATGTTTATGTTCCTCCAGCATTGTTATGTGTAGAGAGCAGTGGAAAGCATTATAAAAGAACTATGTTTGAGCATGGATTGCTGTGCCAAAGAAATACAGGCTTGAAGAACCTCATATACTCTCTCTCTCTCTCTCTCCTCTCCCCCTCTCTCTCTCCTCTCCCTCTCTCTGTGTTACTTTTGCAGAGTTTGACCCATGACTGTATAATTTCTTCCATAAGCCTGTATAACAAGGTTTTCAGGCTTCATCCACACAATTCAATGCAATTACATACCAATTAGAACATCGGGTTGTATTGTATTTTACACTCCAAATCAGTGTTTGAAGCAGACAATATTTGACAACGCTGGCGGATTTGGAGAGTAGATGGAACGAGGGCAAAATGTGATATTCAAACCGAAAGACATCAATGACAGATTTTACCAGCATTTTGTATGCAAAGAATAAAATTAATTGTCTTGTAAATGCCAAATGAAAATAGATACTATTTACTGTGCATTCGTTTAACTACGCTATTTATTGCATAGTCCCAGTTGATGTGGTTGTAACGTCGCACCTGACTGTGCCTTTGTCCATGAGACAAGTTCATTGCAGAGTTACATAGTTTATGAAGCACAGGAAAAGGTCACTCAGCCCATCACTTTCGTGCAAAGTCCCTCCCCAGCATTCTTTACACTCTAAGCCAGGGGTAGGCAACTGTCGGCCCAGTGACCTGATCTGGGCCACAAAGACAGTGTGCAGCCCCCATAGATGCATTCGGTTCAGACTTCAATCCCGAGGAAAGCTCGGCTTTCACTTTCTTTGTATTGCGCTCTCCGCGTCAAACCCTAAAATGCAGGCACAGAGCTGGCAGGCATTGACAGACTACCACGAAAATCATTGTTATGAGAGGGAGGACAGGAGCCCCGTGGAGGTTGAATTAACACAGACAACATGTTAACACTTCCAAAAAGAAATCCACACTAATAGGAATCAGCTGAAGATCTTAATAGCAATCAGCACAAAATGAGCACACACCCACAGATCACACCTTTCAAAATCACAGTACACCCACCATTTCTGCCTAGATCCATGTACCACTCTTTCTCCATTGTTAATAGTTACTTATTCAATTGTATTTTAAACATAGCCATTCTCCTTGCTGCAAACACCCTTCCAGAAAGACCATTCCATACATAAATAGCTCCCTGTTTAAAATACCCCTGGTTTACTTCGATCCAAACACTCCTTTGTTCACTCTCAAGTTATGCTCCTTCGTCTTTTTACTGTCCATCCACAACTTCCCCATTCTTCCCCTGCTGCCCAGATTCGTCAGGACAGCCCGGTCATGGTCAGTGCCGATTGGTCCCCATGGACCAGCCCTTTCGCTCCTGTCTCTCTAACTCTGTCTTGGCCCTGACCTTTTGAATGCGGGGGTACGCCATCCTGGATGTGGGGGATCTCTGGGTTGCTCCTGTGAGATCGATCAGCTATCTCCCTGACACGGGCTTGTTTGAGAGAACTGTCCGGGGCTATACAACAATAGCAACAACTGTCCATCCTGTTAAAAACAACCTTCCAGCATCTATGTTATTGTTATTTTAATTGTTTATAATTTATATGAGATCACCTTTTAATCACCTCCTTTCCAATGTAAAAAGTCTCCTTCAGTCATTCCTCACAGCTTAGCCCGTCCCATCTGAGAAACATTCTGGTAGCTCTGCTCTGATGCCTTTATTTGACCTTCAAATACAGTGATCAAAACTGTCGACAATAATTGAGGTGAGGCCTCACTAAAAAAAAAAAAAAAAAAAATATATATATATATATATATACAGCAATACCCCGGCCTACATCATTAATTGGTTCCATAAGCCGTGACGTAACTCGGTTTTTGACGTAAACCGGGCGTAATGCCTTAAAATGAAGACAAACACCGTAAAACTAGAGTAAATAACTGGAGGAGGCTTCGTCAGCAAAGAGATAGAGAGGATTTTCAAGAGAGTCAGAGAGATCATTGATGAAGACCAGAAAAAGCACAGGGCCCAGAACACTACCTTGGGGAACTCCAGCCTGAACAGGAAGAGGAGATGAGAGAAACCCATTCAGGGCCACACGTTGACTACGACCAGAGAGGAAGTCTGCCAGCCATGCGTGGAGATTTCCATGGATACCAAAGGAGGAGAGTTTGGTGAGCAGAGCAGGGTGCCAGACCGTATCGAAGGCACGTGAAATGTCAAGGGAGGCAGCTCTAATTTCCTGTTTGGCGTTGAGGACCTCCATCCATTGTTGAGAAAGCAGAAGCAGCATGTCCAGAGTAGAGTGACCAGGTCTGAAACCAAATTGATGATCAGAGATCAAGCCATTGGAGAAGAGGAAAGATTTCATATCTGAAGCAATGATGGATTCCATGACTTTGCTGATAATTGGGAGAAGGCTGATTGGTCTGTAGTTGCTGGGATCTGTTTTTGCACCTTTTTTGTGCAAAGCGGTGATGTTGGCTGATTTCCAAGCAGATGGCAGATGACCTTGAGCAAAAGAGAGGGTGAAGAGAACAGAAAGAGGGAGTGAAAGAGCAGAAGAACATGATTTTAGGACCCGTGGGCTGATGCCGTCAGGACCAGTTGCAGAATCAGAGTCGAGGGTTGACAGAAACTTTTCCACCTTGTCAGGAGGAAAGGACACAGAGTCCAGGAGCAGCTGGGTACAACTGGGTACGGTGGGTACAGAGAGGGATGGGTTTGGGACACAAGATTTAGAGGCAAACACAGAGTTGAGGCATTCAGCTTTTTCACGTGCGGAGTCAGCCGTTAAGCCGTTTGAGGTGAGGGAGGGGATGGAGGGGGAACAAACACCAGAAACAGATTTGACCAGACGCCACCAGGATTTGGAAGAGGGAGACAGATAAGAGAGTTCAGTCTTGAGAACGGTGAGATATTGTTTCCTGGCTCTCCTGAGGGTGGACACACACTTGTTTCGGGCTTTGTGAAAGGAAATGAGATTTCCTTCCGTTGGATTTGCTTTCCAGGAGACGAAAGCAAGTTGTTTCAGGGCAACAGCCTCACCACAAGATTCCGTGTACCATGGACGGGAGGAAGGGTATGACAACTGAAGACGAGATGGGATAAATCTGTGCATGAGAGAGAGCAATTTACTTTGAAAGAATTCCCAGGATGAGTTGATGTCAGAGGCGGTAGAGATGGGAGACCAGTCCAGATGATTGATGGCTGCTTGAAGACCGTGCCAGTTGGCCTGAGTGAAATGCCAGACTCGTCGACGCTGAGGAGGCTCTCTGAGAATGGTCAGAGAGATGTCCACTTTGACAAGCACATGATCAGATGAGCCGATTGGAGCAGAAGAAGAGCAGCAGACATTTTCAGGGAAGTTTGCCATAACCAAATCCAGAAGAGAAGATGCTCCGTTGACTGAGATCCGGGTCGGGAAATTGACAGATTGTGTCAGTCCCAGTGAGTCACAGAAGTCCTTTGCTGAAGAGCCATGGCTGGTGAGAGAGGTACCCACACCCAGCCAACTGGCATGGTGACAATTGAAATCACCACATATGAGGAAGAGAGAGTTGGGATGGGTAGATAGAAGTTGGTCCATATTATCAGACAGTGAGATGTAGATGGAGTCATCGCTGTTTGGTGGACGGTACAACACACATATGAACAAAAGGTGGGAGCGAAGGGGAAGCCGTAGCCAAAGGTATTCCTGGGGGTGAGGTGGAGAGAGGGCAGTGGAGGGCGAGTGAGGAAGAGAGTTTTTTATAAAGATAGCAACCCCACCTCCAGGACGAGGCTCAGGTCTATCATACCGGAGGAGGGAGTAACCTGGGAGAGATACCAAGGCATCAGAGACATCATGAAGGAGGAAAGTTTCTGTTAAGCAGATCACATCTGGTTTGTCAGAAGCAACCTGTATGGAGAGGTCAGTCAAATTTGAGCGAAGGCCCCGGATGTTTGAGGTCCATACCGTTAATGAAGAGGAAGGGGGAGCATCGGGTCCAGAACAGGGGGGGGGGAGGGGTATGGTAAGATGTGGAAGAGGAGGAAGAGGTAGGGAGAGCTGTTGAAGGTGTGTCAGAGATTTCAGAGATTTCAGAATAGCTTGGAGAAAGGGAAGAATGGGGCGGACAAAAGGTTTGATGGAGATTGGGTGAGGCACAGTGAGGTGTTATTTGAGGAGGGGGAAGAGCGAGGCAGAAGGTTGGGGAAGATGAAGGTGAAAGTTGGAAGGGGGAAGAAGCAGGGAGGATGCTTTGAGGAGGAGGGGTGAGAGGGGAGTCTAGGAGGGGAGGAGCGAGGGAGAGTCTCGGAGGGGAGGGGTGTGGGGGGTGTTTAGGAGGGAGGGGAGGGAAGGGAAGGGGCAAGGGGGGATGGGTGATGGGGAGGATTTGGAGGGGAGGGGTGAGATTGGATTTTGAAAAGTGTATGATTCATGGGAAACGAACATTTTTTGCAAAATGAGTTTGAGACCTTCGAGTCAAAAATACGTTTGAGGACACTGGAGGAGGGGTGGAGTTCTGGATAGTTTAGGGAATGTAGAAAGGAGGAACTGTAAGAGATGGTATTATATATATTTTTTGGAATGAATAGATTTGGTGAGCAAGACGAAAGCATCCTTTTGTAGGAAAAGAAGAAAAGGGTGTTATAATATATGATAGAAAATAGTTGTTCAGGGGAGAGATTATACATTTCTAACCACGTGATCACGTGATCGCGAACGAAGAACGAACGAACAAAAAGAACAACAAATAAACGAATAAGACCTGGGAAGGAAATATTTTTTTGGGGTTTTTTTTTTTTTTTGTGAGTAGAGATATTAAACAAGGAGGTATGGGGTGAACGACTGGGACGAAACAGAGAACGAAAATAATTTCAGCGCATTCGACGAATCGCTGAGAGAAAAACAAAACCACAAGGTCGGAGACGGTACGGTAGCCGAAGCCTACGAGTACTAGGCCGCAGAATACTCGATACGCATTAACCGACGATTGTGTATACATGTACGAAAAATTAGCACCGAAAATTTTCCAAAAAGATACGCTATAGGTACAGACACCGAAAGATAGATACAGTCTCGACAAAAACACAATTGAGAAATATCACTTAGCTTCGAAAGCGTGAGCGCATGGAACAGCTTCGAAAAGACGTGACCTCGCCGTGATCTCGTGAGATCTCGTGATGTCGGAGTGACAAAGTAGCACATAATGACGTTCGCTCAACTGAAATTTACTCTAGAAGTGGCGTAAAGTCGGATTTGACGTCGGTCGAAATGCCGGAAAACGGGGTATTGCTGTGTGTGTGTACACACACACACACACACACACACACACACACACACACACACACACACACACACACACACACACACACACACACACACGTATATATATAGGACATACATACATACATACATACAACAGTATGTATACATACATACATACATACAACAGCATGTATACATACATACATACATACAACAGTATGTATACATACATACATACATACAACAGTATGTATACATACATACATACATACAACAGTATGTATACATACATACATACATACAACAGTATGTATACATACATACATACATACAACAGTATGTATACATACATACAACAGTATGTATACATACATACATACATACAACAGTATGTATACATACATACATACATACAACAGTATGTATACATACATACATACATACAACAGTATGTATACATACATACATACATACATACAACAGTATGTATACATACATACATACATACATACAACAGTATGTATACATACATACATACATACATACATACAACAGTATGTATACAAACATACATACATACATACATACAACAGTATGTATACATACATACATACATACATACAACAGTATGTATACATACATACATACATACATACATACATACATACAACAGTGTAGCGGTTCCCGCTGAATGTACACAATCGCCTTGCACCTGCCAGGACGCGGCCAGGGCGCGATCGCCATGCCGGGCTCGTCCGGACGGGCCCAGACGCACCTCTCCTGGGCATGCCCGGACTCGCTGTTCCCGGGCACGCCCGAACCTCCTGGGCACGCCCGGTCTCGTCTTTCCCGGGCATGCCCGCTCTCGCCTTTCCAGGACTCGCCCAGAGCGCCCGGGCACGCCCAGCCTCGACTTGCCAGGCCGCGTCCAGGACGCCCGGGCATGTCCAGACTCGCCTTTCCAGGGCTCGCCCAGAGCGTCCGGGCATGCCCGCTCTCGCCTTTCCAGGGCTCGCCCAGAGCGCTCGGGCACGCCCAGCCTCGACTTGCCAGGCCGCGTCCAGGACGCCCGGGCATGTCCAGACTCGCCTTTCCAGGACTCGCCCTTGACACCCGGGCATGCCCGGTCTCGGTTTTCCCGGGAAAACGCCCCGGCATAAATGTGTGTATATATTGCTGCCCGATAAACGGGCTTGTCAGAATACCTGAGCTGTTTTGTTTCAATAAAGCAACTCGGACGAATTCCGTCTTTGGTTGCGTCAATTCTTTTGACTCGCTTTGGAGCACAGCTCCTTCACTGGTGACCTACCGACATGGACACGGCAGTGACTCTTAAACTGCATACCTTCTGGGAGGCTCACGCGGCTGTTTGGTTCGCCAAGGCGGACTCCCAGTTCGCCCTGCGAGGCATCACCGCGGACGACACCCGCTTCCACCACGTCGTGGCAGCGCTCGGTTCCGCCACCGCGGCCCGCGCCCTGAGCCTCCTCGAGCACCCGCCGGCTGCTGACAAGTATGACGCGCTGAAGACGCTCCTCCTCGACGCTTTCACCCTCACCGGCGGCACGCGCACGGCGCCTGCTCGACCTGCCCGAGCTCGGCGACACGCGCCCGACCGAGCGCATGGACTATATGCTCTCGTTGCTCGGTGAGCACTCTCCGGATTTTCTGTTCCGCGAGCTGTTCCTTCGCCAGCTGCCTCACCCGGTACGCCTCGCACTGGCTGGCACGTCGATCACCGATCCCCGCGCCCTCGCCAGGGAAGCCGATAAGATCTCCTCGGCGGGCCAACACATCGGCGCGGCTACCTGGAGCCTGCCGCCGTCCGAGGCGACGCCCACGACACCCGGGCGCCCTGCGCGGGTGGAGGCCGAACTGCCGGTGCAACTGGCGGCCGCCACGCCGCGCCGACCGCTTCCGACACGACGGCCGGGGCCTCCACCTGACCAGGCGTGGTGTTATTACCACGCCAGGTTCGGACACAAGGCTCGGACGTGACGACCCCCATGCACTTTCGGCAAGTCGGGAAACGGCCGGGCCGGCGTTCATTCCCAGCCATGAGCGCCGGCTACTCGGGCAACTTGCTTTTTATTCGGGACAAAGCGTCCGGGCGGCGTTTCCTTTGTGACACCGGCGCCCAACTGAGCGTCATACCCGCCTCCGAGCAGGACAGACGGGACGCCGTTTGCGGCCCCTCTTTGGTCGCTGCTAATGGCTTGGCCATACGCACTTTCGGCCCGCGCGACGTCACCCTCTGCTTTGGCAGCCAGCGCTTTCAGTGGACCTTTGTGACCGCCTGCGTCCCCATGGCTTTGCTGGGCGCCGACTTCCTCTGCGCGCACGGGCTGCTGGTCGACGTCAAACGACGTCGCCTTGTCAACGCCGAGACCTTCAGCTCCCTGGCGTGCACGATGAGCAGCTCCGCGCCGACCGAACTGACGTGCGCCCTCCCGACGGCGAACGAGTTCGCTCGCCTGCTCGCGGAATTCCCGGCCCTCACGCGGCCGACGTTTTCGGCCGTCACAGTGCGGCATGGGATCGAGCACCACATACCCACTACGGGCCCGCCGGTCTACGCCAGGGCCCGCCGCCTCGACCCGGCCAAGCTCGCCGTGGCAAAGGCCGAGTTCGACGCGTTGGAGCACCTCGGCATCGTGCGGCACTCCAATAGCACGTGGGCCTCACCACTGCACATCGTGCCAAAGCCGGGGGGCGGATGGCGCCCGTGTGGCGACTACCGCCGCCTCAACGACGCTACCACCCCCGGCAGGTACCTGATCCCGCACATCCATGACTTTTCCGCCCGTTTGGCGGGACGGGTCATATTTTCCAAAATTGACCTGATACGGGGATACCACCAGGTACCTGTCCGGGCGGCCTACGTCCCGAAGGCGGCCGTCATCACGCCGTTCGGCCTGTTCGAATTTTTGAGGATGCCGTTTGGCCTCAAGAACGCGGCCCAGGCGTTCCAGCGCTTAATGGACGGCGTGCTGCGCGACCTGCCATTTTTTCCCGTCTATCTGGACGACATCCTCGTCGCCAGCACGTCCCGCGCCGAGCACCTCCTCCACCTCCGAACACTGTTCGGTCGCCTCAGCGAGCACGGCTTAATTGTCAACCCGGCCAAATGCCACTTTGGCACGACGACCGTTGACTTTTTGGGCCACCGCATCACCAAGACCGGGGCCGTGCCGCTGCCGACCAAGGTCGAGGCCATCACCACGTTCCCGCGTCCCCGTTCCATCAAGGCCCGACAAGAGTTCCTCGGCATGGTGAATTTTTATCACCGATTCGTGCCCCGCGCTGCTCAGCTCATGCGGCCCCTTTACGAGGCCCTCCGGGGCAAGCCGGCCAAGCATGACATCGTTTGGTCCGCGGCCATGGACGCGGCCTTCATGAGCGCAAAACGGGCCCTCGCCGACGCAACGCTGCTGGCTCACCCGGTGCTCAACGCGCCCATCGCCCTCACTACGGACGCCTCCAACTACGCGGTGGGCGCCGTCCATGAACAATGGGTGGACGGGGTTTGGCAGCCACTCGCTTTTTTCAGCCGGCAACTCCGGCCGAACGAGTTAAAATACAGCACGTTCGACCGCGAGCTGCTCGGTCTATTCCTGGCCGTTCGCCATTTCCGACACCTCCTGGAGGGCCGCCCGTTCACGGCTTTCGTCGACCACAAGCAGTTGGTCTACGCAATGGCCAAAGTCACGGAGCCATGGTCGGCCCGCCAGCAGCGCCACCCCTCCGCCGTGTCGGAATTCACCACGGACATCCGGCACGTCGCCGGCAAAGACAACGCCGTGGCCGACTGTCTTTCTCGGGCCAGCGCGAACGCGGTCCACCTCGGTGTGGACTTCACGCTCATGGCGGCCGACCAGACCACCGACACCTCGGTGCAGGCCCTCCGGGCGGCGGACACGGGCCTCCGCCTGGCCGACATCCCCTTCGCGGGCACCGTCCTGCTCTGCGACGTCTCCCAGGGCCAGCCTCGCCCCATCGTGCCCGTTTCCTGGCAGCGCCGCATCTTCGCCTCCATCCACGGCCTTTCTCACCCGGGCCGGAAAGCTTCTCAGAAGCTGGTGTCGGCACGTTTCGTCTGGCACGGCCTTCGACGGAACGTCCGCGACTGGGCCGATGCCTGCATGGCCTGCCAGTGGGCCAAGGTCCACCGCCACACCCAGGCCCCGCTAGCACCTTTCACCGTGCCTGCACAGCGTTTCGACCACGTCCACGTGGACCTGGTGGGTCCCCTGCCCCCATCGCGGGGGTTCACCCACCTGCTCACCATGGTGGACAGGAACACCAGGTGGCCGGAGGCCGTGCCCCTCACCTCCACCACCACCGCCGACGTGGCGCAGGCGTTCATCGCCACCTGGGTCACGCGCTTCGGCGCACCGGCGGACATCTCGTCCGACCGTGGCCCACAGTTCACGTCCGAACTTTGGGGCGCGGTCGCCTGCTCGTTGGGGGTCACGCTGCACCGCACCACGGCCTACCACCCCCAAGCCAACGGGTTGTGCGAGCGGTTTCACCGCTCCATGAAGGCCGCACTCATGGCCGGCCTTCAGGACGACGGTTGGACCGACCGGCTGCCGTGGGTCCTTTTGGGCCTCCGCACGGCCCCCAAGGAGGACCTCCGGGCGTCCGCCGCCGAGCTCATCTACGGCCAGCCGCTCCGCGTCCCGGGCGAGTTTGTGCCCGACGCTACCAGTCCCTGGTCCACCGCACACATGCGCTCGGACCTCCAGGAGGCCGCCCCACGATTTGCCCCCGTGCCAACGTCCCGCCACGGTGGCCCCCAGTCCTACGTCCCCTCGGCGCTTCGCACAGCGGAGTACGTCTTTGTGCGTCATGACGCGCACCGGGGGCCACTCCGGCCGCCGTACGACGGGCCCTTCCGGGTCCTGCGACGGGGCAACAAGTCCTTCGTCGTCGACATCGGCGGCCGGTCGGACCGGATCTCTGTGGACCGCCTCAAACCGGCGCACGTGGACGTCGACCGACCACCAAGGTTGGCCCTTCCTCCGCGGCGAGGCCGCCCCCCATCCACAGTTCCCCCCGCTCGACCACCCACCACCAGATCGGACCCCCCTCCCCACGACCCTCCAGGGGTCGCTTCGGCCGGGTCATCCGGACCCCCCTTAAATTGACCCTGGCGGTGCAGGTCGATTCTGGAGGGGCGTGTGTAGCGGTTCCCACTGAATGTACACAATCGCCTTGCACCTGCCAGGACGCGGCCAGGGCGCGATCGCCATGCCGGGCTCGTCCGGACGGGCCCAGACGCACCTCTCCTGGGCATGCCCGGACTCGCTGTTCCCGGGCACGCCCGAACCTCCCGGGCACGCCCGGTCTCGTCTTTCCCGGGCATGCCCGCTCTCGCCTTTCCAGGGCTCGCCCAGAGCGCCCGGGCACGCCCAGCCTCGACTTGCCAGGCCGCGTCCAGGACGCCCGGGCATGTCCAGACTCGCCTTTCCAGGGCTCGCCCAGAGCGTCCGGGCATGCCCGCTCTCGCCTTTCCAGGGCTCGCCCAGAGCGCTCGGGCACGCCCAGCCTCGACTTGCCAGGCCGCGTCCAGGACGCCCGGGCATGTCCAGACTCGCCTTTCCAGGACTCGCCCTTGACACCCGGGCATGCCCGGTCTCGGTTTTCCCGGGCAAACGCCCCGGCATAAATGTGCATATATATATTGCTGCCCGATAAACGGGCTTGTCAGAATACCTGAGCTGTTTTGTTTCAATAAAGCTACTCGGACGAATTCCGTCTTTGGTCGCGTCAATTCTTTCGACTCGCGTTGGAGCGCAGCTCCTTCAACAGTATGTATTGTTACTGATCGCGGTTTAGGATGTTGTTTGCCGAGCGAAGGCTCCGCGACCGAACAGTTGTTCCCCGACTCACCCGATTCACCCAGAACTTTGGCCGTATCGCACCGCAGCTGCCCAATCTGGAAAGGACTAAAACGACGAAATGCAAAGAGGAAAAGGAATAAGACGAGAAGACGGACAGAAGAGTAATTGGATTTATTATACACACAAGCAAAAATAAAGCAGTCACGTTTATTTACAACACATAAGACGCAGGTGACACAGTGCAAATACTAGCTTATACAGACTTAATTAACCCAGGGACAGAACAAACAAAACAAACTCACGTACACAAGAAGGGTGGAAAGGCAGGAGGTGGATGGCTGGAGGGAGAGGAAGGTCCAAGGGGGTCCTGCAGCACGATCGGCGCGTTTAGCAGCCGCCGTTCCTTCGCGGCCCTGCTCAAAACCGCTGTCCAGGCCCCAAGCGGCTGTTGGGTGTTGTTGCTGCTGTGGCCGCCGCTTGCTTTGCCAGGACTCGTCTGACTCGTCTGGTCCAAACCCTCAACTCAACAACACTCTTGCACGTCTCCCTGTCCAACCACTCTTTCTCTCTCTTGGTCCAACCACTCTTTCTCTTTCTTGGTCCAACCACTCTTTCTCTTTCTTGGTCCACTCACTCCTCACCACTGACTCCTCAACGCAACCAACGCAACCACTGACCTTCACCGACGCTTCTTGCGTGCGCGCCTTTTATAGCGCCTCCGGTGATCAAGCCGCCGGCCTTTAGGACACGCCCATCGGTGTGCTCACCTCAGCCCTGGTTGGTCACGCGACCCTCTGGCTCCGCCCTTGATGACGACGGGCGGGCACGCCCCTCTTCCCCGACCCGAGCACATGTTCAATGGTGGTTTTGGAGGGGATGTAATTGGCAATCGAGGCTTGGCAATGACGAAAGGGGATGTGAAAGGAAATGGAGATTTTGGGGATGGGAATGAAAGGGGATCTATTCTCTTTCACTGGTGCAATGGAGTACTTCAATTAATGGGAGACACAGCCTTACTCTAAAACACAGAATAAGATATAACTATCGAACAGGGGTATTCTATTATTGGCTGACGTGTATGCTTGTGGACTAATTATGGGATGCCCTTTCACCTTTACACAGCTCCAGAGGCAGGGGGCGCAGAATAAACAATAATAATAATAATAAAGCACACAATCAAAAAAATACAGTCCTCATATCCGCAACACTGCACCCTCCTCCTCTTAGGCACGTCCCGGGCCTACAACTTTTATTTAGTGTGACACGTAGGTGTAGTTCCCTCTACTTTTAACCTGACCCTGAGTGCGACAGTTTTAAAACATAAATAAATGTGTCCCGCTGCTCCATTGCACCCTGCCTAACAGACGTACGCCCACAGTTAACCGAATTGCGGAATGGTCTTCAAACTATACACTGACGGTGGGGAGCATTATTTACAATGACGCTATTTTTATTTACAAAACTAACCCAGGACCTGTGATTGTTCTTTCTGGGGGGGAGACAGTCTGCTCTGCATCAATGCACCATGAAAGCACCCAAAAACGCACCAATACACACCCAAGCACCAATCGGTGCAGTCACCATTGTTCATCAATGTTCAATAATCAAAATAACCAAACAACCCCTAACCCTGCAGGTGATCTCTTGCTCTTCGGCTCCCTCTGCTGGTTATTATTATTTGTTCTTCCAGATGTTGTCATTCCTTTGCTTTGCTTACTGGCGGCCTATTTGTATTAAAACTTGCACCCAATGTGTCCATTTTTATTTATTTTATTTATGGCCCACAGGGCCGACTACGTGTGGTTCACCTGTGGGGCATCGGTGCCCTGTGGCCAAGGTCCGCCAGCAAGATGTTGGGCCCTCATGGCCGGTTCCAGCAGAGGGGCCATGCCCCAACCCATGGGGTCCATAAGTGGTGCTTGGCCACAGACCTGTGGTCCATAATGTGGTGCATCGATGCAGACAGCTGGTTCTGGGAATTCCGGGCGCACAATGGAGGACTCACGCACGCTCCCCTCGGCACCCAATGGCGCACAGGTCATGTGGGAGACAAAAGAGACAATTGAGCGAGGGGTAAGGTCACAAGGGTACACATCAATAAGGCAATGCAAGGCGAAATGCGTACGGAGGGCGAAGTGAGAAAGCTCGTCCCTACCGTACGTCACCCCCCTGTCACCTACACTACCCTTGCCCTTACCCCATATTTACAAAATCTACCCATTTACAAATTCGTCACTACTGTCACGTCTTCCCCATATTTCTCCTATACCAAATTCGTCTCCACAATCCCTCTACTTCAAAATTTGCCATCACCAAATTCATCATCAATCCTCATAAGGAGGAAGAGATGGAACATCAAAGCACAATGTCACACCCACGTCATGATGCGTCTCACAATCCAAACATTTGCATCATAAAAAATAATCAAAACATGGCATGGTGTGGAGTACCTGTCACCTCAGGTGAGTGGATGCAGATGGTGCGAGGAGACTTCATCCTAACTACTTTCTAAATGACATTAACACACTTTACACTACCCGGGGTCTTTCCCCGCCAATCCATTGGCCAACTTACACTATGGGTTCTAAAAACCAATTCCCATTGCCCAAACTGTGGTGCTTCTCAATTTGGGGTCTCACTCCCCCGATTCATCTCCCGGTGCCCTTGCACAATTGCTGGGCTGCGACGTGTAGCTCTCCCAGCAGGTCTACCCACCTGCACACCTCCACCACTGCAGTTGCCACCCGAGCTTACCTAGCTCCTCACCCTAACCTAACTAACTGGGGAAAGCCCCTCCTGGCTCTGTCACCCCACTCGGTGCCCTCTGGCACTGGGCTACCCGGGTCCGTCCTCCGGATCCTCGGGCCCCATCCACAACAACTACTACCGGCTCCCAGAGCCCACCTGCGGCCTCACCTGGCCGACATCCTCACAGTGGTGGAGTGCCCAACCAACTACACACACTAACAGGCTACACGCCCAGCCATTTCCACAACACTAATGCACCCATCCAAAGACCATTCTTTCACCCGCACCACAGATGCCAATATCCAACCACAATTTACCTGTACCCTCTACCTAACACTTACACTACCCGCCCCGGGTATCCGTGATGGGGGTCCACTCTTCCCCCATTCACACCTTCGCACCATCCACTCCACTCCACAATTTCCACCATACTCACTCCACGACCATCCATTCCAATACTCCATACCATTTATTCCATACACCTGTCCTCCATTCACCTGTCGTTGCACACCTGTGCAATCATACCTGGTGCCACCTGCACCCTCCTCCTCTTCCTGGACCAGTTGGTCAACACAACACACATCACCATCACTCACTCATACACTGCTCCACACACCTGTTCAGTTGCACACCTGTGCAATCACACCTGTTCAATCACACCTGTTCAATCTTCAAACACACGGCATCATCTCAGCTAACTACTCCCCTCTGAAACTTGCGCTTCCCAGTCGTCCCTTTAAACTATTGCGCTCCCACGTCATTATCATCCACACTACCCTCTCTGCGTCCCCACTACAGGTGTCATTGTCACTACCTAATCTTAACGTCACCTAAGGTCATCTTCGCTAGATCCCTACACACAATATCCTAACCCACCCGGGCTAGTTTTCACTGCCATCAACCCCATAAGCTAGTGCTCCTTTGCCCCCCCTTCTGTGAGGGATGACAGAGTTGCCATCCCACCACATCGGGGAGGTCCCACTATCAATTTTGCTCGTCCAAATTCCAACCAATTCAAAAATTTTCCATTTACTGCCAATTCTACCCACTATTATAAATTTCGTATCAAATCACTACCATCATCATCACAGTCCGCTATATCCTAGCCTCGGTGCGTCATGACATCATTAAACTTGGTTCGTAAAGCCGAGCAATGAATTCGGGTGGTTTGGTCGCCTGCAGGTTGAATCCGTCCGGCTTTCGGTTCAAGGGAGGTGGTTTGGTTGGACCGAGGTTCCACGCACCATCTCGGCGCGGCACCTTGCGGTCCCGGGCCCGATGGCTCAATCTCCCCCGGTCGGAACCCCGTCCCCGCGAGGGGGCACCGTTCCGCTTCCTCCCACTCGCCCTTGAACCGGACCGGTCGCCTCGCCCGCCAGGGCCCGGACTCGACCGTGCGGGGCGGGGCCAAGCCCGAATCGGCAACAATGCTTCGAAGAGAAGCGACGCAGCTTCGATCCGCGCCGGGCCCCGCACCCAACAAAGCACCCCGCCCCCCGAGTGCTCGCATCGGCTATCCGTCGCCCTAACCGCTAACCCGGTTACCGTTGATGCTTCACCTGCATGCTCACACGCATACGCTACCCCTTTCACCCTCACCAAACCCGGCGTTCCAACGCCGTCCGTACATTCCACCAACGCACTCCCTGTTACAAACCACACCTCTTGCGCACACTCGCCGCTCGCACACCTCGGTCCACACTTCTCCTCCGTTACGTCCTCCGTAACACTCACCATGGGCGTGCACTCTTGCATCCACCCACTAACGCACTCGGATGGGCTCTCCCACACTCGCGCTACCACCAACCCAGGTGTGCTTCCTCGCACACCCTCTACCATTCCAAGCGTGCATTCTCGCACCCGCTCCACCACCAACTCACTCCTCGTGTCACACTCCGTACACCCCGACGTGCATTCTCGCTCACACTCGGTTTCACTCCCACACTTTATAACACACCCACTCGCCGACGCACACTTTTTCCTCCCACGCGTGCCATTTCCACTCACACGGGACCCTTCACCAACGCCCGGATGCTTCCTCGATCCCAAGCGCGCGAAAATTCTTTTGTCGCTAAACATCCTCTTACAAAATCTCCCAGCACAATACACAGCACGTCTCACCTTCGGGGTTCTACTTCCTCCCTGCACCAAAACCTGCAAACTTCCATTCGGGTTAAGCACAGCATCGTGATGTGAGCAGGGACTTTGCACATTTTCCATTCCTTCCTCCGATTGTTGCTCTTTTAACTTTAAGTCCCCGGTCTCTCCAATTTCAACTATACCCATAATTTCTTTGTTCACCTCGACGACCGTTGGCTTTAATAAAATTCCCTCTACCTCATCGGTCGCTGGCTTTTCCAAACCCCGGGTCGCGATTTCTACCCCGGTCATTGTACCCGTGCTTTTCTCCGCTTCGTTCAACCAGTGCTTCTCGACCCGCGTTACCTCGTCGTGCACCCCTGGGACCCTTTCACCCAACTTGCGGTCTCTGTCACTCTGCTCCCTTTCCTCCCTATCGGCCCTCATTCCGTTTATTCTGTTTTCCATTTCTAGCATGAGGGCCTCCATTTGTAGCAAAAGGTTCGAATCCAACAATACTACGGTCACAGGCGCCGTCGCCGTAGCCATGTGCGAGGTGCCATTTTGCGCGCCCGTAACCTCGTGCGCGAGAGCGCCATTTTGTGCGCCTGATACCCCCTCAACCACATTGCCAATGTTCTCCTCCTCTCTTTCATCCACATACATTTCCCCGAGGTCCTGGGTCGATTCTACCCCGCCTATCTCTCCCACCGGCATCCCGTCGCCTTGACCAGCCATGGCGCGATTTCAAAATTCGGGTTTTGTAAAACAAAAGCAATTTCGGTACTTTGTAATTTTGAGCGTGTTAAGCGCGCTTCGGGTCCAATCTCACTTCCCGACACCAATTGTTACTGTAATAACACAATTGGTGTTCCAAAATTTGGGCCTAACAAATTTAGTCCCAGGTCCGAATCCCAACTCCTGACAACCAATTTGTTACTGATCGCGGTTTAGATGTTATTTGCCGAGCGAAGGCTCCGCGACCGAACAGTTGTTCCCCGACTCACCCGATTCACCCAGAACTTTGGCCGTATCGCACCGCAGCTGCCCAATCTGGAAAGGACTAAAACGACGAAATGCAAAGAGGAAAAGGAATAAGACGAGAAGACGGACAGAAGAGTAATTGGATTTATTATACACACAAGCAAAAAGAAAGCAGTCACGTTTATTTACAACACATAAGACGCAGGTGACACAGTGAAAATACTAGCTTATACAGACTTAATTAACCCAGGGACAGAACAAACAAAACAAACTCACGTACACAAGAAGGGTGGAAAGGCAGGAGGTGGATGGCTGGAGTGAGAGGAAGGTCCAAGGGGGTCCTGCAGCACGATCGGCGCGTTTAGCAGCCGCCGTTCCTTCGCGGCCCTGCTCAAAACCGCCGTCCAGGCCCCAAGCGGCTGTTGGGTGTTGTTGCTGCTGTGGCCGCCGCTTGCTTTGCCAGGACTCGTCTGACTCGTCTGGTCCAAACCCTCAACTCAACAACACTCTTGCACGTCTCCCTGTCCAACCACTCTTTCTCTCTCTTGGTCCAACCACTCTTTCTCTTTCTTGGTCCAACCACTCTTTCTCTTTCTTGGTCCACTCACTCCTCACCACCGACTCCTCAATGCAACCAACGCAACCACTGACCTTCACCGACGCTTCTTGCGCGCGCGCCTTTTATAGCGCCTCCGGCGATCAAGCCGCCGGCCTTTAGGACACGCCCATCGGTGTGCTCACCTCGGCCCTGGTTGGTCACGCGACCCTCTGGCTCCGCCCTTGATGACGACGGGCGGGCACGCCCCTCTTCCCCGACCCGAGCACATGTTCAATGGTGGTTTTGGAGGGGATGTAATTGGCAATCGAGGCTTGGCAATGACGAAAGGGGATGTGAAAGGAAATGGAGATTTTGGGGATGGGAATGAAAGGGGATCTATTCTCTTTCACTGGTGCAATGCAGTACTTCAATTAATGGGAGACACAGCCTTACTCTAAAACACAGAATAAGATATAACTATCGAACAGGGGTATTCTATTATTGGCTGACGTGTATGCTTGTGGACTAATTATGGGATGCCCTTTCACCTTTACACAGCTCCGGAGGCAGGGGGCGCAGAATAAACAATAATAATAATAATAAAGCACACAATCAAAAAAATACAGTCCTCATATCCGCAACAGTATACATACATACATACATACAACAGTATGTATACATACAACAGTATGTATACATACATACATACAACAGTATGTATACATACAACAGTATGTATACATACATACATACAACAGTATACATACATACAACAGTATACATACATACATCAGTATACATACTGTTGTATACATACATCAGTATACATCAGTATTCACACACACACACACACACACACACACACACACACACACACACACACACACACACACACACACACACACACACACACACACACACACACACACACACACACACACACACACACACACACACACACACACACACACACACACACACACACATATATATATATATATATATGCAGGCTTATGGAAGAGCAGTAGAACAGGGGAAAATGGATCAACAGCCAAAATGGGGGTAAAGAGTGTGGAATGGCGACAAAGAGTTGTCTACATCTACAGCACAAGGAGAGGAATTGTAGAAGAGCGAGTACAGTATCGTAGTGGGTCCAGTAAAACCTGGCAAAATGGGACGAGACCATAAGGTGACTGTGGAAAGCAGACATAAAATCCTCTATGGAAGAGCTCAAGTCAACAGAGTTAGGGAAGATTGTTCCACAATCATGATCCGGAGGTAGGTGGGCGGAGTTTTAAAAGAAAGGAAGTGAGATTCAGCCTCACACATAGGATTCTAATTACATGATAGAAGGTCTTAAATTCCACGGTTTTCAGGAAGGCAAGATGGGAATCAGTAGCACTAGTCCACAGCGGAGAGCAATATTCCATGACATTCTGAATCCTGTATTCATGTTTAAAGTTAACACCACCTCCTACAGTATACACATTATCACTCCACAAATGCAATATAAATGCATATCCGTTTATTTATTGTTGCCTGGCTCTGCGTTGACTGCTTCATCCCCAAATCCACAACTCTTCTGTTGCATTACACACTCCCGCAACTGCCCTTTGGATTCCGTAATCTCTATTTCTATATTTTCCTGCCCACAGCTTACATTTCCCAATTTTGAACTGCACTTACTACTTTTCTGCCCACGTTAGGATAACATTTAGGTTTTCTTGAATCTGATCATCCCACTTTTTGCTATCTTCCTTGTATGCAACATTTAAATTGATAGATTAATTTAAACTTTTCAGTCAATGGGGACGGGTACTTTTGCTGGTATTAAATAGAGTAGAACTTTAAAATCTACCATATCAAACACAATGTCAGTTTGTATGTTTGTACAGATGTTTGTCCCCCTTCATACGAGTAGGTTTTAAAGGCCAATCATTGTTCCCCACTGATTATGACCAGAGCAAAAAAACACGTGAACACAGATTATGCGTCCCTCAAGTGAGCTGTGGTAAGATTGAGGGTCACAGCATTATATGGATTAGCAGAACAAACAGGTATCCCAGGGCCTTTCGATAAAACAGTATTTTGATGATAAATTAGTGCCAAACATTGTGACAAATACAGGTACATATTACATTGATACAAGTGATGATGTTGGTGTGAAATTTGGACAATTCCAGTATGTAAGTGTGGATGATACAAGTTCCATTAGGAAGTAAGACGATAAATAATATTTACATTATAAGATAGATATGTGATGATTTTGGTAACAGCAGGTGGTAACTTCAGATCTTCTTCTTCTTCTTCTTTGCTTGGCATAACTTCAGATGTGGTGTGATCTTCATCGTTGCTGTTCTTCATAAGCTTCCTCATGTATCTTCCAAAGGGACTTTGGTCACTCGACCTTTTGACATGGAATCCAATTCCGCTAAGGAAGGGACGAGCGCACATGTGGTTATACGTAGTGTGTTCAAAAAGTATCCGACCTTTATTTTTCGTGCGTAAAAAAAAAAGAAGCTAGGGAGGCGTTGATTGGTGCACGTATGTAGGCGATCCTAATGCGCACGCGTGAATTTTTTCCCACCTGCAGAAGCTGTCATTCGACGGCAGACCGCCGATGAGTGAGGACATGTAAGTGAGCGCCGTCAGATTTTCGTTTTTGACAAAATGACGGAAAAACTTGAACAACGCTACTGCATCAAATTTTGTGTTTCATCAAACTTGTATCAAAACTGCAACTTGGTTTCTGGGTCGTACCCATAAACCCAGGACTCATCGCCAGTGATCACTGTGTTGAGGAAGCTGGGATCGCTGTTCAGTCTCCAGCATGTCCTGTGCGATCTCCAAACGGAGTTGCTTCTGCTCAATCGTTAGCAGCTTTGGTACAAACTTCGCTGAGATTCTCCTGAAGCCCAAATCCTCCTTCATAATGGAATGAACAGTGTTGAATCTTGCGGATCGTTTCCACTTGGGAATCGCCAAGCTTTACACAAAATTTGATGCAGTAGCGTTGTTCAAGTTTTTCCGTCATTTGGTCAAAAACGAAAATCCGACGGCGCTCACTTACATGTCCTCACTCATCGGCGGTCTGCCGTCGAATGACAGCTTCTGCAGGTGGGAAAAAATTCACGCATGCGCATTAGGATCGCCTACATACATGCACCAATCAATGCCTCCCTAGCTTCTTTTTTTTTACGCACGAAAAATAAAGGTCGGATACTTTTTGAACACAGTAGTATATGCTGGTGTCAATTGTGAATTGGTACACCTGAGGAAGATAGGAATGACGTACCATGCGAAGATCTATCATATCCTAGAGCATGAAGCGGATGGATGCGTGTGGACATTTTCCGCTCCTTCAATAGTTCATCCAAAAAAGTGAAATATGCTGATTAATCTCTCGAGACACAAACTATGCCATTTATAACTTTGCTTTCTCATGTAATATTTTGGGAGCAAAAATTGTGGGAAAGAATTCCAATGTATATACAGTATGAGTATATGCAGAAATTATCATTGTTCTAAGATGAAAATTATTTTTTAAACGAGATATGGATTTTTTAAATCTTCATGTTGCCAATGTAATTATCTTATTGTTAGTAGCAGATCTACAAGAGCTCGACATGGTTGTTGTTGTTGTTGTGGTTGTGGTTGTTCTTGGGGGTCGATTTTTGAAATGTGCACCCATTGGTCGAACAGCTGTCGGACCCCACCCACATTTGTCACTCGACTCCACCCAGCATGTTAGTGTTACCCAGACAAAATAATATGGCCGCCATCTTGGTTTTCTGTTGGGCCTAAGACTTCAGACCTGTCGGCCTCTGCTGATTATGCACTGCCCAGGTTTATTGCGTCAGATTTCCATTGGCTTTATTTGGGTTGAGTGGTACTCCCGATGAGGGACCCTGAAAAATATAATCATATATCGAAATGAAAATTATTAGTGTTGCCCGGTAAATTCGGACACACAAATTCACTCGGGGTTACTCAACTGGAATACGTGTTGTTTCTGAGACCAAACCAACACCAGAGATCTCCCCCTGAAACATTGCAGAACATATACTCAGCCGCCGGATCCAAAACCATCTGGCAATCACGTGCAACATTTCGTCAATAAAACACGACACCGTGCTACTTTATACACCATCATGTCTTTCAATGAATACGACGAGTATACTTACTGTTCGGATGGCACCACACGCAGCCTCGTGTACAAGCTTTTCCCCAAATCATGGCCGACGTCTTCTCACTTCTCAGTCCCAAACGTCACGCCCACACAGCCTACGTAATTTCTGCTTCCAATGGGCGTGGCCAACACCAACTCTCGCGGGACTATTGTCGTTTTTCCATCGCACAAACAACCGTGAAAATAGGAGGAGTTATCCGAAGTGAAAAAAAAATGCAACCGCTGTGGTGACGTCATTTCTCATGTTGGACCCCAGATCTCGTTGGATTTGGTCTTCGGCCAAACACTGATGAGGGCTTGCACCTCAGCAGCAGACCAAACTGAACTCTCCAGGTTTTCCATGTATTTTTTCTGATTCTTATCACTTATGCGTTAGCTATCTTCTCTCCGGAATTGTGGTATTACAAAATGGCGGTTGGGTCTGAACATAGAGTGACGGTTCTGTGACGATGGCGATTGCCCAATCAACGGTCTGCAGTATTGCAAGCTCCACCCATAGGCCCGGGTTCGGCTGGCTTGGTACCTATCCATAGCAGGAACCAAATTTAGCACGGGTGCTTAGGCTGGTTAAAAAAAAATTCCTGTTTATCATCACTTTTTTTCAAAACAGTGGGTAGGGCGGGAGGGTTTTTTTTTTTTTTCAGAGTGAAATTTTAATGGATTATTCAACGCACAATATGTTTTTTTCTTAAATATACTTCATCGGCCATACATGATTAATCATGTTATGATTTCTAAACGAGTAAACCTTCGTATGTACGCACTGATACGATTCAAATAAAGAAAATAAAGAAACCTATGTCACATTGAGTTCTGTTTACTTTTAATATTTGCTGATACATATAACAATGGTAGACCAAAACTTCGGCTTTTAAGAATAATGTCCGGTTGCCATACATGTATCGAACAGCAGCTATTGCCATCGCATTCATACATATTTGACTAGAATTCCTCGCCACGAAATATCACTTTGTAGCGACCCATGGGTCCCCCAAGCGAGACCAGCAACAGAATCTCCTTGCTCCAGCCGGTGACGTAACCGGCAGACAAACCACGGCGCCGGGGTGGCCGGTCACGTCACCACCAAAGCGTGCCGCGCGTGCCGTTATAATCCTTTGCACCTGTCGGTCACGCGACCACCAAAGCGCGCCTCGCCTGAGAGGCGGGGCTTTCGGTTTCGGTTGTGCTTTCGGGTTGTGATATATATGCAGCCCGATAAACGGGCTTTTTAGAGTTCCCGAGTTGGTTTTTACAATAAACATCTTCTCGGACGAGTTTGTGTCTTGCCCGTCACTTCGTCCGTCTCAAGCAAGGGCCCTGCTCTTCACTGGTGACCCCGAATTTACGATACGCGATGGACACCGCAGTGTCCCTCAAATTGCCCACCTTCTGGGAAGCACATGCCGCCGTCTGGTTCGCGCAGGTGGACTCCCAGTTCGCCCTGCGTAGCATAACGGAGGACGCCACGCGATACCATTACGGGGTCGCCGCGCTTGGCTCCGCGACCGCCGCCCGCTGCCTGAGCTTCCTCCAGAACCCGCCCGCTGACGGCAAGTACGACGCCATCAAGGCACTTCTTCTGGGCGCTTTCGCCCTCTCCCCGGCTGAACGCGCACGACGCCTGCTCGACCTTCCTGAGCTCGGCGATACGCGCCCGTCCGAACGCATGGACTACATGCTCGCGTTGCTCCGCGAGCACCCCTCAGATTTCCTGTTTCGGGAGCTTTTTCTTCGCCAGCTCCCGGCCCATGTACGGGTCGCCCTGGCAGGCACGACCATCGTGAACCCCCGCGACCTCGCCAAGGAGGCCGACAAGATCGATTCGGCAAGCCAGCTCGCCGGAGCGGCAAGCCAGCTCGTCGGGGTGGCGGCCGGTAGCCCTCCCGCCCACCCACCCGGCGCCCGCGACACAGTTTCCTTCCCGGAGGCCGCCGGGCCGGCGCGACTGGCAGCGGCGACGCCGCGTCGCCCGGTCCCGACGCGTCGACCGGAGCCCCCGCCGGACCCGGCCTGGTGTTATTTCCACACCACGTTCGGGCGGCAGACCCGATCATGTCGACCCCCATGCACGTTCGGCAAGTCGGGAAACGGGCGGGCCGGCGTTCCCTACCAGCAATGAACGCCGGCCGTTCCGGAAACCTGCTATTCATCACGGACCAAGCGTCGGGGCGGCGCTTTCTCTGCGACACCGGCACCCAGCTGAGCGTCATTCCCGCTTCGGCGGAGGACAGGCGGGCCGCCGTTTGCGGCCCCTCCTTAATCGCGGCCAACGGCTCCGCCATCCGCACCTTCGGCCCACGCACCGTCGCCCTCCGCTTCGGCAGCCAGCTTTTTCACTGGGAGTTCGTGACGGCGGACGTCCCCATGGCTTTGCTCGGGGCCGATTTTCTGTGCGCCCACGGGCTGCTGGTCGACGTGAAACGCCGGCGTCTCGTCAACGCCGAAACTTTCAGGTCCCTGGCATGCGCCTTGAGCTGTTCCGCGCCCACCGAGTTTTCCTGCGTCCTCCCATTGGCAGACGACTTCGCACGTCTCCTCGCGGTGTTCCCGGCCCTCACGCGACCGACGTTTTCGGCCATCGCGGTGCGTCATGGCATCGAGCATCACATCCCCTCTACGGGCCCGCCGGTGTACGCCCGGGCTCGCCGTCTCGATCCCGCCAAACTCGCCGTCGCCAAGGCCGAGTTCGCCGCGCTGGAGCGCCTCGGCATCATGCGGCGCTCCGACAGTGCCTGGGCCTCGCCGCTGCACATCGTCCCGAAGCCGGGGGGCGGATGGCGGCCATGCAGCGACTACCGCCGCCTTAACGACGCCACTACCCCCGACAGGTACCCCGTCCCGCACATCCAGGATTTTTCCGCCCGGTTGGCGGGGCGGACCATTTTTTCAAAAGTGGACCTGATTCGGGGGTACCACCAGGTGCCCGTCCGCCCGGCCGACATCCCGAAGACGGTCATTATTACACCTTTCGGCCTCTTCGAATTCCTCCGGATGCCCTTCGGCCTCAAACGCGGCACAGGCGTTCCAGCGCCTGATGGACGGCGTGCTGCGCGACTTGCCGTTCCTCTACACCTACCTGGACGACATCCTCGTCTCCAGCACGTCCAGAGCCGAGCACCTCCTCCACCTCCGGACGCTGTTCGGCCGCGTCAGCGAGCACGGATTGATCGTCAACCCAGCCAAATGTCACTTTGGTGCGGCGACGATCGACTTTTTGGGCCACCGCATCACCTGGACCGGCGCCGTGCCGCTACCGGCCAAAGTCGAGGCCATCGCCACTTTCCCGCGCCCCCGCTCCGTCAAGGCGCTGCAGGAGTTCCTTGGGATGGTGAACTTTTATCACCGCTTCGTGCCCCGAGCTGCGCAACTCATGCGGCCCTTGTACGCCGCCCTCCGCGGCCAGCCGGCGAAACGCGACATTGTCTGGTCCACGGACATGAACGCTGCTTTTACCGGCGCAAAACGGGCCCTCGCCAACGCCACGCTGCTGGCCCACCCGGTACCCCAGGCTCCCATCGCCCTCACCACGGACGCCTCCGACTACGCCGTGGGCGCGGTCCATGAACAATGGGTAAACGGGGCCTGGCAGCCGCTCGCGTTCTTCAGCCGGCAACGCCTGCCCAACGAGTTGAAGTACAGCACCTTCGACCGCGAGCTCCTCGGGCTGTACCTGGCCGTCCGCCATTTTCGCCACCTCCTGGAGGGCCGCCCGTTCACGGCTTTTGTCGACCACAAGCCGTTGGTTTTCGCCATGGCCAAGGTCACGGAGCCGTGGTCGGCCCGCCAGCAGCGCCACCTCTCCGCCGTGTCGGAGTACACCACGGACATCCGGCACGTCGCCGGGAAGGACAACGCCGTGGCCGACTGCCTTTCTCGAGCCGGCGCCAACGCCGTCCACCTCGGCGTCGATTTCGCCCTGATGGCAACGGACCAGGCCACCGACGGCACGGTGCAGGCACTCCGGGTGGCGGACACGGGCCTCCGCTTGGCTGACGTCCCCTTCGCGGACACGGTCCTGCTGTGCGACATCTCCCAAGGCTGACCTCGCCCCGTTGTGCCGGTCACCTGGCGGCGTCGCATTTTTGCTTCCCTCCACGGCCTCTCTCACCCGGGCCGGAAGGCGTCCCAGAGGCTGGTGGCGGCACGTTTGGTCTGGCACGGGTTGCGACGGGACGTCCGCGACTGGGCCAACGCCTGCACACCCTGCCAGCGGGCCAAGGTCCACCGTCATACCCAGGCTCCGCTGGCTCCCTTCACCATGCCCGAGCGATGGTTCGACCACGTCCACGTGGACCTGGTGGGTCCCCTTCCCCCATCGCAGGGGTTCACCCACCTGCTTACCATGGTGGACAGGACCACCAGGTGGCCGGAGGCCGTGCCCCTCACCTCCACCACCACCGCCAACGTGGCCCAGGCGTTCATCGCCACCTGGGTCACGCGTTTCGGCGCACCAGCGGACATCTCGTCGGACCGCAGCCCACAGTTCACGTCCGAACTATGGGGCGCGGTCGCCCGCACGTTGGGCATTACCCTGCACCGCACCACGGCCTACCACCCCCAAGCCAACGGCTTGTGCCAGCGGTTCCACCGCTCCATGAAGGCCGCACTCATGGCCGGCCTCCAGGACGACGGCTGGGCCGACCGGCTCCCGTGGGGCCTTTTGGGCCTCCACACGGCTCCCAAAGAGGACCTCCAGGCGTCCACCGCCGAGCTGGTGTACGGCCAGGCCCTCCGCGTACCGGGCGAGTTCATTCCCTGACGCCACCAGCCCCTGGTCCGCCGCGCGCCAGCGCACGGACTTCCAGGAGGCCGCCCGACGTTTCGCCCCGGTGTCCACGTCCCGCCATGGCGACCCCAAATCCTACGTCCCCCCAGCACTCCGCACGGCGGAGTACGTCTTCGTGTGCCACGACGCGCACCAGGGGCCGCTCCGGCCACCATACGACGGACCCTTTCGGGTCCTACGACGGTACAACAAGTCCTTCATCGTCAACATCAGCGGCCGGGCGGACCGGATTTCGCTGGACCGCCTCAAGCCGGCCCACATGGACGTCGGCCAGCCGCCACGGCTGGCTCTCCCACCGCGGCGCGGCCGCCCCCCGTCCACTGCACCCCCCGTCCGACCACCCGCCACCACACCGGACCCCCCCCAGCCCCCCCCTGCGACTGGCCAGGGGTCGTTTCGGTCGGGTCATCCGGACCCCCCTCAGGTTGTCCTTCCTGGATCAAGTCCATTCTGGGGGGGCGCGTGTAGCGACTCATGGGTCCCCCAAGCGAGACCAGCAACAGAATCTCCTTGCTCCAGCCGGTGATGTAACTGGCGGGCAAACCACGGCGCCGGGGTGGCCGGTCACGTGACCACCAAAGCGTACCGCGCGTTCGGTTATAATCCTTTGCACCTGTCGGTCACGTGACCACCAAAGCGCGCCTCGCTTGAGAGGCGGGGCTTTCGGTTTCGGTTGTGCTTTCTGGTTGTCATATATATGCAGCCCGATAAACGGGCTTTTTAGAGATCCCGAGTTGGTTTTTACAATAAACATCTTCTCGGACGAGTTTGTGTCTTGCCCGTCACTTCGTCCGTCTCAAGCAAGGGCCCTGCTCTTCAACTTCATGGTACCGGTACATGCATATTGAGCAGTTTGGCAGACATGGAAGAGGACATAAACCACATCAAAAGAATGTCTGATTCGCGTTTATACATACATCTATCTATCAGCAGGTACTGCTTTTACAGCACTCATAGATGTATCTATATAACAGCAGCTACTGCTATTATAGCACTCACAGATGTATCTATCTATCAGCAGCTACTGCTATTACAGCACTCATAGATGTATCTATATAACAGCAGCTACTGCTATTATAGCACTCATAGATGTATCTATCTATCAGCAGCTACTGCTATTAAAGCACTCATAGATGTATCTATCTATCAGCAGCTACTGCTATTGCAGCACTGATAGATGTATCTATATAACAGCAGCTACTGCTATTATAGCACTCATAGATGTATCTATCTATCAGCAGCTACTGCTATTAAAGCACTCATAGATGTATCTATATAACAGCAGCTACTGCTATTATAGCACTCATAGATGTATCTATCTATCAGCAGCTACTGCTATTAAAGCACTCATAGATGTATCTATCTATCAGCAGCTACTGCTATTACAGCACTCATAGATGTATCTATATAACAGCAGCTACTGCTATTATAGCACTCATAGATGTATCTATCTACCAGCAGCTACTGCTATTAAAGCACTCATAGATGTATCTATATATCAGCAGCTACTGCTATTATAGCACTCATAGATGTATCTATTAGCAGCTACTGCTATTATAGCACTCATAGATGTATCTATCTATCAGCAGCTACTGCTATTATAGCACTCATAGATGTATCTATATATCAGCAGCTACTGCTATTATAGCACTCATAGATGTATCTATCTATCAGCAGCTACTGCTATTATAGCACTCATAGATGTATCTATATATCAGCAGCTACTGCTATTATAGCACTCATAGATGTATCTATATATCAGCAGCTACTGCTATTATAGCACTCATAGATGTACCTTTATATCAGCAGCTACTGCTATTATAGCACTCATAGATGTACCTATCTATCAGCAGCTACTGCTATTATAGCACTCATAGATGTGTCTATCTATCAGCAGCTACTGCTATTATAGCACTCATAGATGTATCTATATATCAGCAGCTACTGCTATTATAGCACTCATAGATGTATCTATATATCAGCAGCTACTGCTATTATAGCACTCATAGATGTATCTATATATCAGCAGCTACTGCTATTATAGCACTCATAGATGTATCTATCTATCAGCAGCTACTGCTATTATAGCACTCATAGATGTATCTATATATCAGCAGCTACTGCTATTATAGCACTCATAGATGTATCTATATATCACCAGCTGCTGCTATTATAGCACTCATAGATGTATCTATATATCAGCAGCTACTGCTATTATAGCACTCATAGATGTATCTATATATCAGCAGCTACTGCTATTATAGCACTCATAGATGTATCTATCTATCAGCAGCTACTGCTATTATAGCACTCATAGATGTATCTATCTATCAGCAGCTACTGCTATTATAGCACTCATAGATGTATCTATCTATCAGCAGCTACTGCTATTATAGCACTCATAGATGTATCTATCTATCAGCAGCTACTGCTATTATAGCACTCATAGATGTATCTATATATCAGCAGCTACTGCTATTATAGCACTCATAGATGTATCTATATATCAGCAGCTACTGCTATTATAGCACTCATAGATGTATCTATATATCAGCAGCTACTGCTATTATAGCACTCATAGATGTATCTATATATCAGCAGCTACTGCTATTATAGCACTCATAGATGCATCTATATATCAGCAGCTACTGCTATTATAGCACTCATAGATGTATTTATATATCAGCAGCTACTGCTATTATAGCACTCATAGATGTATCTATCTATCAGCAGCTACTGCTATTATAGCACTCATAGATGTATCTATCTATCAGCAGCTACTGCTATTATAGCACTCATAGATGTATCTATCTATCAGCAGCTACTGCTATTATAGCACTCATAGATGTATCTATATATCAGCAGCTACTGCTATTATAGCACTCATAGATGTATCTATATATCAGCAGCTACTGCTATTATAGCACTCATAGATGTATCTATATATCACCAGCTGCTGCTATTATAGCACTCATAGATGTATCTATATATCAGCAGCTACTGCTATTATAGCACTCATAGATGTATCTATCTGTCAGCAGCTACTGCTATTATAGCACTCATAGATGTACCTATCTAGCAGCAGCTACTGCTATTATAGCACTCATGGATGTATCTATCTATCAGCAGCTACTGCTATTATAGCACTCATAGATGTACCTATCTATCAGCAGCTACTGCTATTATAGCACTCATGGATGTATCCATATATCAGCAGCTACTGCTATTATAGCACTCATAGATGTATCTATTTATCAGCAGCTACTGCTATTATAGCACTCGTAGATGTATCTATATATCAGCAGCTACTGCTATTACAGCACTCATAGATGTATCTATCTATCAGCAGCTACTGCTATTATAGCACTCATAGATGTATTTATCTATCAGCAGCTACTGCTATTATAGCACTCATAGATGTATCTATATATCAGCAGCTACTGCTATTATAGCACTCACAGATGTATCTATATATCAGCAGCTACTGCTATTATAGCACTCATAGATGTATCTATATATCAGCAGCTACTGCTATTATAGCACTCATAGATGTATCTATATATCAGCAGCTACTGCTATTATAGCACTCATAGATGTATCTATTTATCAGCAGCTACTGCTATTATAGCACTCATAGATGTATCTATATATCAGCAGCTACTGCTATTATAGCACTCATAGATGTATCTATCTATCAGCAGCTACTGCTATTATAGCACTCATAGATGTATCTATCTATCAGCAGCTACTGCTATTATAGCACTCATAGATGTATCTTTTTTATCAGCAGCTACTGCTATTATAGCACTCATAGATGTATTTATCTATCAGCAGCTACTGCTATTATAGCACTCATAGATGTATTTATCTATCAGCAGCTACTGCTATTATAGCACTCATAGATGTATTTATCTATCAGCAGCTACTGCTATAATAGCACTCATAGATGTACCTATCTATCAGCAGCTACTGCTATTATAGCACTCATAGATGTATCTGTATATCAGCAGCTACTGCTATTATAGCACTCATAGATGTATTTATCTGTCAGCAGCTACTGCTATTATAGCACTCATAGATGTACCTATCTATCAGCAGCTACTGCTATTATAGCACTCATAGATGTATCTATCTATCAGCAGCTACTGCTATTATAGCACTCATAGATGTACCTATCTATCAGCAGCTCCTGCTATTATAGCACTCATAGATGTACCTTACTATCAGCAGCTACTGCTATTATAGCACTCATAGATGTATTTATCTATCAGCAGCTACTGCTATTATAGCACTCATAGATGTATTTATCTATCAGCAGCTACTGCTATTATAGCACTCATAGATGTACCTATCTATCAGCAGCTACTGCTATTATAGCACTCATAGATGTATCTATCTATCAGCAGCTACTGCTATTATAGCACTCATAGATGTATCTTTTTTATCAGCAGCTACTGCTATTATAGCACTCATAGATGTATTTATCTATCAGCAGCTACTGCTATAATAGCACTCATAGATGTACCTATCTATCAGCAGCTACTGCTATTATAGCACTCATAGATGTATCTGTATATCAGCAGCTACTGCTATTATAGCACTCATAGATGTATTTATCTGTCAGCAGCTACTGCTATTATAGCACTCATAGATGTACCTATCTATCAGCAGCTACTGCTATTATAGCACTCATAGATGTATCTATCTATCAGCAGCTACTGCTATTATAGCACTCATAGATGTATCTATCTATCAGCAGCTACTGCTATTATAGCACTCATAGATGTATCTTTTTTTATCAGCAGCTACTGCTATTATAGCACTCATAGATGTATTTATCTATCAGCAGCTACTGCTATAATAGCACTCATAGATGTACCTATCTATCAGCAGCTACTGCTATTATAGCACTCATAGATGTATCTGTATATCAGCAGCTACTGCTATTATAGCACTCATAGATGTATTTATCTGTCAGCAGCTACTGCTATTATAGCACTCATAGATGTACCTATCTATCAGCAGCTACTGCTATTATAGCACTCATAGATGTATCTATCTATCAGCAGCTACTGCTATTATAGCACTCATAGATGTACCTATCTATCAGCAGCTCCTGCTATTATAGCACTCATAGATGTACCTTACTATCAGCAGCTACTGCTATTATAGCACTCATAGATGTATTTATCTATCAGCAGCTACTGCTATTATAGCACTCATAGATGTATTTATCTATCAGCAGCTACTGCTATTATAGCACTCATAGATGTACCTATCTATCAGCAGCTACTGCTATTATAGCACTCATAGATGTATCTGTATATCAGCAGCTACTGCTATTATAGCACTCATAGATGTATTTATCTATCAGCAGCTACTGCTATTATAGCACTCATAGATGTACCTATCTATCAGCAGCTACTGCTATTATAGCACTCATAGATGTATCTATCTATCAGCAGCTACTGCTATTATAGCACTCATAGATGTACCTATCTATCAGCAGCTCCTGCTATTATAGCACTCATAGATGTACCTTACTATCAGCAGCTACTGCTATTATAGCACTCATGGATGTATCTATCTATCAGCAGCTACTGCTATTATAGCACTCATAGATGTACCTATCTATCAGCAGCTACTGCTATTATAGCACTCATGGATGTATCTATATATCAGCAGCTACTGCTATTATAGCACTCATAGATGTATCTATTTATCAGCAGCTACTGCTATTATAGCACTCGTAGATGTATCTATATATCAGCAGCTACTGCTATTACAGCACTCATAGATGTATCTATCTATCAGCAGCTACTGCTATTATAGCACTCATAGATGTATTTATCTATCAGCAGCTACTGCTATTATAGCACTCATAGATGTATCTATATATCAGCAGCTACTGCTATTATAGCACTCATAGATGTATCTATATATCAGCAGCTACTGCTATTATAGCACTCATAGATGTATCTATTTATCAGCAGCTACTGCTATTATAGCACTCATAGATGTATCTATATATCAGCAGCTACTGCTATTATAGCACTCATAGATGTATCTATCTATCAGCAGCTACTGCTATTATAGCACTCATAGATGTATTTATCTATCAGCAGCTACTGCTATTATAGCACTCATAGATGTACCTATCTATCAGCAGCTACTGCTATTATAGCACTCATAGATGTATCTATATATCAGCAGCTACTGCTATTATAGCACTCATAGATGTACCTATCTATCAGCACCTACTGCTATTATAGCACTCATAGATGTATTTATCTCTCAGCAGCTACTGCTATTATAGCACTCATAGATGTACCTATCTATCAGCAGCTACTGCTCTTATAGCACTCATAGATGTATCTATCTATCAGCAGCTACTGCTATTATAGCACTCATAGATGTATCTATTTATCAGCAGCTCCTGCTATTATAGCACTCATAGATGTATTTATCTATCAGCAGCTACTGCTATTATAGCACTCATAGATGTACCTATCTATCAGCAGCTACTGCTATTATAGCACTCATAGATGTATCTATATATCAGCAGCTACTGCTATTATAGCACTCATAGATGTATCTATCTTTCAGCAGCTACTGCTATTATAGCACTCATAGATGTATTTATCTCTCAGCAGCTACTGCTATTATAGCACTCATAGATGTACCTATCTATCAGCAGCTACTGCTCTTATAGCACTCATAGATGTATCTATCTATCAGCAGCTACTGCTATTATAGCACTCATAGATGTATCTATTTATCAGCAGCTCCTGCTATTATAGCACTCATAGATGTATCTATATATCAGCAGCTACTGCTGTTACAGCACTCATAGATGTATCTATCTATCAGCAGCTACTGCTATTATAGCACTCGTAGATGTATCTATCTATCAGCAGCTACTGCTATTATAGCACTCATAGATGTATCTATCTATCAGCAGCTACTGCTATTATAGCACTCAAAGATGTATTTATCTCTCAGCAGCTACTGCTATTATAGCACTCATAGATGTACCTATCTATCAGCAGCTACTGCTCTTATAGCACTCATAGATGTATCTATCTATCAGCAGCTACTGCTATTATAGCACTCATAGATGTATCTATTTATCAGCAGCTCCTGCTATTATAGCACTCATAGATGTATCTATATATCAGCAGCTACTGCTGTTACAGCACTCATAGATCTATCTATCTATCAGCAGCTACTGCTATTATAGCACTCATAGATGTATCTATCTATCAGCAGCTACTGCTATTATAGCACTCATAGATGTATCTATCTATCAGCAGCTACTGCTATTATAGCACTCATAGATGTATCTATCTATCAGCAGCTACTGCTATTATAGCACTCATAGATGTACCTATCTATCAGCAGCTACTGCTCTTATAGCACTCATAGATGTATTTATCTCTCAGCAGCTACTGCTATTATAGCACGCATAGATGTACCTATTTATCAGCAGTTCAGGCCAACTGGCACGGTCTTCAAGCAGCCATCAATCATCTGGACTGGTCTCCCATCTCTACCGCCTCTGACATCAACTCATCCTGGGAATTCTTTCAAAGTAAATTGCTCTCTCTCATGCACAGATTTATACCATCTCGTCTTCAGTTGTCATACCCTTCCTCCCGTCCATGGTACACGGAATCTTGTGGTGAGGCTGTTGCCCTGAAACAACTTGCTTTCGTCTCCTGGAAAGCAAATCCAACGGAAGGAAATCTCATTTCCTTTCACAAAGCCCGAAACAAGTGTGTGTCCACCCTCAGGAGAGCCAGGAAACAATATCTCACCATTCTCAAGACCGAACTCTCTTATCTGTCCCCCTCTTCCAAATCCTGGTGGCGTCTGGTCAAATCTGTTTCTGGTGTTTGTTCCCCCTCCATCCCCTCCCTCACCTCAAACGGCTTAACGGCTGACTCCGCACGTGAAAAAGCTGAATGCCTCAACTCTGTGTTTGCCTCTAAATCTTGTGTCCCAAACCCATCCCTCTCTGTACCCACCGTACCCAGTCGTACCCAGCTGCTCCTGGACTCTGTGTCCTTTCCTCCTGACAAGGTGGAAAAGTTTCTGTCAACCCTCGACTCTGATTCTGCAACTGGTCCTGACGGCATCAGCCCACGGGTCCTAAAATCATGTTCTTCTGCTCTTTCACTCCCTCTTTCTGTTCTCTTCACCCTCTCTTTTGCTCAAGGTCATCTGCCATCTGCTTGGAAATCAGCCAACATCACCGCTTTGCACAAAAAAGGTGCAAAAACAGATCCCAGCAACTACAGACCAATCAGCCTTCTCCCAATTATCAGCAAAGTCATGGAATCCATCATTGCTTCAGATATTAAATCTTTCCTCTTCTCCAATGGCCTGATCTCTGATCATCAATTTGGTTTCAGACCTGGTCACTCTACTCTGGACATGCTGCTTCTGCTTTCTCAACAATGGATGGAGGTCCTCAACGCCAAACAGGAAATTAGAGCTGTCTCCCTTGACATTTCACGTGCCTTCGATACGGTCTGGCACCCTGCTCTGCTCTCCAAACTCTCCTCCTTTGGTATCCATGGAAATATCCACGCATGGCTGGCGGACTTCCTCTCTGGTCGTAGTCAACGTGTGGCCCTGAATGGGTTTCTCTCATCTCCTCTTCCTGTTCAGGCTGGAGTTCCCCAAGGTAGTGTTCTGGGCCCTGTGCTTTTTCTGGTCTTCATCAATGATCTCTCTGACTCTCTTGAAAATCCTCTCTATCTCTTTGCTGACGACTCTACTCTCTGTCGCTCCATTCCTCATCCCTCAGATCGGCAGTCTGCAGCCTCCTCACTCTCTGCAGACCTGGACAAAATCACAGACTGGTCAAACAAGTGGAACATGTCTTTCAATCCTGACAAATCTCACACTCTTACAATGTCTCTCCGAAAGGACCGACTGGACAACCCTCCCATCTACTTTCTCAACAATCCTCTCCAAGAAGTTCTGTCGCTCAAGCTTTTGGGTCTCACTATCTGCCATGATCTTTCTTGGGAAAACCACATTTCCAAGCTGGCCTCCAAAGCCAGTCGCCGACTGGGCATCCTCCGTCATGCGACGTCTTTCCTTGGCACACCTGAGCTCCTCACCACATACAAGGCTTTCATCCGCAGGTCAATGGAATACTGTTCCCCCCTCTGGGCTGGTGCTCCTGCCTCACACCTTGCTCGGCTTCACGCTGTTGAGGCCAAAGCTTTCAGAATCATTGGAATCTCCTGCGATGTAGTCAACGCCGAGGGCCTTTCACTCACTCACCGCAGGCAGGTTGGTGGTCTTTCTGTCTTCTACCGACTCCTCTCCGGCCTTGCTCCCCCAGCTCTCTCTGTGCTCTGTCCCCCCAATATTCCTTCAGGTCGCACAAGATCTGCCTGCAACCCTCTTCTGGTTAAACTGCCAAAGTCTAGGCTCTCTGCTCACCTTCACTCTTTCATTCCCCTTTTCTCCCGCCTCTGGAACAAACTCCCCCACTCCCTTCAATCCCACTCCTCCCTCCAGGTCTTTAAAACAGCTGTTCACCACCATCTCTTATCTTCCCCCATCGAAAACCTTGATCTTTTCTACCCCCGGTAATTCACCCCAGAGTCCTTGCAGTGTTCATATGTTTTAATCCTCTCCCACCTCCCCCCAAGTCCTCCCGATGTCCCTGCTCTCAAATGTTGTGTTTGTGTCCTTCCCCTTCTTCCCCCTCTCTTTTGTGTCCTCCCCCCTCTCTCCCCATCTTGTCTGCCGCTCCCCTTGTTTTTTGTGTTTTGTGTGTCGGTTTGTCTTTTTGTGTGATTAATGTTTGCTCTTTCACGAGCCTCGATCTTGTATACAAAAAAAAAAAAAAAAAAAAAAAAAAGCTACTGCTCTTATAGCACTCATAGATGTATCTATCTATCAGCAGCTACTGCTATTATAGCACTCATAGATGTATTTATATATCAGCAGCTACTGCTATTATAGCACTCATAGATGTATCTATTTATCAGCAGCTCCTGCTATTATAGCACTCATAGATGTATCTATATATCAGCAGCTACTGCTGTTACAGCACTCATAGATGTATCTATCTATCAGCAGCTACTGCTATTATAGCACTCATAGATGTATCTATCTATCAGCAGCTACTGCTATTATAGCACTCATAGATGTATCTATCTATCAGCAGCTACTGCTATTATAGCAGTCATAGATGTATCTATCTATCAGCAGCTACTGCTATTATAGCACTCATAGATGTATCTATCTTTCAGCAGCTACTGCTATTATAGCACTCATAGATGTATCTGAAGGAACTGCGCTCCAACGCGAGTCGAAAGAATTGACGCGACCAAAGACGGAATTCGTCCGAGTTGCTTTATTGAAACAAAACAGCTCAGGTATTCTGACAAGCCCGTTTATCGGGCAGCAATATATATACACATTTATGTCGGGAAGTTTGCCCGGCAAAAGCTATACCGGGCATGCCCGGGTGTCAAGGGCGAGCCTTGGAAAGGCGAGTCTGGACCTGCCCGGGCGTGTTTGGCTGCGGCCTGGCAAGTCGAGGCTGGGCGTGCCCGGGCGCTCTGGGCGAGCCCTGGAAAGGCGATAGCGGGCATGGCCGGACGCTCTGGGCGAGCCCTGGAAAGGCGATAGCGGGCATGCCCGGACGCTCTGGGCGAGCCCTGGAAAGGCGATAGCGGGCATGCCCGGACGCTCTGGGCGAGCCCTGAAAAGGCGATAGCGGGCATGCCCGGACGCTCTGGGCGAGCCCTGGAAAGGCGAGAGCAGGCATGCCCGGGAAAGACGAGACCGGGCGTGCCCGGGAGGTTCGGGCGTGCCCGGGAACAGTGAGTCCGGGCATGCCCGGGAGAGGCGCGTCTGGCCGTGTTCTGGCCGGTGCAAGGCGATTGTGTACATCCAGCGGTAACCGCTACACACGCCCCTCCAGAATCGACCTGCACCGGCAGGGTCAATTTTAAGGGGGGTCCGGATTACCCGGCCGAAGCGACCCCTGGAGGGTCGTGGGGAGGGGTCTGATGTGGTGGTGGCTGGTCGAGCGGGGGGAACTGTGGACGGGGGGCGGCCTCGCCGCGGAGGAAGGGCCAACCGTGGTGGTCGGTCGACGTCCATGTGCACCGGTTTGAGGCGGTCCACAGAAATCCGGTCCGGCCGGCCGCCGAAGTCGACGATGAAAGACTTGTTGCCCCGTCGCAGGACCCGGAAGGGCCCGTCGTACGGCGGCCGGAGTGGCCCCCGGTGCGCGTCATGACGCACAAAGACGTACTCCGCTGTGCGAAGCGCCGGGGGGACGTAGGACTGGGGGCCACCGTGGTGGGACGTCGGCACGGGGGCAAATCGTCGGGCGGCCTCCTGGAGGTCCGAGCGCTGGCGAGCGGCGGACCAGGGACTGGTAGCGTCGGGCACGAATTCGCCCGGGACGCGGAGCGGCTGGCCGTAGACGAGCTCGGCAGCGGACGCCTGGAGGTCTTCCTTGGGGGCCGTGCGAAGGCCCAAAAGGACCCACAGCAGCCGGTCGGCCCAACCGTCGTCCTGAAGGCCGGCCATGAGTGCCGCCTTCATGGAGCGGTGAAACCGCTCGCACAACCCGTTGGCTTGGGGGTAGTAGGCCGTGGTGCGGTGCAGCGTGACCCCCAACGAAAGGGCGACCGCGCCCCAAAGCTCAGACGTGAACTGTGGGCCGCGGTCGGACGAGATGTCCGCTGGTGCGCCGAAGCGCACGACCCAGGTGGCGATGAACGCCTGCGCCACGTCGGCGGTGGTGGTGGAGGCGAGGGGCACAGCCTCCGGCCACCTGGTGGTCCTGTCCACCATGGTGAGCAGGTGGGTGAACCCCCGCGAGGGGGGCAGGGGACCCACCAGGTCCACGTGGACGTGGTCAAAACGCCGTTCAGGCACGGCGAAAGGTGCCAGCGGGGCCTGGGTGTGGCGGTGGACCTTGACCCGCTGGCAGGCCGTGCAGGCGTTGGCCCAGTCGCGGATGTTTCGTCGAAGGCCGTGCCAGACGAAACGCGCCGACACCAGCTTCTGAGAAGCTTTCCGGCCCGGGTGAGAAAGGCCGTGGATGGAGGCGAAGATGCGGCGCTGCCAGGAAACGGGCACGATGGGGCGAGGCTGGCCCTGGGAGACGTCGCAGAGCAGGACGGTGCCCGCGAAGGGAATGTCGGCCAGGCGGAGGCCCGTGTCCGCCGCACGGAGTGCCTGCACCGAGGCGTCGGTGGTCTGGTCGGCCGTCATGAGCGCAAAGTCCACGCCGAGGTGGACCGTGTTCGCGCTGGCCCAAGAAAGACAGTCGGCCACGGCGTTGTCTTTGCCGGCGACGTGCCAGATGTCCGTGGTGAACTCCGACACGGCGGAGAGGTGGCGCTGCTGGCGGGCCGACCACGGCTCCGTGACCTTAGCCATTGCGTAGACCAACGGCTTGTGGTCGACGAAAGCCGTGAACAGGCGGCCCTCCAGGAGGTGTCGGAATGGCGAACGGCCAGGAATAGCCCGAGCAGCTCGCGGTCGAACGTGCTGTAGTTTAACTCGTTCGGCCGGAGTTGCCGGCTGAAAAAAGCGAGTGGCTGCCAAACCCCGTCCACCCATTGCTCATGGACGGCGCCCACCGCGTAGTTGGAGGCGTCCGTAGTGAGGGCAATGGGCGCGTTGAGCACCGGGTGAGCCAGCAGCATTGCGTCGGCGAGGGCCCGTTTGGCGCTGGCGAAGGCCGCGTCCATGGCCGCGGACCAAACAATGTCATGCTTGGCCGGCTTGCCCCGGAGGGCCTCGTAAAGGGGCCGCATGAGCTGAGCAGCGCGGGGCACGAATCGGTGATAAAAATTCACCATGCCGAGGAACTCTTGGAGGGCCTTGATGGAACGGGGACGCGGGAACGTGGTGATGGCCTCAACCTTGGTCGGCAGCGGCACGGCCCCGGTCTTGGTGATGCGGTGGCCCAAAAAGTCAACGGTCGTCGCGCCGAAGTGGCATTTGACCGGGTTGACAATTAAGCCGTGCTCGCTGAGGCGACCGAACAGTGTTCGGAGGTGGAGGAGGTGCTCGGCGCGGGACGTGCTGGCGACGAGGATATCGTCCAGATAGACGAAAAGAAACGGCAGGTCGCGCAGCACGCCGTCCATCAAGCGCTGGAACGCCTGGGCCGCGTTCTTGAGGCCAAACGGCATCCGCAAAAATTCGAACAGGCCGAACGGCGTGATGACGGCCGTCTTCGGGACGTCGGCCGCCCGGACAGGTACCTGGTGGTAGCCCCGTATCAGGTCAATTTTCGAAAAGATGACCCGTCCCGCCAAACGGGTGGAAAAGTCCTGAATATGCGGGATCGGGTACCTGTCGGGGGTGGTAGCGTCGTTGAGACGGCGGTAGTCACCACACGGGCGCCATCCACCCCCCGGCTTTGGCACGATGTGCAGTGGCGAGGCCCACGCGCTATCGGAGCGCCGCACGATGCCGAGGTGCTCCAACGCGTCGAACTCGGCCTTCGCCACGGCGAGCTTGGCCGGGTCGAGGCGGCGGGCCCTGGCGTAGACCGGCGGGCCCGTAGTGGGTATGTGGTGCTCGATCCCGTGCCGCACCGCGACGGCCGAAAACGTCGGCCGCGTGAGGGCCGGGAATTCCGCGAGCAGGCGAGCGAACTTGTTCGCTGCCGGGAGGGCGCACGCCAGTTCGGTCGGCGCGGAGCTGCTCATCGTGCACGCCAGGGAGCTGAAGGTCTCGGCGTTGACAAGGCGACGACGTTTGACGTCGACCAGCAGCCCGTGCGCGCAGAGGAAGTCGGCGCCCAGCAAAGCCATGGGGACGCAGGCGGTCACAAAAGTCCATTGAAAACGCTGGCTGCCGAAGCAGAGGGTGACGACGCGTGGGCCGAAAGTGCGTATGGCCGAGCCATTAGCAGCGACCAAAGAGGGGCCGCAAACGGCGTCCCGCCTGTCCTGCTCGGAGGCGGGTATGACGCTCAGTTGGGCGCCGGTGTCACACAGGAAACGCCGCCCAGACGCTTTGTCCCGAATAAACAGCAAGTTGCCCAAGTGGTCGGCGCTCATGGCTGGGAATGAACGCCGGCCCGGCCGTTTCCCGACCTGCCGAAAGTGCACGGGGGCCGGCACGTCCGAGCCTTGTGTCCGAACCTGGCATGGTAATAACACCACGCACGGTCAGGTGGAGGCCCCGGCCGTCGTGTCGGAAGCGGGCGGTGTGGCGTGGCGGCCGCCAGTTGCACCGGCAGTTCGGCCTCCAACCGCGCAGGGCGCTCGGGCGTCGTGGGCGTCGCCTCGGACGGCGGCGGGCTCCAGGTAACCGCGCCGATGTGCTGGCCCGCCGAGGAGATCTTATCGGCTTCCCTGGCGAGGGCGCGGGAATCCGTGATCAACGTGCCAGCCAGGGCGAGGCGTACCGGGTGAGGCAGCTGGCGAAGGAACAGCTCGCGGAACAGAAAATCCGGAGAGTGCTCACCGAGCAACGAGAGCATATAGTCCATGCGCTCTGACGGGCGCGTGTCGCCGAGCTCGGGCAGAGCGAGCAGGCGCCGTGCGCGTGCTGCCGGTGAGAGGGCGAAAGCATCGAGGAGGAGTGTCTTCAGCGCGTCGTATTTGTCAGCAGCCGGCGGGTGCTCGAGGAGGCTCAAGGCGCGGGCTGCGGTGGCGGAACCGAGCGCCGCCACAACATGGTGGAAGCGGGTGTCGTCCACGGTGATGCCTCGCAGGGCGAACTGAGAGTCTGCCTGAGCGAACCAAACAGCGGCGTGAGCCTCCCAGAAGGTAGGCAGTTTAAGCGTCACTGCCGTATCCATGTCGGTAGGTCACCAATGAAGGAACTGCGCTCCAACGCGAGTCGAAAGAATTGACGCGACCAAAGACGGAATTCGTCCGAGTTGCTTTATTGAAACAAATCAGCTCAGGTATTCTGACAAGCCCGTTTATCGGGCAGCAATATATATACACATTTATGTCGGGAAGTTTGCCCGGCAAAAGCTATACCGGGCATGCCCGGGTGTCAAGGGCGAGCCTTGGAAAGGCGAGTCTGGACCTGCCCGGGCGTGTTTGGCTGCGGCCTGGCAAGTCGAGGCTGGGCGTGCCCGGGCGCTCTGGGCGAGCCCTGGAAAGGCGATAGCGGGCATGCCCGGACGCTCTGGGCGAGCCCTGGAAAGGCGATAGCGGGCATGCCCGGACGCTCTGGGCGAGCCCTGGAAAGGCGATAGCGGGCATGCCCGGACGCTCTGGGCGAGCCCTGAAAAGGCGATAGCGGGCATGCCCGGACGCTCTGGGCGAGCCCTGGAAAGGCGAGAGCGGGCATGCCCGGGAAAGACGAGACCGGGCGTGCCCGGGAGGTTCGGGCGTGCCCGGGAACAGTGAGTCCGGGCATGCCCGGGAGAGGCGCGTCTGGCCGTGTTCTGGCCGGTGCAAGGCGATTGTGTACATCCAGCGGTAACCGCTACATATCTATATATCAGCAGCTACTGCTATTATAGCACTCACAGATGTATCTATCTATCAGCAGCTACTGCTATTTTAGCACTCATAGATGTATCTATATATCAGCAGCTACTGCTATTATAGCACTCATACATGTTGAGTAGAGTGTTGGTTGCCGTTTATTCATGTATCAATCATCACCTTCTACTACATGTAGTGCAGCGCTCGTTTAATTTTTGACTAGAAATCCACAGCAATAATTATCACGTGAGGCTCTCCCGTTTGCCGATGATATTTGGCTTCTCCTTCAGAATACCAACTACTTCTTGAACTTCCGAGTGGGCCTCTTCTCTGCAGTACGACTCTTACTGCAGGTACTGCATATAGGATATGACTCATCTGTGGTACTCAGCTCCTCAACACAGCCACAGAAATAGCACACATCTTCATAGCCAGCCGTGCAGTATGGCTTCTCCGTCGCATCGTTGCATGTGAGATTGGCTTTGGCGTCGACATTATTGAAGACATTTGTCTCATTGGTCTCCTGCAGATCGGCGAAGTCCGAGCACATGTAACTTGGCTCAGACAGTACGCGAGCACATACAAAATTCGAACCTGTTCCACTGAGCGGGAACGGATTTTACTGACTTCACGAGCAAAAAAAATAATAATAATAATTTTTTTTATGGGCGGACGACTTTTATGGGGCGGGCGGCGATGATAAACAGGAAAAAAAATTTAACCAGCCTTAGGTACGGTACAGCTTGACTATGGAAAAACGAAAAAACCGAATTTGGTTACAGTATGGTACAGTACGGTACAGTACGGTACCACGGTGGAAAAGTGCTATATGTTACCTTCCAGTGCGAATTAACGTATTTTTACCACCCGGTTACATTAGTATGGTTAAATCAAGCCCATTGGTACGCACTTCCCTAAAAAAAATAGCGTACGTAATATAGCGTACGGTACGTAATTTTTGAACGGCCCCATATTTTTGACCATGTGACGAATCAGCTCATTCTGATATAACAGTTGTGGACGGTGACATGGATGAGATATGTCTATAGTTAATGTTTTAATTGCGCATTAAATGTATGTTTGCCAATCGCGCTGTTCATTTTGATTGGACGCTTCCCAATTGGCCCGTCACCCGATTTTGTCGCAGGTTGTGACCACAGTGCGGTCGTTCTTGTTATTATCAGTCTACTGTGGAATAAGAATCTTGGCAAAACCCCTCATAAAGGTACAGATTCATCCCTCTTTTCCCTCTTGTAACCAAAGTGGTGGAATCCATCATTACTGCCTCAAAACATGATCTCTTCACCAGATATATAATCTCTCATCGTCAGTTTTTTTTTTGTATACTTAGTCTAGGCTCCTCGTATGAGAGATAACACATAGAACATATAATAAAGGGAGGGGGAGAGAGAGGGAAGTACAACAACAGGAGGGAACAGGGACATCAAATCTGTGGAAGGGAGAGGGTTGGGGTGGGGTACACGGGATTAACAAGATGGACACTACAGGGGATATCAGGAAAGAAAATGGAATTTGAAAAAGGTGGATTTGGGGTGGTGGATTAAAAGATCAATGTTTTTGATGGGATAAGATAAGAGATGGTGGTGGACAGCTGTTTTGAACACCTGGAGGGAGGATTGGGATTGAAGAGAGTGTGGGAGTTTGCTCCAGAGGTGGGAAAAAAATGATGAATGAAAGAGTGAAGGTGAGCAGTGAGCCTTGATTTTGGCAGTTTGACCAGAAGAGGGTTGCTGACAGATCTTGTGTGTCATGCAGGAATATTTGGGGACAGAGCACAGACAGAGCAGGGGGAGTTAGGCCAGAGATGAGTTGGTAGAAGACAGAAAGACCATCAACCTGCCTGCGGTGAGTGTGTGAAAGGTCCTCAGAATCGGCTTCATCGCAGGAGATTCCAATGATTCTGAAAGCTTTGGTTTATATAGCGTGAATCCAAGCTAGGTGTGAGGTAAGAGCACCATCCCAGAGGGGAGAGCAGTATTCCATCAAGCTGCGGATGAAGGAATTGTGGTATGTGGTGAGTAGCTCAGTAGTGCCGAGGAAGGACATCACATGACAGAGGATGCCGAGTTACCAACTGCCTTTGGAGAAAGTTGTGGACGGTTACGCCAAAACTTGGTCGACGAGTTGGCAAGATGACAAGAACAAGCCAAATTGATTTTGGTCCAGGTCCGAATCCAGATCCGACCTGTCAGTGCGATACAAAACGTAAACTGTTCAGCCTGGCAGAGGTATGCGCTCTACCGACATTGACATAAACCATCAGGAAGAAACTGCTACATGCCACCAAGTGGCTGATAATTATTGTGCACATCTACTTAGTCCTATGGGGCCCATCAGTTGTGAGCAAATGATGGTTGGGTATAATTGTAATTTGTCAGAGTAAGCCAGACATCAAGGTTGGCGGGGTGGTCTAAATTGAGAAAATTCAGATTTGTATCAGGAAGGAATCAGGGGCATTACCATGTAACACAAAGCAAAGACGGCTTTGTGCAATGGTCGGATAAGGAAGCGTGATAGGAAAGAAAAAGGATGTTAAAGCGTGTGGGAGGAATAGGGAGACAAGGAAAATGAGGTTGGGAGGAAGATGGAGTAATGTAGTAAGCTGATCAGGGGAAGGCGAATGTATTGGGCATATGTGAAGGTGATTAGGGAAGGGAGTGAAATTTCTGCCTAAAATATAATATCTAGATTGATTACAAGAGCTGCCTTCATCTCAAGAAATTCACAGAGAACACTCTCCCAGAAAGTGAACTATCTCAAGCAATGGCTGGCACCTAATAAAGTTGTCAACATCCATTCCATGTATCTTCCCATGTTCCACTTCCTGACCTAGAAGTGATCACATTACTGTGTATATGGAGGAATTGAGCTCTGTGGAATACATTCATAATACACTGACCATGCCTTGAAGGTCACGCCACAGTTGCTGTCACCTCCTCCACCTCCATAAATTAAATTAAATAATCCTGACAAGTTTAATCTCGCCTACATCTACTTTACACTGTTTGTATTCATCAAAATGCTGCATCAGATGATATAAAATATCTTCCCTCAAGGTTATTTTTCATGGTTTGAGAAATTAAACTGTGAAAGCATTATCTACATATTATGTATGCACGAGATTGGTCAGAGAGGGTGGAGGGTGGGAGTAGGCAGGTAGATGGAAGTTGGGGAAGGAGTTTTCTTTGTTTGTTGTATGTTTTGCTCATATCTTCAGGGAAAATGGAGGTTTTGGAGTGGTGTACGTACAAATTACGATCATGAATATTATTGTTATTAAGCCTCCATAAGCATAGGCTTTAGAGGAATTATACGATTAGCGGCCCCAAAGTTTTAATGGTTCCACAAATTTTCTTTGACCCCAAGGAGTCCTAACCTACCATTTTTTTTCTTCTTCTTCCTACACTCTCAATTTGCGAGCTGTATCGATTTCCAAGCTGTATCTCAGAGCAGGCTGCGACTTTCAGAATGAAATTTTGCATCAATAATGTGAACAGAAATACGCAAACCTGACAATGTATTTTGACATTGACCTAATTCTTAAGGCCATGGCTACTTATGGACATTTTAACATGTTTCACCATAACTCGAATAAAGTTTGTCCGATCGGAAATGAAATTGCCCTCTTTCGATAGCCTAGTGCAAGGTACATTTAGACTTGATTTACATCATATCCCTCCAAGTTAAAGGTCAAGCAAGGTCTCACATCACTCTCACATCACTTGTGGTTTAATACTCCTGTATTAAACCACCATTTAGATTTCCCCTCCTTTTACTGTCAATGTCCGAGGACTTTTCGGAATGAATTTGGCATTAATAATGTGATATAAAGTATGCGGGGCTGACAATTTTTTCACCTTGACCTAATTTTATGGTCATTACCCAATTAGTCATTTTAACATTATCACCATAACTCGACTCAGGTTTGTCCGATCAGAACGAAATTGCCCTTTTTAGAAAGCTTAGAGCAGTGGTTCTTAACCTTTTTAAAGGCGCCGAACCCTAACGAAACCCACCGAACACTCGCGGAACCCCTCAAATTTGACAAAAAAATTAAGAAGAATTGCATCTTAGTGCATTTTCTGTTCTTCTTTTCGGGAGGCGATCTGGGAAATGTGTGGTTTTGTTTTGGCAAGGGCCACCCTCAAATCATTTTCGCATGCAAGCCTGCTCCTTTTCTTTGTTTTAATGTCCACCAGTTTCGAAAACGCATGCTCGCAGAGATACGTTGTAACGAACGGCGTGAGGATCTCAAAGGCAATTTTAGCGATGTGAGGATACCCTTCCATTTGGCGGCACCAAACCGTTGAGAGCGTTGTTGTGCCGAAGAGTTGTTGTTGAGTCTGGCTCTGCTGAAGTTCGATGAGGTCGTCGAGGTATTGGTCATTGACATCTGCCGTTGCAACGTTGAAAGTAAACGGCTGCCGCACCCATGCTGGGTATTGCTCTTGGTCGGGGAAGTAGCCGTCAAATGACTTTCCCAGCTCATCCAAGTGCGTGGCAATCGCTTGCTTCAGCTCCCCCGGTACAGCAGTGCCTCCAACTTCAGACTCATCTTCGATCCCGCTCACGCACTCGTCCAGTAGTGAAAATTTCACGAAGTTGTCGTTCTCTGTTCGCCGCCTCCACAATGGTAACTTCTTTTGGAAAGCGCTCAGCTTTTCTTCAGATTCGATGACATTCACTCCACCACCCTGCATCTGGCAATTGAGATGATTGAGTGCGTCGACGATGTCAGCCAAGTACGCCAAGGCGAGGATGAACTCTGACTCTTGGAAGTGCGTTGCATGGCAACGCTGGTGTTCTCGCAAAAACAGGGCTAATTCTACACGCAAGGCAAAAACACGGCTCACTACCTTCCCTCGTGATAACCATCGAACGTTAGAGTGGTAGAGAAGGACTTCGAATTCAGAGCCGATTTCATTGCACAGCTCTTTGAAGATACGATGATTCAGAGCACGGTTTCGCAAGTAATTCACAGTTTCAACGACGATTTTCAGAACATTGGCCAGTTTTGGAGGCAGGGTTTTTGATGCCAGCGCGTGTCTGTGCAGGACGCAGTGCGTGACGATGATGTGTGGTGCATTCACCAGCCCTCCAAAACCGAAGTTGCATCCCAGCATGGCTGGAGCTCCGTCCGAGCAAACTGCAGACACTATGTTCCACGAGAGGCCGTTGCTTCTGAAAAAGTCGTCCACAAGCTTCTTCATGTCAGCTACATTCGACGTTGTTGTGAGAGGCATGCAGAACAGAAAGTCTTCCTTGATCTCGTCTCCTTTGACATAACGCACAAATAAGATGAGCTGGCTCAAATTCGAAACGTCGGTGGTCTCGTCGAGTTGAAGGCTGAATTTCGTCGGGCTCGCGACTAAATCTGCAACTACCTGGGCGAGGATGTCGTCGCTCATGTCTTCGATTCTGCATCTGATGGTGTCATTTGAGAGTGGAACGAGAAACAACTTGTTTTCAGCAGTTTTTCCCAGCATGATGTTGGCCATCTTCAACACGGCCGGTTTGATGAGTGTCTCGCCAACGGTGTGCGGTTTGCCCTGCTTTGCGATCAGGTACGCAACTTCATACGATCGGTATTGATCGGTTTGTGAGGATCGGTTTGTCAATTGGAACGAAGCCGAGAGTGGGCATGGTAGCACTTGCGTCGAATCGGACTCTCATCAATTTGAATTCATCCAGCGTTGCGTCTTTGTCGTGCAGTTTTTTTAAGTGTTCCCGTAGTTTTGCTGGTGCTAGGCTGGAGTTGCTCAACTTTACATTGCAAAGCATGCATTGAGGACGCTGACTTCCGTCCCATTCCGTCAAACACGTGAACCCGTACCGCACGTAATCCTCCGACCGCTTCCTTTTTTTGCTTGGCATACTGCAAAAAAAAAGAAGAAAAAGTAACAAACTGATCTTAATTGAGTTCGGGCAAATAATTATATGACAAAAATTAAAAAAGGAACATGCTTAAATATAATCAGTACCCCTCTGAAAACTGAGAAATTTTAACGAAGAAAACATAACTTATAGTTACGATGATGGGATTTATTATCTACTCAACTCTATGTCACCTCAAATCCCATTATAATATTACATAGAAAACTGCGAATTGTTAGTTTTGAATTGCGACCAAAGGAGTTATATCACCACCTAATTTTCTGAGTAATTCAATCATATTTTATAATCACCATCCACTTTTGACTTTAATATAACTCTGAACCCACCCTGCATATCCACAAACATTTCCAACTTACTTTTCAATTAATCAGTAACTCCAAAGTAAGGCGCGACCAATGACGCACGGCACACGGCAAGCTAATCGATGCAATTCACTGGAATTTCCGAACACCTGCAAAGTCCAAAATCCAGTAAGCAAGTAAGCACCATCAACAGAATAATTAGCAAGTTGCTCATTAATTCAACTTACTACAGTCAGTGTGAAACAACTTATCTTAAACACAGACCAGAGAAACCATGAATGGGATGGGAATACAATTACAAATAACATTTCCATTCGTTCGTAACACATAGCAAAATAATAATAATATTAATAATAAACGTAATTACACATAGATTCAAAATTGATACAAAACAAAAAAACAAATTGCAATGCGTTTCGGAGGACCTCCGCCGAACCCGTGAGACTGGCTCACTGAACCCCTGGGGTTCAGTCGAACCCAGGTTTATAACCACGGGCTTAGAGAATACTGAATATATGCCTACATCATACTTCGAATTAAAGGTCAAGGTCAAATGACAGTCTGAAAAAAATGTGTTTTTTGTCATCGCTCATTTTTGCCAATGCGGATCTCAAAGACTGCTTCACTTCCCAATATGTTCTTGTATCACAATAGTGGATCTGTACTGAAGTTGTACATCTGATATTTTATTAGTGTCCTTGACCTCTTTTTGGATGATTGTGGCCAAATTAACAAAAAACACCTTTTTCATCACAACTTGAATCATTTTCATCCGATTTTCATGATGTTTAGTTTACTGGATAGATTGCAGTTGGGGACACATTTTCTTCATCTTCATCTACACTGTATCTCTAAATGGTGAAGGTCAAGGTCATATGGTGGTCCGAAACGAAATATGGCCATCATTGGATAAGCGGGCATCCCTGGTGTTGGCTTAGCGGTTAGGGTGCCGGCTTAGGATCCGAGGATCCTGGGTTCGAATCACGGTCGATCGCTGAATTAACACCAGGGGGGTTGACTCAGCCTGTCATCCTTCCGAGGTCGGCAAATTGAGTACCAGCTTGCTGGGATGAATGATCCCGGTGTGTACCCCGGTTTAGAATAGGTACACCGTATCCCTGCGCATCGTAAGAGGCGACCAAGGGTTGGCGTCAGGAAGGGCATCCAGCCATAAAAACATTGCCTCAAACAGGGAACCATGATTGTCATGGGGCCCGCAAGGCTAACCCCCGCTTTAGCGGGGAAAATGGCCTTAAAACGATCATTCATTCATTCATTCATTGGATAAGCGGGCCATGGGTAAGCTTATCCGAACCTCTAGGTGATTTGCAATTGCAGATATCTAGTTTCTTTTCCTATTTTAAAGAAGCATTTAGAGCGAAGCTCTTTATGTAAGTCAAGCACAAACACAAAATGTACTTTGCACAATCTAGAAAGGTTGGGGATACATTGTGGACTGCATCAATGAGTCGCAACCCCAGCATGTACTGGTTAACTTGTTGAAGTTATATACATTCTATGATGTGCATGAAGTACAAAGAACAATTTGGGGGATAAGGGGTAGGAGAAGTCAAAATTTGAGTTAGTTTTATACGTAAGATAGCGATTAAAATTGGAGAGAACATTGGTACAAATGGATGCTAAATTTATTGTTTTCGGTACAAACGGAGGTTATGGTTTCATCCCGTTTTTTCTGTCCGTTTGTGAACATGGTATCTCAAAACGTTATGGACGGATTTGGACGATATTTGGCAGGTAGGTAGTGTACGTGACAAGGACGAAATGATTAAATTTTGGTGAAGATTCGAATCCAGATCAAAGTTTATATTTTAAGTGATTCTTCACAATTGAGAGATAGGGCTAAAACCGATATGTAGCAGGATACCTCAAAAAGTTATGGACAGATTCGGCCAAAACTTGGTGGACAGATTGGTTGTGTGACTAGGACGAATTGATTCGATTTTGGTTCAGGTCCGAATCTAGATCCGACCCATCAATGGCATACAAAACGTAAACTGGAAGAGAGCCTTGCGGAGGTATGTGCTCCACCGAGTGCTGTTCTAGTTTTATGCTGACCTGCATTGGAAGACGATGCTGTCCAAAATAGTTTGTCACTTCCAAAGCACAGTACATCCTTATAGTCACATCATATAATGTGGAGAATCGTATTTGGTCGAAATGAATCTCAAAACTAATTTGTGAAAAGTTTTTTCCATTACTTTCATATTCATTTTTGAAATGACATCCAGAAAAAAATTGCCAAATGACATGTTTTTTTTAATACACTGCCACTTGTTATCTGCTTGTTTATGGGAAACCACACTTATATCATGGGGGTGTTAATTTATTTCAGTGGCAATTGCAGACATTGTCCCATACATTTTAAACTTTGACATATAGACTCTAATTGGAATAACACTATGGTTGCGACAATTATATTATCTCGATAATAAAATTGACTTTATAATTTTCGAATCCAGTCTTATGGGTGACAACCTCAAATTCCGATCCCACCCATTCCACAATTCTCCCTCGCAACACATCTGAAAGTTTGCTGCACGCCCAAGTTTAAAATATATGATTAGCAGACTCAGTGGCATTAAAAACCACCTTTAGAGGCCATTTTTCCCCGCAAAGCGGGGGTTGGCCTTTTTCGGGAACCGTGGTTGTTGTTGTTTTTCGGTCCCCTATTTGAAGCAATGTTTTACGGCCGGATGCCCTTCCTGACGCCAACCCTTTTTGCCACCTTTAACGACAAACAGGGAATTACCAGTGAACTGGTACTCAATTAGCCGACCTCGGAAGGATTTTTTTTTTTTTTTTTTTTTTGTATACAAGATCGAGGCTCGTGAAAGAGCGAACAATAATCACACAGAAAGACAAACCGACACATAAAACATATAACATCGGGAGCGGTAGACAAGATGGGGAGAGAGGGGGAAGGACACAAACACAACATTTGAGAGCAAGGACCGAGAGACATGGAGACATCGAGAGATCTGAGAGAGGGCGAGGGCTTTGGGGGGGGGGGGGGGGGATGACAGGCTGAGTCAACCCCCCTGGCGTTAATTCAGCGATCGACCGGGATTCGAACCCAGGATGCTTGGATCCTAAGCCGGCACCCTAGCCACTAGCCCAACACCAGGGACTCAGTGGCATTGTTGTTTGAAAATCTGCTCCTAGTCTGGGGAGTCACTGGTTCAATTCTGACCATAGCAGAGTCAAACCAAGAACTTAACAAGTACAAAAAGTTTTAATTAAAACAAAAGCCGCGTCGATGTTACACAATGCCTAGATGCAGCTGTGCCTATAATGTCGATGTTATAGGCACAGGACATTCCTATTGATTCGATTACTTAATGTTATTTTTGTGCAAAGTGAAAATATATCTCGGCAATTTCCCGTGTGTGGCGACGAATTTTTAATATATCTCGGCATTTTCCCGTCTGTTATTTCAGGCGGTGTATGACTGACCATGCTGCGATTTAAAAAATATATATCTCGGCAATTTCCCGTATGTGGCGACACATGAACAAAGCTATGCTCCACTCTCCACATTATTGTGACGATGTATAAATTAAATATTTCATCGTGACGATTGTCATCAAATGGACGAATTTTTAATATATCTCGGCATTTTCCCGTCTGTTATTTCGGGCGGTGTATGACTGACCATGCCGCGATTTAAACAAAATATATATATCTCGGCATTTTCCCATCTGTTATTTCGGGCGGTGTATGACTGACCATGCCGTGATTTAAAAAAAAAAAATCTCGATGGACTTGAAGTTACAGGCCTTTGAGAATTCATTTCGTTCTATAAAGGGCAACTTTCATCGGATTTTCTTCCCGTTTTTTTTCAACCGAGTCTAAAACTATGTTAGCGACTGTGAAAAATGAAATGATATATCGAATTTGATTTGAAATAAAACTGTGTGAGAGAGGAAGACACCACGGGCCTACAAAACAGGCCTCAAAGCTATGCGAGTTAATAAAATGGATATTTATTTATATGAAGCCTCTCCCAGAATGGGTGGAGCTATGGTTCCCAGAATGGGTGGAGCTTTGAGGTTTTGTCTTCTCTGCAAGAAGAAGAAGAAGAACAAGAAGAACAACAACAACAGCAGAGGGCACTCTATGACCAGCGTCTGCAACGCGGCTAAAAACAGTATATGCTCCTTCCTCACATATGACATTAAGCATCTAGAGGAGAGAGCACGGTCAAACCCTGTGTATTGGCATTCCTTTGGGAAGAAGATGTCTCTCTATAATTACCCTGCTGATTGCGGAGAGGAAAGTCACACCACTAGCCGACAGCCAGGGTTTTCCGGGAAAGTTACTTTCCCCAAGGTCAAGGGCTATGTTTTTCTCATGTTAAAAGTCAAGATGTGTGCCGTTGGTTGTTATCTACATATGCGGGTTTCAGAAGGTGTAAGGAGCCCTCCTGGGTCTCTAAGTATCCACGTGTGTGTGTGTGTGTGTATGTATGTATGAGTGTATGTGTGTGCACGCACCCCCCCCCCCCCCCCCCGCCGCCAAAAAGGTATTTTCTCTCTTCTGGGTCTAAGGGGGTCTGCCGGGTCTAAGGGGGTCTACCCCCTTATAAATCTGGGTCTAAGGGGGTTTACCGGGGGTCAGGGGGGTCTACCCCCTAATAAATCTGGGTCTAAGGGGGTCTACCGGGGGTCAAAGAGTGTCCAGGTTTGACCCCCCCCCCCCCACCCCCCCAAAAAGGTATTTTCTCTCTTCTCCGAAACTACACACACAATTTTGATGGAACTTTATCACAATTTTCATTACCCGCAATGTACCAATGTTTGTTCACGGCATTAGAAACATCGGGATATAATCGTGGTATATGGGGTGGGGGGTGGGGGGGGAGAGGAAAGGGGGGGTTTGCCGCCCAAAATAGGTATTTTTCTTCTCTGTTTGTTTAATTTGCATTAGTGCCCTGCTTCGAGAAACCATTGAAATTTGTTTTAAATACCGTGATACTGTTTAAAATACCTTTAGTCAGTGTAGTATACTGCTTTATTCTACCAGATGGGCGCCCAGGGGTATTGCCCCTATTTTTCTATTTCCCAATGGTAAATTGGACATTTTAATTCGGAATGGTGCATTGGGCCGCACGTTTCCAACTTTATAACCATCAGTTGTATCCACAAGAATGAACCTCATACATCTAGAAACTATCCAACTGTTCGGCAATCCAAGGCACCTCTTTGTACCTTTTGTTTTTCTTTTATTTTTGCTCAGTTGATGAAGCCTTAAGGGAGAAAATACTGTTTTCCAAGATTGGTAGTTATATATACGTTCACATATCCGGGTGACAAATACACCTTTTTGGGTAGTAATTCCCTATGAAAATGTCTCCCTTTTAGAGCCATGGTTCAGCATATGGACATGCAGCAACTCATATAACTGATTGCAACAGCAACTCAGATCAGATAAATCCTATCATTTTCCTCTGCCAGTCCACCTGTGTCCAGCGATTCCCTGCCACCTTGGCACATGTTCTTTAGGAAAATAAAATAGCACATTGAAGAGAAAAAGCAATATCCAAGCAGAGGCACACTGGGTACGTGGGTGTGTTGAGCTCAAATCAATCAAATACAGAAAGTCCCATTCTTCAAGGCCAAGAAACCTGCACAAATATAGTTGTGAGCAAAACAAAGAAGAAAACATGACAATTCAAGAAGCACTCAATTGAGTAGCACAAGGTCAGCTAATTATTTCAAATATACAAGAGGACAGTATGATATAAATAGAGTTAATCACCAATTAGACTGATCATTGAATGCAACAACACACAATGTCATCACCAAAATGACAGACTGAAATCTAGTGTGAATTAACACATGCTCGATGACCTCAAAGGGTTAAACTGTTGCCTTTATAGTCCAGAAATTATGCAGACATGTCAAGTTGCAAGAGCACTAAGAGCGAGGTGGAGGCAAATGCAATTGCTTTGTTCTCAGCACCCTCTCAAAGTCACTGGTAGTAGTAACATCTGTGTTCTTTGACGGATGCAGTCCAAGGTGACGAAACCTGATTGATCAAAGCTTGATGCACTGCCATTCCCAATAGCTGTCATTAGTTGTACATGGTTGTCCAACATATCGAGAGTGACAGAAGCATATTGGATTAGAAGGTTCCAGTCACCCAATCAGGTCGAGTGTGTGTGTGTGTGTGTGTGTGTGTGTGTGTGTGTGTGTGTGTGTGTGTGTGTGTGTGTGTGTGTGTGTGTGTGTGTGTGTGTGTGTGTGTGTGTGAGAGAGAGAGAGAGAGAGAGAGAGAGAGAGAGAGAGAGAGAGAGAGAGAGAGAGACTGAGACTTTTGTGTCCTTTTATTACAAAAGTATAAAATGAAGATTTTTTTACAATCAAAACAAAATAAACAAAACAGTTACATGCAATTTTACCATCGGGGAAATCAAAACCAACAAACCGTTAAGCTAGCAAAAAAACACAAAAGGATATTTAGTAAAGACTAGAGAGAAAGCACCAAATGACCCTCAGATATTTCACAAAAATCCTTTACACACCACATTCTTTCAAAAAGTTCAAGTTGGCTGGAAAGCGAGTAACAGTAAAAATCAAGTTTTATCCGGCTTTCGCAAAAAGCTCTAACATTGGTACAGTATCTGTACTGTACAAGTCATTCTTTATCTTTGATTTTCTAGTTTTGTAAATTGCCAATTTTGCTTGGGAAATGAAGAAGTTTGCAAGAATTGTTGCTTGGATGTTTAAGGGGCCACTTGGACCTAAAATAAAGATTGGAAAATTGAAATCATTGGAAAGACGTGCAAATAGCACTTTCAAGAAAACAAAAAGAGGAGTTAAACGACTGCATTGAATATACGCATGGGTCAAGGTTTCTCTCTGTCCACAAAAGGGACACTGATCACTTGTCGCTTGTGAAAAGCGGTGAATGAGAGAATTTGTGGGTATTATCCAATGTGCGATTCTCCATTGGAGATCACCAGCACGTTTTGGCACAGGATTTTTATAATACCATCCCCAGTTTGGGGAGAAAGGAGGAGTGTGTGGTAGGACTGCAGACCACTTGCAAGGTGCTGGGGGAGACAAGGAGGGGAAAAGAGCTTTTAAACATTGGAGATATAAGGTTTTGCGGTTACCACTGGAAGAGGAAAAGGAATGGCCAAAATTTATTGGCTCCAAGTTTTCAGAGGCCGACAAAAGAAGGTTGGGGAAAGGAGAGAGGCTCGGCTCAGAGGGAGGTACAGGACGAACCAACCAAGGTTGGGAGGTACCGTAGGCACGAAGCACCACCCTTAAACATCTATCCAGTTGGCGAGATGATCTGACGCCAGTCGCCGAGGCAATAGCAGCAACACTTAGCCACTTATCATTTGCATTGTCTCTAAGGTGGCACACTTTAGTTATTGATGCAGCCACAAACTTTTGAATGAAGGCCCTGCTGTTATCAAAACCCTCAAAAAGTGAGTTGCAAAACAGTGGCTCGTTGAAGAACATGGATCTCTCGTACGTAGTATGATCGCGATGGCTTTTGAGAGCTTGCCATGCATTTAACAAACTTCGGTAGAAAGAGGGGAGTGAAGAGAAATCAAACATTGTCAAGTCCATCAGGAAAAGCTCCTTAGCATGACCGAAATTCTCAAAACGACCTAAAATGCAGCATGCAAGTTGCCTCCAAAGCACAACAGGCTCGTGCAAAATGGACCATATCGTGCGTAGACGAAAAGCCATGATTCGGCATTTTACATTGACAAGTCCTTGACCACCCTCAGATATCGGCAAATTCAATCTTTCCGGTCGTAGCCAATGCATTCCAGACCAGAAGAAATGAGTGACGCTCTTCTGTATTCCGTCGATTAACCCAGCAGGTGGTTGCAGAGCCAAGACCTTGTGCCACAGAATGGAGGTAACCAGGTTGTTTATGACCAATACTCTGCCACGGTAGGACAATTGGCAGAGTAGGCCTTTCCATTTTATTAAAAGCAGTTCAATGCGTTCAGGCAAACCTTCCCAGTTATGCCTGATGAAATCTCCAGGACCTAGAAAAACTCCCAAAAACTTGATCCCATCTCTTCTCCAAGCAATATTTGCGGGGAGAAATGGGGGTGAGGGGGGGGGGGGGTGGGGAGAATGGGGGTTGGGAAAGGGATTCGAGCCACAGTGCCTCAGTCTTTTCCCAATTGATTTTTCTGACGAGGCTCTGCTAAAAAGTGCTAAAGCATGCATCATCTTAGCAATGTCATCAGAGTTTTTGATACAAAGACATATATCATCAGCGTAGGCAATGGTCTTTATAGTGTGGTTTAAACCTCTAACAGTGAAACCAGTCAAAGACTTTCGAAGCGTGTTTAAGAGGGGTTCAAGGGAAAGGGTTTATAAAGCACCTGACAGTGGGCAGCCCTGCCTGACACCTCTTTTAATACAAAAAGGGGGCACAAGCTCATTATTTATGTTTAGCAGGGCAGATACGTTTGAGTAACACATATGTATACATGATAAAATAAAGGGTCCAAAACCAAATCGATTTAAGACTTCGGACAAGTATTCATGAGAAACATAATCAAAAGCCTTCTCCTGATCTAGGAAAACAAGGCCAACACTTTCATGATGGATATCACAAACATCAATCAAATCACGAATAACAGAAATACTGTCATGGATATTACGACCAGGAACACAATAAGTTTGGTCCATGTCTACAATGTTCTTTAGGAAGGGTGAAAAACGTAAGGCAATAGCTTTGGAAAAGATCTTGTAATCAGTACATAGTAATGATATTGGCCTCCACTGGGAGATGAGTAAAAGGTCACCTTTCTTTGGAAGCAAGGTAAGTACTGCTCTTCTGCAGCTCAGCGGGAGTTCATTCTTTTCAAGGCTTTCCTGGAAGACTGATAGTAGTTCAGTGCCCATTAGGTCCCAGAAAGATTCGAAAAATTCTGACGGCAGACCGTCGATGCCAGGTGATTTTCCTTTGCCAAGGCTCTTTAATGCGATGGAGAGTTCCTCAAGTGTGAGTGGTTTCTCCAGGCTCTGCCTTTGCTCTGGGGTTAAGGTGGAAACACCATCAAATAAGTGAGAGACACTATTTAGATCAACTTCTTTTGTTTTGTAAAGGTTGGAGAAAAAGAGTCTAGCTTCCCTCTTGATTCCTTCAGGGTGAGTGATGACATAATTATCAGGGCATTTTAGAGCAGTCATTTGGGGGTGAGGAACCTTAGATTCAAAATCAAAGAAGTATCGGGTTGGCGTGTCCAAAAGGTTGAGCTGCTGAAACCGTAATCTTTTTAATGCCCCTTGGGTTTGGTTCTCAATTATTGTATTAAGGAAAGCTTTCTTTTCTTTCAGTCTCAGTTCTTGTTGGGGAGAAGAGTGAGTTTTTTAATTTGTTTGAATTTGTAGAATTTCCTTTTCTAAACTAGCCTTTTTCTACGTTCCTCTTGTTCTTAGTTAACAAAATTGTTGGCAAAATCCTCTACATTGGGCGTTTATGTTGTCCCACCACAAACGCTGATCTGTAAACTGGTGTTTTTGATTTAATAAAACAGACCATACGTCTTCAAAAGCAGCCCAAAAGGAGGAGTTTTCTAAGATTGTGACATTAAGCTTCCAGAAAGAATGGCGATTCAAAGACAGATGTGAATGGTAATTCACAGTAATTAAATGGTGATCTGAAAAACCAGAGGGCAAAATTCCAGTGGTAGGGGAGAGCTTAAAAAATGGTGAATTTATATAGATCCGGTCGAGCCTAGCTAGGGATACTTGGTTGTTTGTGATCTTGCTCCAGGTAAATTGATGCGTCGTGGGATTTTGTTGCCACCAAAGATCCTGAAGCTTAAAATCCTTTATTATCTCTGCTAATAATTTAGCTGGTCCGGGATGGGGTTCCGCACCGTTCCAATCTAGGTTTGGTTGCAGAGTGCAGTTAAAATCACCTGCCATTATAATACACCTGTGAAGGTCTGTTTGCCTCATATAAGGCCCTAATCTATAGTAAGGGCATTTTATGAGATATTTCACAAATCTGTTAACTAAATTGTTACCAAAAAATTTCTTCACCAATATGTTTGTAAAGGTGTGTAATAACATGTGTTAAAATGTTGAAGTTCAACTCCCGTGGGAAACCCAGAAAAAAAGCTGTTGAATTCGGGTACCGAAAAATTATTTTCGAGAAATTTTTTTTTTTTTAATCGGCCCTTAAGTAACTTATGAGGGGTCAAATAAGGGTTTTTCATGATTCTGAGTTGATTGTTAACATATATATTTTCACTTTTACATTTACACACAAAGTAGCTTTTATTTCACATACATATATAATACTCAAGAGTTATTTCTCATTCACAATGTCAGAAGTTTCAACAGTCATTGTCTATGTCTTCTTCAGACTCAACAACATCATGACTGCAGTTTCTGCATGTAATGCCATTACAGACTCCACAGGCCGAGATGCACGTGACCCCATTCTTCTTGCAGCTGCATCGCCGGTTGCTGCAATCTCCATGACAATTACAGCTCGTGAACTGCAATAGCTCCAAAGGTGGTGCCGGAGAGGTGACTTCGATCCAACCCATTGAGTGAAAGGGAGTGTTTCCGTGAATAGAGACAATGTTTAAATCTATATTGTCTCCAACAAACTGAGTGACTGCATTGTTTGTTTCCCCAACCTCCATAAAGACCACCTGATCATTACTTGACAATTCACTTTCACTGGCTGGCACTTTGGCTGTCATCACTGATTGATCCTCAAGCGCAGCATCAACCGCAACCTCATCATTGATCTGTTCATCGGTTTCCTCCACAATGGTGTCAAGAGTGCCAGAAGTATCTGGAACATCATCTCCACTCCTACTATTAAGGAAGCAGTATTTGTAGTTTTGTGTCTCCGTGTAAGACTCAGTGTATCCCAGCCGGTGGAACTTGTTGAGCATCCATTTTGACCCAAATCTATGATCACGTTGTATGGCAAGCCCCATTTGGTGTGGCAATACTCCAGACCGAGGTCGACAGGCCTTAATAAAATTCTGCCCCTAAACGGCAACTCTTTCGTCTGTCTTGACAATCGGTCTCAAGAACATCTGAAGGCTTGCAGGAACAAGTGTCAGCTGACTATCGATGTCAGTCATACTGTGTGTGGTGGGGTATGACTTTGGACCTAAATCAATCAAGGCAATATCATTGGATATGAACTTGAGTGCCGTCTTTATGATCTGAGTCTTCTCATCTCCATGGTCAAGATTAGCATGATGCCCTCGCAGAATATTGTCGGTGCCATCTTTGAGACAGAGTACATCTGCCCTTCTTTCCTGTGTTGTGAAATACAAGGTGTCTTCGTATTTCTCTAGAAGTTTTATCTTTAGCCAATGCTTTGAATAAGAAAGGCTCTTCTCTGGTGACTGATCAAACTCCTGCAGCTTTTCATGGACTTGGTCCATGTTCATTACCCCATGCTCTAATTCTGAGTCTAACCATTCGCAGAATTCAATAAAAACTGCCTCTCGCTCCTCATCAATACTCCTCTGTCCTCTCTTCCTTTTTCCTTCCTCATCAGTCTTGGACAAACTGTCACCTCTCGCAAACATAAGTTTGCATCGCAAATGGTACAGTGTTTCTTCTGCTACCAAGTCGTTGATCCCTTCCAGGCGTCCAGTGACTTCAGTGCCCCAGTCATCCCCGCGACTCCGTGCTGTCTTCAGCAAGCTTGCCTTCAGTGTATCTGCAGTCAAATTATCTGGCACTCTGTATTTCTTTCTAGCTTGTGCTGGATTATTTTTGTAGAGCTGGGCTGGTTGGTTGCAAAGAATGCATACATCCTTATACAGGAGGTCAACTGACTATGATCTTCTAGAACTGCAGCCAGTTGATGAACTGAACTCACAAGTAGTGCGTCTTCTCTTCAACTTTGATGACTCTTTCTCTGCCTTTGATGCTTGAGCTGACTTCTTGGTGGTTGCAACAAAGTTGTTGTACAGATCATTTTTACACTTCTGGTGGTACCTCAGTTTTCCTTCCTTTTGAGCCTCCTTCATACGTTCCACAACAGTAACATTTTCGACAGTTTCTGCTTGTTTCAATAAAGTTGAGTATCCCTTTGGAGTTGCCTGTATGAGCCTTTCAGCTGGTGTATCCGAGCGTGCACAGATGAAGCAATTGAGCACAGGTGGAGTAACGTCTTCATCCATATTGCTAGACTCCATGTCCTGCAAAGTAGAAAATGAGATATATTTAGAAATTATTTTTCCACAAAGGAGTGTCTGTGGTGAAATATAAATGTTAACAATCAACTCAGAATCATGAAAAACCCTTATTTGACCCCTCATAAGTTACTTAAGGGCCGATTAAAAAAAATAAAAATTCTCGAAAATAATTTTTCGGTACCCGAATTCAACAGCTTTTTTTCTGGGTTTCCCACGGGAGTTGACCTTCAACATTTTAACACATGTTATTACACACCTTTACAAACATATTGGTGAAGAAATTTTTTGGTAACAATTTAGTTAACAGATTTTCATATGTTTCCCTTACTACTAGCGTAGAAGCGTTGCCGCTCCGTGCTATTTGAAGGGGCATAAACGTTCAAAAAGTAAAATTTATGTTATTAATAACAAATTCTAGGGAGGCTAGGTGCCCTGGGATTATGTTTTTAAAGGAAAGTTTTGATGGATGGAAATGGGGATTCAAAAGAAAAGCCACTCCCGCAGTTCGGGAATTGGAATCACTAAAAAAATTGGTCGTTTTCATCATCCGATTCCATTCTGCATGGGATGCTGGCGTAGTGTGGGTTTCCTGTAAGAAAAGTACATCTAATGTTTTCTGTAGTGCAAGGTTCACCACTTGGAGTTTGCGCAGCTGACTCGCACCACCACTTATATTTAAGCTTCCAAAACACATTTTTAAAGTTCATCTTTTGCTCTCACAATGTACTTTTTTAGCCTGCTACATTAGACCTCTGTGAAATGGTGGTCGCTAGGCCGTCGGATGATGTTCCTTGCCGTGTCGATAAACCCGTGCAGGTCAGAAAAGTGATCTTTAATGTCTACGTGCCTCTTTCTAAAAGTGTGGTTGAGGAATTTAAATATTTGGGTTGGTAAGACATTGGATTCACTTGTTGTAGGAAACTCCTCAATTTCGTAAGATTCCTCATCGGACATGTCGGAACCACTGTCTGGGAAACTTTCAATTCCTGGTTCTTGGGGCTCTGAGGTAACTTGTGGTGTGCAGGTGTCATCCTGCTCCATATTAATAGGAGCAGGAGGGGGTAGTGGAATTAAAGGAGCCTCGGGTAGTGAGGAGGGAGGGAGGGGAGGGGAGGGGAGGGGAGGAGGGGAGGGGGGGGGGGGGGAACCATAACCAGTTTGACAGTTTGAGGTTCTCTGTCAGTTTTACCAATGTGCTCAGGCATGTTATGTAAGACCGCCGGCACAGGTACTGTGCTGGGGTTAGAATATTTTCATTGTGCTCAGAAATTGGGGGCACTGGAAGTACGATCGGCTTTTGTGCTATTACGTTTCCTCCTATTTTTACAGTTGGGTCTTGATGCACTTCGGCATCATTCACGGAAGGAGGACACGGAACAGCTTTACTTTTCCCTTTAGGAGGGATGTAATTTTCCTCCGTTGCATTGTGGGGGAAAGTCTCAGGTAAGGGCTGGGGATCTACATTCTCATGCATGAGCAGTTCGTACCGGTTGCTGGTAGTCGTTTGGTCGGACAGAGGCATTCCCGCAGTGTTTGATTGAAAAACTACCACCTTTTCTTTACGAGGTGTAAATGAATCCTGGGGTGTTTTTCTCTTCCTTAATGAGGAAACAAGTGTAAACCCATCCCAGATGTTCATGTTCACATTATCAGCGGTCGTTACATTTGGTACGATGTCATCTGAGACAGTAGTTGGGGTAGTTTGTCCGTCAGTGTTGAGAGTTAGAGGGGGCACAGTATTGTCCAGAGAGCCTGTCTGCTCGGTCACAGAGGATGCAGTTTGGGGACAGAAACGTTTTAAATGTCCGAACTTTCCACAAGTGAAGCATTTTAATTTATCGGTTGACGCATATACTTGGTAGTCGTGATCTTTTATACGGAATTTAATTACCACGTTTAATACTTTATCCACGTTGGATGTGGGAAGTACAATGTATGCCTGGCGTCGGAAAGACATGACGTGCTTCGCCTGTTCACTCTGACAGCCCAGTGGCAGCATCTTGATCTGGGACACGACTGTACCCAGGGCCGGCGCCAGACTATTTTGCGCCCTAGGCAAGGCCAGCTACTTCCACCCCCCCCTGCCCCCCCCCCCAAAAAAATTGCCAACTTCGATTATTAAAAACAGATGTCTTGCAGAAAAAATAAAAAGCAGAAAACTTGACACTGCTAAATTTATTTTAACTTGCAAGAATAAGTACCGTAAGATGCCAACAGCACCAATATTAAAGGCGCAATATCCATAAATATGGCAGTGGCCCTGTTACCCCACGCTTTGGGGCAAATGGGTTCACTTAAAAAAAAAATGACACTACATGTGGTTTGCAATGCAAAATAAAGAAAGTGGTCCCTTTATGAGTGTGTGGATGGAAATTACAGATAAACAAAACAGTTTTTGGTTTGAGCAATAAGTTTTAGATATGCAAAATCAAAATTTTAAATAATCAATCTTTGATTATCTTTCGCAAATACAAAAGAAAATATTTTGGCACACAAATCATTTTGAACTAAAGGGCACTCGGTATACTGTGTCCGGTCTTAAAACAATAATTTGTATGAAACTGTGACCCTTTAATGTTCAGTAATGCGCCCCTCTGATGTCCGCCCTAGGCGGCTGCCGAGTTGGCCTAATGGTAGCGCCGGCCCTGACTGTACCATAGCGCGATAGTTCCGCTAACAGCGACTCCTTTTTTTAGAAACGGGGGGGGAGGGGGGCGTTGGATCGGAGTATTTTAACAGCTGGGGTGTCGAGTGGGGAAACCAAGACGAAATGTCCATTGTCTGTGCACAGACCAGCCGCGACAACCTCATGCACGAGGCTTTCCTCGGCTAAAAAAACAACGATACGTTTATTCATTCGTGACGCTGCACGGATCTTTTCCATCCCAATGATATTTACAATAGCAATAACAATGTGTTCCACACTAACCTCATCGGGAGGAACACACACCACGCCATGCTTCCGTGTGAGAGCTTCGAAAGCCGCGTACGGGGAACGTGTCGACATTTTACTAATTCAAATTACCCGGGCTAAGCCGAGTTGGGGTCGGGGGAAAAGGAAGGGGTCGGGTACAGTTTTCTGTAAAAGCAGGGGGGAAAAAAACTGCAACGAAAACGCCACTCGGCATGTACCAGCAAGAGAAAAGGAACGTGGTAAAACACACCTCTTAATGAGGAAAGGGGCAAAAACCCATCGCAACTCCTTCGACAGTCGATAGGAATACCACTCACCCGTCGACCTCACCGAAAGGCGTGGGCTCTCTCTCTCTCTCTCTCTCTCTCTCTCTCTCTCTCTCTCTCTCTCTCTCTCTCTCTCTCTCTCTCTCTCTCTCTCTCTATCTGTATCTCTATCTGTATCTCTATCTGTATCTCTATCTGTATCTCTATCTGTATCTCTATCTGTATCTCTATCTGTATCTCTATCTGTATCTCTATCTGTATCTCTATCTGTATCTCTATCTGTATCTCTATCTGTATCTCTATCTGTATCTCTATCTGTATCTCTATCTCTATCTCTATCTGTATCTCTATCTGTATCTCTATCTGTATCTCTATCTGTATCTCTCTGTATCTCAGAGGAAAAAGTAGAAGAAGCTGGAAGAAAAAGAATCGAGACAGCAACACAAGCGAGGAACGTAATGGGGGGGAAGGAAGGGGTGTGGGGGGGGGGGGAGCGGGCAGAGGGAGGGTGGGGAGCTGGGGGGGGGGGGTGAGGAATTGGAGTAGCGGGTTTGTTGAAATGGAGTGGTGGGGGCAGACAGAGAGTAGACAACGTGAGGATTAAAAAGAAAAATGGAAAAACAGAAGGTAAGAACAACAACAAGGGGGGGGGGTAGAAAGATCGAAGGTTGGAGCAGCTCACACCTCACCACACATGCACAGCTGCCATTTTGCCACGCCCAACAACAAACGGCCAGCAGGGGGAGAGAGACAGAGACAGAGACAGAGAGAGAGAGAAGAGAGACTGACTCTGTTTCTTCCTTTTATTACAACAGTGAAAAAGATCAGTTATGTACAGTCACAAAGAAAAAAACCACAATATTTAAAATGGTCTCAAGGAGAAATTATTATCAAATCATCATCATCAAGTTTGCATATGACATCATCAAAAACCCACTTTTCTTTAAAACATGTTAAATTCTTGTTCATTTTTTAAAAAAACGGTACTCTAGCTTTAGTCTTGCACTTACAAGAGCCTTAAAGGTGAGCAATACATCATATGAAGAACCAGAAACGTTTCCCATTTTTTTCTTCCTGGACTTGTAAATTGCAAACTTGGCCTGACCAATTAAAAAGTTCATTAAAACCACATTCCTAAGGGAGTACGGTCCTAAAACACCATAAATAAAAACATTGTCACCTGTTGTTTCCTCAGGGGAAGGTCCAAGTTCCTCGCAGGTACTACGATACGTTGTGGATATCCCTTGAAGGAACCGAGAGATGATCCAGACAGATTTTATTCCAGTTTTTTGTGCCACAGCAGCAGCACTCAAACAGCAGCTCCCAGACTCTGTCATGAGGTCTTTTACTCGCAGCAGCTTGGCATCAACAAAACCTTGAACGAGTCCCCTATTATTTAAACTGTTTTCCAGGAAGGGGTTGTAGCATAGGGGTTCATTCAACAACATTTCCATGTTGTATGTTGCCATTTCACGGGAAAAGGACAGGGCTTGCCAGGCGTTCATCACCCCATGGTAAAAGGTGGGCAGCAAGGATAAATCGATTTGATGAGGGTTCATCAAGAAAAGTTCTCGGTCGTAACCCAGCTTGCATGTAAGCTGCAATATGCAGCTAGCCAGAGGCCTCCAGAGTAGGGCTTCATCTCCATATAAAAGTTGGCGAACGATATGAAGCCGGAAGACCATAATCTGGCTGCGGATATCAATGAGACCTTGGCCACCTTCAGTGAGTGGTAAGTATGCCACGGGGGGTTGGAGCCAATGTTTCCCACTCCAGAGAAAATCGACAATGCTCTTTTGGAGTGTGATAAGAAGGCTCCCAGGCGGTTGTAGGCATATCATCTTATGCCATAGCATAGAGGCGACAAGATTGTTAATGACAAGAGTTCTTCCGCGGTAGGAAAGTTGAGAAAGAAGTCCTTTCCAACAGGCTAGTTTTGCCATTACCTTGTCCGGTAATCCGACCCAGTTCTGCTGCTCAAAGGTGTTGTCTCCTAGGAAAATACTGAGGTATTTGATGCCATTTTTCTGCCAGTTCACTCCTCCTGGCAGGACAATTGGCAGGCAATCTCCAGGTCCTATCCAAAGGGCTTCACTGTTCTTCCAGTTCACCTGGCCTGAACAAGCCTGACAATATGTCTTTAATGCCTGAGCCACCGCAGTGACATCAGCATTATTTTTTATATAAATACAAACATCATCTGCATAAGCAGATACTTTTAGCGGTGTGGTAAGAATTGATCCAGTGAAGCCAGAAATGTGCGTACGTAATTGGAGCAGAAGAGGTTCGATGGCAAGAGAGTATAAAAGTCCAGATAGCGGGCAACCTTGCCGTACTCCCCGTTGCACAGCAATGGGGCTACACAATACTTGATTAATTTTAAGAACACTGGATATATTACAATACAAAAGCTTAACATATGAGATAAAAAATAGGCCCAAAACCAAAATTCTCCAAAACTCTAAAAAGGTACATGTGGTCAATAAAATCAAAGGCTTTTCCTTGGTCAATGAAAAACAGTCCAACATTCTTGTTAAAATTGTTACAGAACCGAATGGTATCACAGATAAGGAAGACATTATTAAAAATAGTAAGTCCAGGGATACAAAAGGATTGATGTTCTCCTATTAGTACATTCATAAAAGGTTTCATTCGATTGGACAAGGCTTTGGCTAAAATTTTATAATCCGTACATAAAACAGAAATAGGACGCCAGTTCTCTATAAGTTGAGTGTCCGCTTTCTTAGGAATTAAAGTGGTGACTGTTCTCCGGCAACTCCACGGCAGTTGTCCGTCCTCTAAACATTCATTCAATACCTGCAGTAGGTGAGGTCCAATGGCGTCCCAAAAACACTGGAAAAATTCGCTAGTCAGCCCATCCAGTCCAGGGGCTTTATCGGGTTCCAAGGCCTTCAAGGCAGCGGTGAGCTCAGGTAAACTAAGAGGATCCTCCAACTGCTGTTTCTGATCCTCTGCCAATGTTGGAAGGTTCGAAATAAGTTCAGATATTGCCTCCTGGTTAATGCCATGCCGCATAAACCGTTGTTTAAAATGTTTCCGGGCACATTCCATGATTCTGCCATCTTCATAAAGGAGTTCCCCATCATGGAGCAAGCGTGTAATCATTGACGAAGAGGCCCCCCTTTTAAGGCTGAAGAAGAATTTGGTTGGAGCATCAAAGTCGTGTATGTACCTCATCTTCAGGCGCAATAAAGCATTTTGTGCTCGCCTTTCAGATATGGAATTCAGAAAGGCCGTTTTTCCATGAATTTGCTGCCTCATTTCCTGGTAGCTCACACTTGCAGTTCCCTGGAGCTGTTCCTGTAATTCCAGGATTTCATCTTCAAGTAAGGTTTTTGGGTTTTTTTCGTCTTGAACACCATACGCACGATATTGTTGGCAGAACAGTCTGATGTGCGTTTTGGCATTATCCCACCATTGTCTGAGGTTTGGGAAATTCCCTTGGGAGGCAACCAGGATATTCCAAATTTCTGGAAAAAAGTCCTTAAAGGTACTATCATCAAGTAAGTTGTTATTAAATTTCCAAAAAGCACTCTTGTGTTTCGGGCAGGGGGCAGAAATTTTGAGAAATGTTGCGCTGTGGTCCGAGAATCCTGATGGGCAAATTTGGGATGACAGAACAAGGCGTTCAAGTGGAGGATTAATATAAAACTTGTCCAAGCGAGCAAGTACAATATTATTCTGAATGCATCGACACCATGTGTATTGCCTGATTGATGGGTGCTGTACCCACCATATATCTGTGAAATTCATTTGTTTTAAAAATTGGGTGAGGGGGGTTGTGGAGGGAGGATGGGGCTCTGCACTGTTCCTGTCTAGTTGGGGTTGGAGGGTGCAATTAAAATCTCCACCAATACAAACATGATTGTCTTGGTCTTTTGGGGCATTTTGGCTGTCGAGGGAAGTAAGGTGTGTCCCAAGGTTATTTTTAAAATCTCGCCGAGCTACAGGCGTACTTGGGGCATAGATATTTAAAATAGTATAAAATTTTCCACAGTAGTGGAATTCTAGGGATGCTAGAGACCCCTTTTGTATTTCGTTAAATTTAAGCAATGAAGGCGAAAAGGAAGGGCTAAGAATTATTGCGATACTGCCTTTACGGGAGTCACTGTTACTAAAAAAGGAAAGGCCAGGGAAGAGCCTTCACCACTCTGCGACACAGCAGTCGTTGGCATGGGTCTCTTGTAAAAGGGCAATGTCAACTTTCTTCTGTAATAAAAAATTCCTTACTTGAACTTTACGGACAGAGCTACATCCTCCGTTAATATTCAAGCTACAAATCGAAAAACTCATTACAAACACAAGGAGGAGTGACAACCACTCAATTTTTTGATAGCAGTTCATTCTTAGCTTTTGTATACACTTCTTTAACCGGTGACGTTGGGAGGAATTGAAATTAAAAACGTGGGGCCGTTTTACCATCAATCTAGCGGAATGTATAAAATCAGGTAGCTCTGGAAAAAAGGTTCCTATAACAACATTCCTTTTTCGGAATGTGTCTTTAAGAAACCTTTTTATCTCAGAGGGAGGGATTGGAGAGGTCCTTCTTCCTTAAGGCCGCCACATTCACTAACAGAGTCATCTGTATCAGATGGCTCAGATGATGTGTCATACTGGTTTTCATCATTTACTTCCTCACCGTCATCACATCCCTCCACGTTATCGGATGGGGCATAGTCCATAGAGGGAGGGGATTGGGAGGCAGAGGAATGAGCCATCTTCAGGGGAGTGGGGGGGGGGGGGGGAGGGGGGGTACTAATTTTTTGCGGTTCAACCATATCAGTTTCTAGGTCAGTAGACAAGGGCGAGAATTCATCCACATCTATGTCCTCCAATACAGAGAAACGATTTTCTGTGACGAGGGACAAATCTGTGGCAGGGGGAGGGGCTGTCGGTTTTCAGTTGTTGGTTTTTTAAAGAGATGACCGTTTTCATCTGTTGTTTGCAAATGTCTTTTTCCTTTTGGGCAGACTAATTGAAACTCGTCCTGGTTAGTGGGGAGAGATTGCAGGGGATTGGGGGGAGGGGGGGAGGAGGACGTAATCATCGGGGGAGGATTTCCATCGGCTACCTCGGAGAGAGAGATAGGATCAGTTGTAGCAGGAAACAAGCTGTGATTTAACGATGTCGCCTGGGGGGTGAGGTCTATTATTGACAAGAGATGGCTGCAATTAGTTCCTGCAGTAGAGGGGGGGGGGCGTTTCAAGGGGAGGGGAGGGGGGTATGGCGGGGATGCTTGGATCGGTGGTAGGAAGGCTTGGGTCGGTGGTATAAAGACTTGGATCAGTGATAGGAACATTTGGGTCGGTGGTGGGAAGGCTTGGGTCGGTGGTGGGAAGGCTTGGGTCGGCGGTGGGAAGGCTTGGGTCGGTGGTGGGAAGGCTTGGTTCGTTGGTGGGAAGGCTTGGGCCGGTGGTGGGAAGGCTTGGTTCGGTGGTGGGAAGGCTTGGGTCGGTGGTGGAAGGGTTTGGGTCGGTGGTGGGAGGGTTTGGATCGGTTGTGGGAAGGTGGCGGGCTTGCTTAATCCCGGTTCGGAGGGGGAGGTTGTACTTGTGGAGAGTTCTCTTTTCGGGGACAGTCATGCTTAACATGCCCAAATTGTCTGCAACCAAAACATTTTAAAACGTTGGTGGACACGCAAACTGTATATTCATTCTGTTGATGCTTTAATTTTACTATAAGGTTTAAATCCTTCTGGGAATCTTTTAAAATCATAAACACTTGCCGCCGGAATGAGACCACGTGTCTTAAATCGTTGTTCCGTGACCCGAAGGGAATCATGGAGATACGAGACACGATGGTACCATATCGGGATAACTCTTTAATTAATACATCGTCGGATCCAAATGGGGGGCAATTGGATACACGACTTTTATTGCTGGGCTATCAAGTGGGGAAACCATAACAAATAAACCTGGATCGATTGTCAAACCTTGTTCGACAATTCGTGGGACACAATCCGCGTCGGTCAAAAAAATAACGATCCGCTTGTTCATCCGCGAAGCGGCACCAACCTTGTCGCTCCCGACAACACGACCGGTCACGAGGACAATGTCCTCGACACTAACCTCACGTTCCGGAGGTACACAAAAGAACCTGTGCTTACGGGTTAGGCTCTGAAAAGCCGTAAATCGAGAAAGTGCAGCTGCCATACTGGAACAGCTGCACTTACAACCTCTCCCCAACTCAGGGAGAATGAATATATAATATTGAAGTGTGGTGCTACGCACACAACTTGCTTGCCAAAGAGGGAGGCCACAACGCGTTTGATAACCAAAAGAGTCTTTATTAAGAAAGCTCAAACTGTAGCACTGGGCGGGCTCGAACTTGGAGCCCGCATATATGTGCCGGGGCCACGCCTAGTCCCCGGGCGTGGCCGATCAGTCGATAGGTGGGGCATGCCTTCCAGTTCCCCGCCTGGACGTTCGCGCCACCTGCTGGTGCATTGAATTCGTGTCCTCTTGCTTGTGTCCGCCACACGCGCCCCCCCAGAATTCCCACGCACCTGAAGGGTGAGTTTGCGGGGAAGCCGGATGACCCGGCCGAAACGCCCCCTGGCGATGGGTGCCGGTCTGGGGGGTGGCGAGACGGCGGGGCTGGGGGGTGCCGGGGGTCCGACCGCCGGGGGGCGGCCTCAACGCGGAGGAAGAGCTGCTGGCGGGGGTGCCGGGGGTCCGACCGCCGGGGGGCGGCCTCGACACGGAGGCAGAGCCGCTGGCGGGGGGTGGTCCGGATTGAGGTGGGCTGGCTTGAGGCGGTCCACGGAAATGCGATCCGGGGCACCGCCGATGTCGACCGTGAAAAATTTGTCCCGGTCTCCAACACGCGGAAGGGCCCGTCGTACGGGGGCCATAGCGGTGCCCGGTGGGCGTCGTGTCGGATGAACACGTACTTTGCCGTGCGAAGCTCCGGGGCGACGTGGGAAGGCGGGCAACCGTGGTGTGCCGTTGGCACCGGGGCGAACCTCCGGGCGGTCTCCTGAAGTGCGGAGCGCTGTTGTGCCGCGGACCAAGGAGCCGTGGAGTCGGGGATAAATTCACCCGGTACCCGCAGTGGTTGCCCGAAGACCAGCTCCGCCGAGGACGCGCGCAGGTCGTCCTTCGGCACCGTCCTGAGGCCCAGCAGGACCCAGGGGAGTCTGTCGACCCAGCCGCCGTCGCAGAGGCTGGCCCGGAGCGCGGCCTTCATGGAGCGATGAAAGCGCTCGCACAGGCCATTGGCCTGGGGGTGGTAGGCCGTGGTGCGGTCTAGTTTCACCACGAGCCCTTGCGCCACCGCGGCCCAGAGCTCCGAGGTGAACTGGGGGCCGCGGTCGGACGAGATGTCCGAGGGGGCACCGACCCGGGCAACCCAAGTGGCGATAAAGGCTTGCGCCACCTCAGCCGCAGACGTCGCCGCCAATGGGATGGCCTCCGGCCACCGTGTGGTGCGGTCGACCATGGTGAGGAGGTGGGTGAACCCTCGCGAGGGGGGCAGAGGTCCCACCAAGTCGACGTGCACGTGGTCGAACCGCCGCTCGGGCACCGTGAACGGGGCCAACGGTGCCTGAGTGTGGCGGTGGACCTTTGCGCACTGGCACGCAAGGCACGTCCTGGCCCAGTCGCGGACGTCCTTCCGGAGGCCATGCCAGACGAACTTTGCCCCGACGAGTTTCTGGGATGCCCTCGCGCCAGGATGGGACAGGCCGTGGATGGCGTCGAACACCGGGCGCTGCCAGCCAGCGGGCACGATGGGGCAAGGCCGGCCGAGGGAGACGTCGCATAGGAGGGCCGTGCCCGCGACGACGAACGGCACCTCGGTGACGCGGAGGCCCGTGACGGCGGTCCGCAAGGCCTGGACGCCGGGGGCGGCGGTCTGGGCCTCCGCCATCCGGGCATAGTCGACCCCGAGGTGGACCGCATGCACGACGGACCGGGAAAGGCAATCCGCCACCGGGTTGTCCTTACCCGCCACGTGACGGATGTCTGTCTTGTACTGGGACATGGCAGGGAGGTGGCGCTGCTGCCGTGCCGAACATGGCTCGGCGACCTTGGCCATCGCGAACACAAGGGGCTTGTGGTGAACGAAGGCCGTGAACGGTCAGCCCTCCAGCAGATGGCGGAAGTGTCTGACCGCCAGGTGGAGTCCGAGCAACTCACGGTCGAAGGTGCTGTACCGGCATTCGTGCGGGCGAAGCTGCCGGCTGAAAAACGCCAGCCGTTGCCAAGCACCACACACCCATTGCTCGTGCACCGCGCCCACCGCGTAATCCAACGCGTCGGTGGTAAGGGCGATCGGTGCATCGGGTGCCGGGTGCGCCAGCATGGTGGCATCGGCCAGAGCCAGCTTTGCGCCCGCGAACGCCGCGGCCATCGGCTCCGACCATGTGATGTCACCTTTGCCCGGCTTGCCCCGGAGGGCCTCGTGCAAGGGGCAGAGGAGCTGGGCGACGTGGGGCACGAAGCGGTGGTAAAAGTTCACCATGCCCAGGAACTCCTGGAGCCCCTTGACCGTGCGGGGCCACGGGAAATCCATGACCACCTCCACCTTGGCCGGTAACGGGACGGCCCCGTGCTCGGTGATGCGGTGCCCCAAGAAGTCGATGGTAGTGACACCGAAACGGCACTTGGCAGGGTTGATGATTAGGCCATGCTGGCCCAGGTGTTCGAACAGCGTGCGGAGGTGGAGCAGGTGGACTTCTCGGGACGCGCTCGCGACAAGGATGTTGTCCAGTTAGACGAACAGGAAAGGTAAGTCGCGCAAGACGCTATCCATAAGCCGCTGGAACGCCTGAGCCGCATTCTTCAACCCGAAGGGCATCCTCAGAAATTCGAAGAGGCCGAAAGGAGTGATGACGGCCGTCTTCGGGACGTCGACCGGTTGGACGGGGACCTGATGGTAGCCCCGGATGAGGTCCACCTTCGAAAACATGGTCGTGTTGGCCAACCGGGCGGAAAAGTCCTGAATGTGCGGGACTGGGTAGCGGTCGGGGGTGGTGGCATCGTTGAGCCGGCGGTAGTCCCCGCACGGCCGCCATCCCCCGCCGGGCTTCGGCACGATGTGCAGCGGGGAAGCCCAAGCGCTGTTGGAGCGCCGTACGATCCCCAGCCGCTCCAGCGTGGCAAACTCCGCTTTCGCCACGGCGATTTTCGTGGGCTCGAGTCGGCGTGCCCGGGCATAGACCGGCGGCCCGACCGTGGGGATGTGATGCTCCACCCCGTGTTTAACGGCCACCCCTGAAAAGGTGGGCCGCGTGAGGGCCGGGAAACTAGCGAGGAGGCGGGTAAAGTCGTCCGCTGCCGGAAGCGTGCAAACTAAACTCACCGGGACGGAACCCTCCAGCAAGCCGCTTGGCAAGCCGCTCGGTGAGCCGCTCAGTGAGCCGCTCAATGAGCTGCTCAGCGAACAAGCGAGCGAGCTAAAGGTTTCGGCCTGGACGAGCCGTTTGTGCTTTACGTCGACCAACAACCCATTCGCACATAGGAAGTCCGCACCGATCAATGCCATTGGCACGCTGGCGGTCACGAACGACCATTGAAAGCGTTGCCCGCCGAACCGCATGGAGAGGCAGCGCTTCCCGAACGTGCGGATGGGTGTACCGTTGGCGGCAAGCAACGCGGGGCCCCGGCCCGCAGTTCGCTTGTCGGACGTGTAGGCTGGGATGACGCTTTCCTGCGCTCCTGTATCGCAGAGGAAATGGCGCCCGGACAAGGTGTCCATGATAAAGAGGAGGCTGCCGGAATGGCCGATGCTCAGGGCCGCTACCGAGCACCGGCCCGGTAGTTTCCCGACTTGTCAAACGAGCACGGCGGGCAACACTTCCTAGCCTTGTGGCTGAACCTGGCGTGGTAAGAGCACCAGGCTTGTGGCGGCGTGGGCTTCGGCAGCCGCGGTTTTCTCGGCAGCGTTGGTGGTGGTGGTGGGCGGGGCGCGGCAGCGGCCACGAGGGACGCAGCAGCATCAGCCTCGGGATCCACGACGGCCGCACCGTAACCCGACTGCGTGTCGCAAGCCGCGAATAACTTGTCGGCCTCTACAGCCAGGGCGCGGGGTTCTTTTATTTTGGAACCGGCCAGCGCGAGGCGTACCTGTGCGGGTAGCTGGCGTCGGAAAAGCGCCTGAAATAAGAAATCCGGGGCTTGGTCACCCAGCAACGACAGCATATGATCCATCCGCACGGATGGTCGTGTGTCGCCGAGTTCGGGAAGGTCCAGGAGGCGGTCGGCCCGTTCGATCTCCGTGAGGCCGAACGTGGCGATGAGGAGACGTTTGAGCGCCCCGTACTTGTGGTCGGCCGGCGGGTGCCGCAGGATGGACATGACTCGGGCGGCAGTGCCGGGCCCGAGGGAGGCGACCACGTGGTAGTAACGGGTCTCATCCGCCGTTATGCCTCGAAGCTGAAATTGTGCTTCGGCCTGCACGAACCACACATCGGCCTGTGCTTCCCAAAACTCTGGGAGTTTTACCATGATGGCATTGTTGGCCATGGCGCGTTCGGTGGACAGCAACGGCTGAACCAATCGGGGTCACCAGTGAAGTGTGGTGCTACGCACACAACTTGCTTGTCAAAGAGGTAGGCCACAACGCGTTTGATGACCGAAAGAGTCTTTATTAAGAAAGCTCAAACTGTAGCACTGGGCGGGCTCGAGCTTGGAGCCCGCATATATGTGCCGGGGCCACGCCTAGTCCCCGGGCGTGGCCGATCGGTCGATAGGCGGGGCATGCCTTCCAGTTCCCCGCCTAGACGTTTGCGCCACCTGCTGGTGCGTTGAATTCGTGTCCTCTTGCTTGTGTCCGCCACAATATAATCCTCCATACCCGAACTCCGGGGATGGGAAGTAAACAGACCGCTCCGATTTCCCTAACTTCGGGAAAAGAGGGGTGGGGTGGGGGGCAACAAAACAAACTGAAAGAAAGATAAACGAAAGGAAAAAAAGGAAATAGAGGTTTAAGATGAAAGAGCAAACACCGATAGGACGACGCCCAAAAACGACGAACCCTTACCAGGAATCACCCTGTGCTCTCCGGCATGTAAATCCTTGAGAAAATGTCGATAGACGTTCCATAGAAACTGTCTATAGAAATTCTGTTGAACTTTAGGACCAGATTCGATAGAAATTCTGAGGTACTTTAGGACCAGATTCTATAGAAATTCTGTTGTACTTTAAGACCAAATTCTATAGAAATTCTGTAGAAATTCTGTAGTACTTTAAGACCAAATTCTATAGAAATTCTGCAGTACTTTAGGACCAAATTATATAGAAATTCTGTAGTACTTTAGGACCAAATTCTATAGAAATTCTGTAGAAATTCTGTAGTACTTTAGGACCAAATTCTATAGAAATTCTGTAGAAATTCTGTCGTACTTTAAGACCAAATTCTATAGAAATTCTGCAGTACTTTAGGACCAAATTATATAGAAATTCTGCAGTACATTAGGACCAAATTATAGAGAAATTCTGTAGTACTTTAGGACCAAATTCTATAGAAATTCTGTAGAAATTCTGTAGTACTTTAGGACCAAATTCTATAGAAATTCTGTAGAAATTCTCTAGTACTTTAGGACCAAATTCTATAGAAATTCTGGAGTACTTCTGGACCAAATTATATAGAAATTCTGCAGTACTTTAGGACCAAATTATATAGAAATTCTGTGGTACTTTAGGACCAAATTTTATAGAAATTCTGTAGAAATTCTGTAGTACTTTTGGACCAAATTCTATAGAAATTCTGTAGAAATTCTGTAGTACTTTAAGACCAAATTCTATAGAAATTCTGCAGTACTTTAGGACCAAATTATAGAAATTCTGCAGTACTTTAGGACCAAATTATATAGAAATTCTGCAGTACTTTAGGACCAAATTCTATAGAAATTCTGTCATACTTTTGGACCAAATTCTATAGAAATTCTGCAGTACTTTAGGACCAAATTCTATAGAAATTCTGTGGTACTTTTGGACCAAATTATATAGATATTCTGTGGTACTTTAGGACCAAATTATATCGAAATTCTGTAGTACTTTTGGACCAAATTCTATAGAAATTCTGCAGTACTTTAGGACCAAATTATATAGAAATTCTGCAGTACTTTAGGACCAAATTATATAGAAATTCTGTTGTACTTTAGGACCAAATTCTATAGAAATTCTGTAGAAATTCTGTAGTACTTTAGGACCAAATTCTACAGAAATTCTGTAGAAATTCTCCAGTACTTTAGGACCAAATTCTATAGAAATTCTGTAGTACTGTTGGACCAAATTATATAGAAATTCTGCAGTACTTTAGGACCAAATTATATAGAAATTCTGTAGTACTTTAGGACCAAATTTAATAGAAATTCTGAAGAAATTCTGTAGTATTTTTGGACCAAATTCTATAGAAATTCTGCAGTACTTTAGGACCAAATTATATAGAAATTCTGTAGTACTTTAGGACCAAATTCTATAGAAATTCTGTAGAAATTCTGTAGTACTTTAAGACCAAATTCTATAGAAATTCTGCAGTACTTTAGGACCAAATTATATAGAAATTCTGCAGTACTTTAGGACCAAATTATATAGAAATTCTGTAGTACTTTAGGACCAAATTCTATAGAAATTCTGAAGAAATTCTGTAGTACTGTAAGACCAAATTCTATAGAAATTCTGCAGTACTTTAGGACCAAATTATATAGAAATTCTGTTGTACTTTAGGACCAAATTATATAGAAATTCTGTAGAAATTCTGTAGTACTTTAGGACCAAATTCTATCGAAATTCTGCAGTACTTGAGGACCAAATTATATAGAAATTCTGTGGTACTTTAGGACCAAATTTTATCGAAATTCTGTAGAAATTCTGTAGTACTTTTGGACCAAATTCTATAGAAATTCTGCAGTACTTTAGGACCAAATTATATAGAAATTCTGTAGTACTTTTGGACCAAATTATATAGAAATTCTGTAGTACTTTAGGACCAAATTATATAGAAATTCTGTAGTACTTATGGACCAAATTCTATAGAAATTCTGCAGTACTTTAGGACCAAATTATATAGAAATTCTGCAGTACTTTAGGACCAAATTATATAGAAATTCTGTCATACTTTAGGACCAAATTCTATAGAAATTCTGTAGAAATTCTGTAGTACTTTAGGACCAAATTATATAGAAATTCTGTAGAAATTCTGTAGTACTTTTGGACCAAATTCTATAGAAATTCTGTAGAAATTCTCTAGTACTTTAGGACCAAATTTTATAGAAATTCTGTAGTACTTTTGGACCAAATTCTATAGAAATTCTGTAGAAATTCTGTAGTACTTTAGGACCAAATTATATAGAAATTCTGTAGAAATTCTCTAGTACTTTAGGACCAAATTCTATAGAAATTCTGCAGTACTTTAGGACCAAATTATATAGAAATTCTGCAGTACTTCAGGACCAAATTATATAGAAATTCTGTAGTACTTTAGGACCAAATTCTATAGAAATTCTGTAGAAATTCTGTAGTACTTTAGGACCAAATTCTATAGAAATTCTGTAGAAATTCTCCAGTACTTTAGGACCAAATTCTATAGAAATTCTACAGTACTTTAGGACCAAATTATATAGAAATTCTGTAGTACTTTAGGACCAAATTTAATAGAAATTCTGTAGAAATTCTGTAGTATTTTTGGACCAAATTCTATAGAAATTCTGCAGTACTTTAGGACCAAATTATATAGAAATTCTGTAGTACTTTAGGACCAAATTCTATAGAAATTCTGTAGAAATTCTGTAGTACTTTAAGACCAAATTCTATAGAAATTCTGCAGTACTTTAGGACCAAATTATATAGAAATTCTGCAGTACTTTAGGATCAAATTATATAGAAATTCTGTAGTACTTTAGGACCAAATTCTATAGAAATTCTGCAGAAATTCTGTAGTACTGTAAGACCAAATTCTATAGAAATTCTGCAGTACTTTAGGACCAAATTATATAGAAATTCTGTAGTACTTTAGGACCAAATTATATAGAAATTCTGTAGTACTTTTGGACCAAATTATATAGAAATTCTGTAGTACTTTAGGACCAAATTATATAGAAATTCTGTAGTACTTTTGGACCAAATTATATAGAAATTCTGCAGTACTTTAGCACCAAATTATATAGAAATTCTGCAGTACTTTAGGACCAAATTATATAGAAATTCTGTCGTACTTTAGGACCAAATTCTATAGAAATTCTGTAGAAATTCTGTAGTACTTTAGGACCAAATTATATAGAAATTCTGTAGAAATTCTCTAGTACTTTAGGACCAAATTCTATAGAAATTCTGTAGTACTTTAGGACCAAATTCTATAGAAATTCTGTAGAAATTCTGTAGTACTTTAAGACCAAATTCTATAGAAATTCTGCAGTACTTTAGGACCAAATTATATAGAAATTCTGTGGTACTTTAGGACCAAATTCTATAGAAATTCTGTAGAAATTCTGTAGTACTTTAAGACCAAATTCTATAGAAATTCTGCAGTACTTTAGGACCAAATTATATAGAAATTCTGCAGTACTTTAGGACCAAATTATATAGAAATTCTGTAGTACTTTAGGACTAAATTCTATAGGAATTCTGTGGAAATTCTGTCGTACTTTAGGACCAAATTCTATAGAAATTCTGTAGTACTTTTGGACCAAATTATATAGAAATTCTGCAGTACTTTAGGACCAAATTATATAGAAATTCTGTGGTACTTTAGGACCAAATTTTATAAAAATTCTGTAGAAATTCTGTAGTACTTTTGGACCAAATTCTATAGAAATTCTGCAGTACTTTAGGACCAAATTATATAGAAATTCTGTAGTACTTTAGGACCAAATTCTACAGAAATTCTGTAGTACTTTTCGACCAAATTCTATAGAAATTCTGCAGTACTTTAGGACCAAATTCTATAGAAATTCTGTCGTACTTTTGGACCAAATTATATAGAAATTCTGTAGTACTTTTGGACCAAATTCTATAGAAATTCTGCAGTACTTTAGGACCAAATGATATAGAAATTCTGCAGTACATTAGGACCAAATTATATAGAAATTCTGTAGTACTTTAGGACCAAATTCTATAGAAATTCTGCAGAAATTCTGTAGTACTTTAGGACCAAATTCTATAGAAATTCTGCAGTACTTTAGGACCAAATTCTATAGAAATTCTGTAGTACTTTTGGACCAATTATATAGAAATTCTGTAGTACTTTTGGACCAAATTCTATAGAAATTCTGCAGTACTTTAGGACCAAATTATATAGCAATTCTGTAGTACTTTTGGACCAAATTCTATAGAAATTCTGCAGTACTTTAGGACCAAATTATATAGAAATTCTGCAGTACTTTAGGACCAAATTATATAGAAATTCTGTCGTACTTTAGGACCAAATTCTATAGAAATTCTGTAGAAATTCTGTAGTACTTTAGGACCAAATTATATATCGAAATTCTGTAGAAATTCTCTAGTACTTTAGGACCAAATTCTATAGAAATTCTGTAGTACTTTTGGACCAAATTCTATAGAAATTCTGCAGTACTTTAGGAGCAAATTATATAGAAATTCTGTAGTACTTTAGTACCAAATTTTATAGAAATTCTGTAGAAATTCTGTAGTACTTTTGGACCAAATTCTATAGAAATTCTGCAGTACTTTAGGACCAAATTATATAGAAATTCTGTAGTACTTTCGGACTAAATTCTATCGAAATTCTGTAGTACTTTAGGACCAAATTCTATAGAAATTCTGTAGAAATTCTGTAGTACTTTAAGACCAAATTCTATAGAAATTCTGCAGTACTTTAGGACCAAATTATATAGAAATTCTGTGGTACTTTAGGACCAAATTCTATAGAAATTCTGTAGAAATTCTGTTGTACTTTAAGACCAAATTCTATAGAAATTCTGCAGTACTTTAAGACCAAATTATATAGAAATTCTGCAGTACTTTAGGACCAAATTATATAGAAATTCTGTAGTACTTTAGGACTAAATTCTATAGAAATTCTGTGGAAATTCTGTCGTACTTTAGGACCAAATTCTATAGAAATTCTGTAGTACTTTTGGACCAAATTATATAGAAATTCTGCAGTACTTTAGGACCAAATTATATAGAAATTCTGTGGTTCTTTAGGACCAAATTTTATAAAAATTCTGTAGAAATTCTGTAGTACTTTTGGACCAAATTCTATAGAAATTCTGCAGTACTTTAGGACCAAATTATATAGAAATTCTGTAGTACTTTAGGACCAAATTCTACAGAAATTCTGTAGTACTTTTGGACCAAATTCTATAGAAATTCTGCAGTACTTTAGGACCAAATTCTATAGAAATTCTGTAGTACTTTTGGACCAAATTATATAGAAATTCTGTCGTACTTTTGGACCAAATTCTATAGAAATTCTGTAGTACTTTAGGACCAAATTATATAGAAATTCTGCAGTACATTAGGACCAAATTATATAGAAATTCTGTAGTACTTTAGGACAAAATTCTATAGAAATTCTGTAGAAATTCTGTAGTACTTTAGGACCAAATTCTATAGAAATTCTGTAGAAATTCTGTAGTACTTTAGGACCAAATTCTATAGAAATTCTGTAGTACTTTTGGACCAAATTATATGGAGATTCTGCAGTACTTTAGGACCAAATTATATAGAAATTCTGTAGTACTTTAGGACCAAATTTTATAGAAATTCTGTAGAAATTCTGTAGTACTTTTGGACCAAATTCTATAGAAATTCTGCAGTACTTTAGGACCAAATTATATAGAAATTCTGTCGTACTTTAGGACTAAATTCTATAGAAATTCTGTAGAAATTCTGTGGACTTTAGGACCAAATTCTATAGAAATTCTGTAGAAATTCTGTAGTACTTTAAGACCAAATTCTATAGAAATTCTGCAGTACTTTAGGACCAAATTATATAGAAATTCTGTAGTACTTTAGGACCAAATTCTATAGAAATTCTGTAGAAATTCTCTAGTACTTTAGGACCAAATTCTATAGAAATTCTGTAGTACTTTAGGACCAAATTCTATAGAAATTCTGTAGAAATTCTGTAGTACTTTAGGACCAAATTCTATAGAAATTCTGTACAAATTCTGTAGTACTTTCAGACCAAATTCTATAGAAATTCTGCAGTACTTTAGGACCAAATTATATCGAAATTCTGTCGTACTTTAGGACTAAATTATATAGAAATTCTGTAGAAATTCTGTAGTACTTTTGGACCAAATTCTGTAGAAATTCTGTAGTACTTTAAGACCAAATTCTATAGAAATTCTGCAGTACTTTAAGACCAAATTCTATAGAAATTCTGCAGTACTTTAGGACCAAATTCTATAGAAATTCTGTCGAAATTCTCTAGTACTTTAGGACCAAATTCTACAGAAATTCTATAGTACTTTTGGACCAAGGTCTATAGAACTTCTGTACAAACTATCGACCTTTACTATCGATTCTATTTCTCCAGAATTTCTTTGAAGTGAATTTTTTTACAGAATTTCTTTGGAGCAGTTCTACAGAACTTGGGCCTAAAGAGCTATAGATTTTCAATAGATAGTTTCTATAGAAGGTTAAGAAATAGAAGGTTAATCTTGTTAAGAAATTTGGTGAAAGGGATTTTTATAGAACTTTGTTTGCAGGGATTTGTCTCGTGAAAAGGAAAGATAATGATACTGATGTCCTGCATTGAAAGTGATTGGAGGCTTTTTATATAGAGGGTTGAAAACAACGTATTTTCAGAACAAAGCACCGACATGAATAAAACAGCCAAGTTATATAATTATATTTCGACCAAATTATAATCCAGCCTTCTGAACATATTATAGATTTTAAAAGCCGAAGTTACATTTAGCATTTATACATCAATAGATCCAGAGAGGATGAATTTGACCTCCTGTTTGATGTATGCATTGAAGAGGAAATAAAATATCAAGGTGTTGACACAAGCAGGTGAGAAGGGGGGGGGGGGGGGGGACTTAATCATAATTAGTGCTTGATTAATATTAACAGGTGACTCTTACCCTTGTTAAAAATTCCAAAATAGAATAGGCCAGGCTCATCCTGATTAAATCCTCTTTCAAAATAAATTGAAATATAACAATTAGCCAATTTCATCCCTCTAATCATTTTAGAAAGCTGAACTATTCTGCTTATGAATGAGAACAATTTGGAGGTTTCTTTTTCCAAGCAAGTGTTTTATATTGATACCAGATTTTTAGTATGCAAGCAGGGGTACCTGGCATTGCCCGGAGGGGCGGGGGAGGGGGCTAGGGTACCGGCTTAGGATCCTAGGATCCTGGGTTCGAATCCCGGTCGATCACTGAATTAACGCCAGGGGGGTTGACTCAGCCTGTCATCCTTCCGAGGTCGGCTAATTGAGTACCAGTTCACTGGTAATTCCCTGCTTGTCGTTAAAGGCGGCAAAAAGGGTTGGCGTCAGGAAGGGCATCCGGCCGTAAAACATTGCTTCAAAAAGGGGACCAAAAAAACAACAACAACCACGGTCCCCGAAAAAGGCCAACCCCCGCTTTGCGGGGAAAAATGGCCTCTAAAGGTGTTTTTTTTTTTTTTCTACATTTAAAACGAATGCAGACCTATTTTCATTGTGATGTACTTATTTAAAAGAAAGACGATTCATTTAAACATGCCTCATTAGAACCATATTCCATTCACACATGTTCACATATCATTTTATGTGGCCGTCCATTCATCATGTGTGCACTTAGTTGGTCGGGAGGGGTAGGGTTGGAGCAGAAATTGAGAGCATTAAATTGAGAAGACAAAGCAGCCAAGTGAGTGGAATGTGGGAGGAGTGGGAAGAGAAGGGAAAGAGGGAAACTTGCACATTGGAGAAGATCAGGAAAAATAGAGCAGGTGGGAGGAAGAGGCACGAAGGGAGCAGATGGTACATTAAATGGTCAAATCCTGCTATAATTGCAAACGTTGAGAATACAAGGTCCATAAGCAGAGTTATCATTTCAAAACACTAAAATTAAAAAACGCTAACGTCAAGCGTTTTTGAGTTGGTTAATTCGTGTGTCGTTATGAGCTGGGGAAGTGCAGCATTAGCGTGTACCAATGTACCATGTCTTCTCTGACTTTACATTGTTTACAAGATAAGTTTGTATGTCTAAATTTTCAGACCCTTTTTTGTGTTCTGTCCAGGGGCCATATATGACCAAGACCAAGTAGTCCCCAAGCTAAAGCTTTGATGCATGCAACAAGGATGTGTGTCGGTATGCGTGTACAGAGACTAGCCCTATTTTGGCCTCAGAAAGAAGCCACCCAGGATTCCAGCAGCTCTTTGCAGATACTTGAAACAGATAGAATCCCATTTTAGCGATTTGCCGGCCCGGTAAGTAGCCATCAGGGCCTTTGGTAACAAATGACATTCCGTTTATGGTCCCCGTCAGCAGATCCCACCCAACAATGTGGAGAATGTCCCTGTCTCCTTTCAGATATACAATTCGAAGATGACATCTCCAGTCTGTTGGCATGGTTTGCTCCCTGGTCTGTGTTCATTTCAGAGTTTTCAAAACATTGTGACAGAAACAATAGGCACAAAACAAGAGAGAAATTGGTTTCAAATTGATGAATATAGTGTTAGGGTGTGACTTTCTATTCCTACATTGTCTTGATCCAGTGAGATGCCGAATGAGAGACTGAATGGGAAATGTCCTGATGTGGAGAGAGAGCGAAGTTTGAATGGTGAACTAAATTTTAGGTGTGCATGGGGTGCAAAGTAAATTAAGTGAAAGGTTGTCTGGAGAGAAATGCCTCCGACTGGAGGAAACCTACAGTTAGTGACAGGGTATATGTATATATATATATATATATATATATACTAGCGTGACGTGGCATGCTCCGCGCACCTCACCACACGTCGTTTCGGAGGGATAGGCATCTTTGACCATTTTGTGGCCTTTTGGGTCTTTTGGGTCTTCATGGTGTTTTGGGTCTTCAGGATCTTTTGGATCCTCTGGGGCTTTTAGGGTATTTTGGGTCTTTGGTATGTTTTGGCTCTTCGGGGTCTTTTGTGTCCTCAGTGTCTTGAGGGGCTTTTGGGTCTTAAGGGTCTTTTGTTTCCTCTGGGTCTTTAAGAATATTTTGAGTATTTTGGTTCTTCAGGGTATATAAGGGTATTTTGGGTCTAAAGGGTCTTTTGGGTCTTCAGGGTGTTTTGGGTCTTCAGTGTGTTTTGGGTCTTCCAGGTCTTTTGGGTCTTCAGGGTGTTTTGGGTCTTTGGGGTATTTGGGGTCTTTTGGGTCTTCAGTGTCTTCAGGGGATTTGGGGTTTTTGGTTCCTCTGGGTTTTTGGGGTGTTTTGGGTCTTTGGGGTGTTTTGGGTCTTCAGGGTATTTTGGGTTTTCTGGGTCTTTTGGGTCTTCAGGGTCTTTTGGGGTCTTTTGTGTCTTCAGGGGATTTTGGGTCTTTTGGGTCCTCTGGGTGTTTGGGGTGTTTTGGGTGTTCAGGGTATTTTGGGTCTTCGGGGTCTTTTGGGTCTTCGGGGTCTTTTGGGTCTTTGGTGTCTTCAGGGTCTTTTGGGTCTTTGGTGTCTTTTGGGTTTTCGGGGTCTTTGGAGTCTTTTGTGTCTTCAGGGGATTTTGGGTCGTAAGGGTCTTTTGGTTCCTCTGGTTTTTTAAGGGTCTTTTGGGGGTCTTCGGGGTGTTTTGGGTCTTTTGGGTGTTTTGGGTCTTTGGGGTATTTTTGGTCTTCGGGGTCGTTTTGGTCTTCAGGGTCTTTGGGGGGTCTTCAGGGTCTTCGGTGTCTTTTGGGTCTTTGTGGTCTTCAGATTGTTTTGGGTCTTCAGGGTGTTTTGGGTCTTCAGGGTCTTTTGGCTCTTTAGGGTCTTTTGGGTCTTGTGGCCCCATATGGCCAACAAGCTTGGCCCCGTATGCTCAGCTTGTTCCAATTTCCCGATTCAATCCCATGGCTCTCTTCCCAAGCCGAGAGTCCACAAATCACAACAGATCATCTGTGGAAGGTCATTCTCAAACCATCACGTTCCACAGACGCCCCAATGGTTGTCCGGTGGGCTATAATCGTTCCTGTCCATGCGGTTCGACCCGTGTCCATAGACCACCCACAGCATGGCAGGCCACCACATGCTGGCTGTCCCAGAGTCTCAGGGAGAGGCTGGCAGGCCGCATGCCCGGGCGGTCACCACATCAGGCCCTTATTCGCCGTCCGTGGTACCGCCACCAAAGTGCGACCTACAACACCTCCCCCTAGTGGTCCTCCTCATACACCACGCCAGGTGCCTGTGAGAAACCACCTCGGACTCCCCCGGAGGTCTTAACCCCCACCAGGGTCTGGTGATCCTGCCAGCCCGAGACACTCACTCGGGCGGCGCCCAGATGGACAAGGGATGCCACACTCCACCAGACCCCCTGTGGGGCCCAGGCCGTACCACAACACTCATGGTCAGACCCCCACGTCCATATCCTGCCAGCACAGCCCCCCAACTGGCTGGCACAACCCAATTTCCAAGTGGGGCAATTTCCCATGATGCCGACCCCAATGACCTCTCCTGGTCCGAATTCCCCAGCCCTGGGACAAATTCCCTCCAAGGCTGTTCCAAATTGAATTCACATTGCAATTTAATATTAAATTTCCTTTTTAAAGCTTTTGGCCTCGTGTGCACAAGCACGGCAGCTGCAGGTAACAACCCCTTCTTCGGGTTGCTCTGCCCCTCCCTGCAGCTGTTCCAAATTCTCTATGTGGACCAGCTTTTCCGAGGCTCTATCTCCCGACTCCTCTCTGTCCGAGTCCAGCTTTGGGCCTAACTCCCTCCCCCCCCCCCCCAATGGGTATTCAATTTCGGAGCCACTTGTACCCAATTATGGTTTGTGGTGAGGGTCCCCTCGGTCACTTTGATCTCATCCTGGGGACATGTGACGGACCGACTCACCTGATCCCCCAGACTCTCTTGGACTCGATCAATCCCCTCCCTGATGATACTGTCCAAGGTATCCAGCCGCTGTGTCAAATCATTCACATCATCATCCCCAATCAATTCTGGCCCCAACAGGTCTTTATCTATACACACCTGGTCCGGTTCCGTTACACGGTCCTCCAATATTTTTACCCCGTTGCTCCGCACAACCACCCTGGTGCTGCACAAGTCCCAATTCCTCTCGCTGTTGGTGCATTCCGGCATCCGCACAGCTCCGATAACCTTCCAGGTCTTTTACAGCCAAACATTCCCCATTTACTTCCAAACATTCCCCATTTAAATTTGAGTTTTCCCTCTTTACCTCTAAACACTCCCCATTTACCTCCAAACATGCCGTCTCCTGTGCCCCAAGTCTATCAGACTGGGTTGCACACTCTTCCATTCCCAATGCTATCTCTTTCCCTGCTACTTTGTCAATTCGTTCCCCCAGCTGTTGTGTTATTTCCTCAATGTTTCTCTCCAATTGTTCATTCATCTCCCTTATCTCAATCCCTTGTTCACTCATTTGTTCATCATTCCCTCTATCTTTCCCTCCAATCCATCAATTTTATTTTCCATTCCCTTAATTTGTCCCTTCAATTCTCCCTTTAACCCATCAATTTTGTCACTCTGGACATTGAATTCTCCCTTCAACCCATCAATTTTGTCATTGCCCTCAGCAGGTATCAAACTCGCAACCTTCGGACACCTAGTGCCCGAGGTTCGAATCCCATTCCTGACACCAGTTGTCGTGTGACTACCCTGTAGTGAACACCACAGGGTGACACAGATAACCAAACGAGCTTTAACTCCAAGGCGTTCAATCCAAAAATGACGGTATTATTTACACGCGAGGGAAAGGAGGATGACAAACTTACCTGGACGGCTTCCACCCGACTTCTTCGCTCCTGGATAATCAATGAACTCAAACAACACAGAATTCAACGTACAAAAATACCGGCTTTATTGAAGAAATGCCTGTAACCAAATGATGCACGATAGAATAAAGTCCTAAATGAAGTGCCCCCACACTACCTCAAATACAAACAATGGGAAAAATAACTGTGAAAATAAATGCGTTAATTTGTGGGCATTTAGCTCCGAGCTGCTCTTGAACCTCATCAGGAATCGTCCTGGTTCGTCACAGGCCTCTACGTCCTTGTGCGGGAATCCGCAGGCTGCACCTGTAGTGAACACCGCAGGCCAACACTACATGTATGCACTGCCTTTGGGCGGGCTCTAGGCCTCGCCACGCGATCTGCTCACTCCTGGCCCCGTGCACGAAGCGAACAGGCCGCGCCCGCTCGGTCGCTCCAGCCGCGCTTGTCCTCACGATCTCGTTCACCAACACCAAAGCCAGAAGATGTGAGCCAGCCATGAGAAGACGAAGAAGAATGATGTTGGGACACGACCATTCATTGTCAAAGCCAGGACTCAAGAGACAAAGAAGAAGAGAGAGAAAATGTCGGGCAGAGCGTTCCTTTATACTCAAGGCACTGACGTCATCTCACGACGTCTCCGTGTCTGTGATAGGAGCCATCAGCGAGACACATCTTAGCAGTCCTTACTTGAAGCAAATTCCGGACCAATCACTGCTCTTCGGGGGGTGGCCTCACAGACCTCCTGTGCCTGTGTGATCACCAGTTCGGTGTTATCAGCGGTAGTGCTCAATGTTCTGCTTCCGGTTGGTTTTTATTTAGTGTGGTAAATGCGCGATTTCCTGCCTAGGTGTGTGTGCTGCATGTGTCATAAGTGTTATGGATACGTCACTTCCCTTGTGGTGGTTTTCATCCACTGTAAACATTTTTGATTCCATGTACTATTATTGTTTTCAAAAGGTTTATTGTTTATGAACTGTTTTCAAAAGGTGAAAAAGTTAGAGTTAAAAGAAACCGGAAACCGGATCGGGAACCGGACGACGAAGAGGAAGAAGAGAAAAAGAAGGCGGAGCGAATGAGTCAGAGAAGAAAGCCGAGTTGCTTTGAGGTCTGAGCAAACGTTGACGAACGGAGGTCACTAGCGAACTTCGGGTTTCCCGGGAAAGGGATT
>NC_136261.1:191894304-191936804 GCF_964187855.1 Myxine glutinosa
TTAATCGTAATTCCTCTCCTGACATCGCTCCTGCACTGCTCGCCTCGGAGAAGAATGCCCAGCGGAGGACCCGTCGAGCTAGCTCCAGCAACGGAGCTCCGACTACTCTCACTGCCGGCCTGCCTCGAAAGACGGGACGTCGCAAGCCTTTTCGCGGGACCGCGTCGACAAAAAGCGACCTGCTCTCATGAGACCCGAACGCCAGAGCAGGCGTGACGGACTCCGGCTCGATGCCTGGAGCACGATGCTACTGGGCAACGTCCCGCGGTTGAGACCCCGTCGGAACGACGGACCCGCTTGGAGCCGCCGGCCTACCCGTCCGGTCGCAGCTCGGAAGCACTAACGGCTCCGTCCGAGGGATTCATCCTAGATATGCGTGCCTCGGCCCGAGTTGAGATTCCTACGCGAGTGATCACGTCTCCCATGTCGGCTATGCCTCCACACGGACGGCACACTCCGACCACTCGCTACTCAGTGGCCCATCTACTCCGAGTCACATCTCTCTCTCACGACCGGCTCCACTCCGACCACTCGCTACTCTGTGGCCCATCTCCTCCGCGCGAACGCGCGCTGCTCGTCGGAATCACGCCGTGCCTCTCACGACCGGCTCCACTCCGACCACTCGCTACTCTGTGGCCCATCTCCTCCGCGCGAACGCGCGCTGCTCGTCGGAAGCACGCCGTGCCTCTCACGACCGGCTCACCCCGACCACTCGATACTCGGTGGAACCACCTCCTCCACGCGAATCGACGTGCACTGCTCCCATCGCGTGCTACTACTCTGGGAGGCCCGCGATCCCATCCTGATTCCGATCACCTCCTACACGTGGCACCCTTCGCGTGGCACCGCACCGTCGCTGGAAGGAATCACTACAAATGCACGACGCGCCAGTTGCGCGCGCCGCCTCTTCACTGGATGGACCCCTTTGCATGCGGTTCCTCTCGCGGGCACTCTGTGAGGCCGGCGATTCTGATCGCGGCCCTCTCTGCGTTGCCGGCGATTCCTCGCTGCTCGTCGGATCCCCTCTTACACGCGCATCACGCGCCGCACCGTCGCTGGATGGAATCCCTACTATGCACGACGCGCCCGTTGCGCGCGCCGCATCTTCGCTGGATTCCTCTCGCCGGCCCCACTGAGTAGGGGATCGCCCGGAAACGCCTCAATGGAGGCTCGCTTGGGCCCTGGCGAGGACTCGTCGCAGCACGGACGAGTTTCTATGGACGTCGAGCGGGACCTTCATAGCCTTTCACGACACACGGGCATATGCTTCTAATGGTTGATCGTATACCTGACTACCATGTGTATTCTATAAGTGATCGTTCTTCTTCGTCCTTTGTTTTACTTGATCAAACGGCGTATGCGTTAACCACCTGCGACCATTGTAAAAATGCTGTGCATGGAATGTATGTGGACCGAATGCTTTCATTCTTTTTTTACACCCCGCGTTTCACCCAATTATTTAATTCGATAAGCTGTTGGATTGCGTCATATTGCGTTTATGTAGTGTTGGTGTAGAGCAGGCTTGTCGGACTGAAAGGCCTCCTCTTCATCCTTCATGCTCGATGCACCTCATATGAGATGCTACTTCAGGGCGTTGTATGTGATCGCTCCTTAGACCCGACAGCCAGGCAGGCGGGGCGCTGCTTCGGGTCGTGCGGTCTGTCGCTGCCGGGCTTGCTCGCCATCTCGACTCGGCGTGCTCGCCCCTCGGCTCGGCGGGCTCGCCCGCTCTGGATCAACAGGAACGGGCCGAGACGCGGCTTTCGGTTTCCCTCGTACGCGGTGCGCCCTAGATGATGCTTTCGCCGTCGGCCGGGTTCGTGTGCCGTGTGCCGATCTCGGGCTCGCTCGGGTGCTGCTGCGCGCGAGACGTTGGATTTCGGTGTGCTGCTTTGCTCCGTCTGGGGATGCCGCTCGGCTGGAGCTCGCCGTCAAACCCGCCCGACCTACTTGATGACGTCATCGACTGTATCACGCGTACGCTTTACAGCATCTTAGACGCGTTCGCTTCGCGGCGTCATTTGCGTAATGGCGTGCTTCCCGCGGTCTCATCGGGGATTCGTTACCTTTCTATGTACTAATTGTCCTTTACGTCACGACGTGTACAACGTACCGCGGCGCTCCCTCAGGGTCACCGCGGTGGGAGTACACGGTGACCTCGTGACATTGAGCGTCGCGCCCGACTCCCTCGTCGCCTGCGCATGTAACGAGGACACCGTACTGCGTGCTCGTCCTTGACTCTGGGCTCGTTGTTATCGGACAGAGCTCTTGCCTCGTAGTTCGAGACTGCGAGACGCCTCGTCTGATTCCGTTTCCCTATGCCCCAGTCTGACTGTGACTCAGCCTGACCCAGACTGTGAAGGTCGTCTGTCTTCGGTATGCAGCGCACTGCAGCCACCTCTTTAACAGATGTTTTGTCTACCTCGTTATTCTTGCGGTTTGTGGATAGTATGTCCTAGGGATATGACCATGTTGCTAATCTGCCGCGCTCCCGTGAGGTCGCGCTGGTCTCACTGGGTACACCGTGACCCATGGCCCCTGCGACCTTTTGTTTTCTCGACATGGCCCATCCCTGTGATCGGGCCACCTCGACTCTTGTGGGGACCCGGGAGGTTCTTGTTGCTCGCCCGGGTGGCGACTCCCTCCTCGCCCCTTGTGGGTTAGTTATGCGATGCGCCAATTGATTAGACAATATTTTGTGATAATCTTTTATTGATTTTAAATATACAATTAATCAATCAAATAGAGTACACCTCTCCCTCCCAATGCAGCCTCAATGAGCTGCACTGCGGTATTGCGTCCGTGGATGGACGATCCAACCGCGGTCCGGCTGGATCCGTGCCATGCCACGTTGGCGTTACCTGGATGGATCGGTCGGACATCCGGGATGGCCAATCCATCCGGGCCTTCTCTGTGCCATTGCGTCCGTGGATGGTCGATCCATCCGCGGTCCGGCTGGATCCGTGCCATGCAACGATGGCGTCAACTGGATGGATCGGTCGGACATCCGGGATGGCCAATCCATCCGGGTCATCTGGCGTGACAATCATGGCAATCAATCATAACGATCCGGGACGACGCTGGGACAAACATGGTTTGTCCAGCCGGAACTCTCTCGGTCTGCCGATCTTCTCCGATCCGCGTGACAATCATGACAATCAATCATAACGATCCGGGACGACGCTGGGACAAACATGGTTTGTCCAGCCGGGACTCTCTCGGTCTGCCGATCTTCTCCGATCCTCCGCGCGCGGTGCAGATGGACAAGCTTGCCATAGGCATCCCGGCGGTCCTGCGCGCTTCGCTGGAGAGGCGCGTTTCGACCGTTTGTGCGTCGTCGTAATCGGCCATGCCGGTCGTCCAGGCAGCCTTCAGAGGCCGCTCGTGACTCGTGCGATCGCTGCCAACGGTAGATTCGCGTGCCACTACATGCGCTTGTACTGCGTATGTACCCTTGGGAGCCAGGGCGGGTACAGACCTACTGTAATGGTCTTCTTACTTACTGTTATGGTTTACTGAATTACACATCTGCCACACCGACATCTGCCTGTAATGCGTTGCTTTGCGTCGTATGGCCAGTCGCTCTTCGTCATGGCACACCTTATGTAATGAGTTGCGAATCTCAAAGGTACACCTTATCCATCTAGCTACTGAGCCGTTTCTCACTGTTCAACGAGGTACACTTATCTACTCAGACTACCCCACAGGAAGACTACTACTACCCACGGCTCAACGTCTTCTCCCTGGGATGACCACTGCATGCTCGGTCCGATATCTTCTTGACTGGGACTTCCTCCAGATGTAACACATCGCCATGACATGTGACCAGATCCTCAGTTCTGATTGGTATACGTTTGAGGGGACATACATACATACATACATACATACAGATGGACCAGCACTGTTCTTGACGGCATTGCCCAATGGGCTACGCCATAAACATTAAAGTACCATACATAATAATAGTTTTCTATTCGATCGCAGAGGTAGATGTATACATACAATTCATCCATCATCTCTAATTATCATGAGGGCTATATCTATAGCTGGAGATTGATTGCTAACCGGGCTAACTGGCTGAAATGCAGTAACCCTGCCATCGGGATTGATGGCCCCTTGGACGTTCGACCGGCAGTGACATCTTTCCAATGTATTTCGTTCTTTGCATTCCTATGTATTCCTCTGTATGTGTCTGCTGTTCTTCACCGCCGAGTTTGGATCTAAGCGCGGGGAGAATGTAATGAAATCGTCATCCAAATTACGACACTGATGTTATTCGCCTCATGGCCGCTACGCGACCCTTTCTCGGTTCCTATATATATATCAGCGCGGACAGGCGATGCAGATCCGTCACCACGATGTAACCCTAGCGATGTACCTCTAGAGCTTCTCTGGGCTTCCCTTAGAAAGGTAACGTGTCTGCAATATGTATCAAAGCTTTTATAGTCATACAGCCTGTCCGCACCTGTATTCACTTGTATGTATTATTAATACCATGTTTATTGGTTTCTCTCTAGATGATGTTGAGAACGAATTACGATTAAACCTACTTTGGGTTGCTGTTGAATCTTGATTTTCACAACACACCGCATCTCATGTAAGACAACTATAGGACATCTTGCTAGTTATTCTTAGTCTATGTCAGTTAAGGACTCGTTTCCATTAATTCTGACCCTTCGTTGCACCAGAATGTGATTGTATGGCACCGTTAGGAAGTTTAGGACCTCCCAATACCTACCCACAGCTCTTCCTCACGGTTCAGCAACAACAACAACAACAACAGCAACGGCAGCGGCGGGCGCGGGAAGTGCGCGTCCTCACTCCGGCTTGGTTGGTAGGGGGTGTTGGGAGGGCACCAGGCCTTCCCAACGAGCCGCCATCGAACATGTGCTCGACGGGGTTACCAAATAGGGGCTCCCTGTCAGCTCCTCGTCAAGGGCGGAGCCCGGTAACCCCCGCACCCAATGGAAGCGGCGGACCGGCCCCAGTGGGGCGGAGCCAACCAGCCGAGGGCGTGTCACTCCCCGCTGAGCATGCGCAGGGAGAGGGAGGTGACGTCAGATGTGCGCTGAGCTTGGAGCAAGCAAGACCACCTCCGAGCGCTGTGAGGCCTCCCCGCATCTTCTGGACTGGACCGTGCTTTATCCTGTCCCCGAGCCAAGGTGCACCTTGTGCCATCGAACTACCTGTCCCTCCCTGCCATCAATCCCTGTGTAAGTCAGCCTTGTTCCGTTTGTCTGTGGTCTGTCCGGGAATAGATAAGATTGTATTTAAGTGCCCATCTCTTCTGTGTCTTTTACCTCACTCTGCCGTGTAATCTACCCCCTTTTCTCCACCACTGTAATTATACCCTCCTCCGGAGGTCTTGAGAACTGTACCCCTTGCGTCGTTTCCTCTTTCCCAGTCGTCGTGTCCTTTCCATCATTGATTTGGCATAGCGCGATTTGGTCAACGTCTGGGTGAATCGGGTGAGTTTGGGAAGAATTGGGGGATCTGTTAGGTCGCGGCAATACCACCGCTCGGTAAATAACATCTAAACCGCGTCCGTAACAATATATATATATATATATATATATATATATATATATATATATATATATATATACATATATATATATATATATATATATATATATATATATATATATATATATATATATATATATATATATATATATATATATATATATATATACTCAGAGGCAAAAGTTATTGTGACATGGAATTTTTTCATTGGTAATCTTGTGAATGAATTTTTGGATTTGAACCAAAGAAAGAGTGTGTTAAAATGGTCGAAGAAACGCAACCAAGCAGTTGTTGTTCGAATTGCACGAAATTTGCAAGAAGCATGACATATTCGAGAAAAATGGCCAGCAATGTTCACTTTAAAAGGCCAGACAACCAGACGCTTATCATTTCCACTCAATGCAGTCTTAAGAAGTGCAGAAGTCAGAAAAACACCTCTATTCATCGTTCTGGAACAAGTTCGACATACCACGCCTCGGGGAAAATGACAGATGGAGAGCTATAGGTATGCTTCAGTCTGGTACCTCGCAGCGTGATGTTGCTCGTCGATTCAACATCCATAGAAACACCATTTGGCACAGCTTCACCGAGCTGACGGTAGGACACGTGTCTACAGGTGCACAGGTGAACGTTACATCAGGCCATGTGTTCTGGAAGGGGATCATTTTGGAGGTGGGGGCATTATGATCTGGGGTGGGATAACAGCTGCAGCAAGAACGCCAATGATTGTGATTGAGGGGAACTTGAATGCTGTGAGGTACCGAGACGAGATTTTGCAAATGGCCGCTTTACCGTTTTTGCAACAGAACGGCCCTAGAGTGACGTTTCAACACGATAATGCCAGACCACACATTGCTCGAGTTGTACAGCAGTATCTTAATCAGAACAATGTTAATGTGTTACCCTGGCCTACAAGATCCCCTGATTTGTCACCCATTGAACACGTCTGGGATGAAATGGAGCGACGTTTACGACGTCATCCGAATCCTCCAAAAATGCTGCAGGAACTCCACCAAATCCTTCCTCGGATATGGAATGATCTTCCCAAGGACTTTCATCGACGTTTAGTGGCCTCAATGAGGCGAAGGTGCCAGGCCTGCATCAATGCACAAGGTGGACACACTCGCTACTGACTGTGTGAACTTGCTTGTGAACCCCCTCTTGTGTTGTGGCTCATTTGCATATGCCAGGTGCACTGTTCTTATGGACTGTTGATCGTTACCATACCTTGAAACATTTGTCTTTCCATGTAATAACATTTCATTCGCGGCAGTAAAAGTTTAACACTGATTCTGTTTGTTGTTTGTGTGTCACAATAACTTTTGCCTTTGAGTATATATATATATATATATATATATATATATATATATATATATATATATATATATATATATATATATATATATATATATATATACATATATACATATTACATATATATATATATATATATATATATATATATATATATATATATATATATATATATATATATATATATTGTAAAGGTTTTGAGAAGTGTAACAATTTTGGAGGAAGTGTAACGAATGTAAAAAGTATGGTTTTGTTATGTGTAACACCCTGGTAATGTAAATAATGGTCGCAGCCGTCCTCCTAGTTAATTCCATGAAACTTACACGCAGGCCACGATATATCTTTTTAAATAGTGTATTTCCTTATTCCATGTAGGCTAAATATGTGTTTCCCACTAGATTGACTTTGCATTGTATCAAACAAAATAAGCGTAGGCCCTTGCAATTTCCCCAAACATCTCCGCTCTCCAAAGTTCCTTTCAAAAGGGGGGCGAGTGGTGTTCAATCCCGCAAGCCGCCATTGCCCATGTGCTAACCTCGGAGAAGAAAGGTGTGTCTCCACCTCGTCATAGAGGGGAGGAGTGAGCCAGCCCTAACAGCCAATCAGCACCACGGTGAGCGACCCGGTAGGCGTGCCCTCGGAGCCGGCGGCTTGATTCCGCCCCGAGTGATAAAAGCGACTGTAAGGGACTGCTTCACCAGATGACCTGGGAGAGGAGTGAAGAGGCGGCACCAAGAGGAGCGGGGAGATGCGAAACGCTCCAAGCCAAAGAGGAGAGGTACTTGGAAAGGAAACCAGCTTTGGAGAGACGCGCTGAAAGGAGGGAGACGGCTCCACCAGAAGGAGAGGGGCAGGTGTGCCCGAGCCAGCGCGGGACGTCTAAAGCATCGGTAGCGGATACGCGACGAAGGGTTTTCCTGCCAAAAACCGCGAGGAATTGAGAGCTGCTGCCTCCGACCCTCCTCCCTCTCCAGCAATCCACCTCAAGCCCTACCTGCCTGCAATATCCCCCGAGTAAGTGTGAACGTCGTCTGTCCTACTCGTTGTCTTGGGGTTAAGTAAAATGAATAGTGTAAGTTAACGATTCGCTGTGTGACTGCTTCTTCCATCCATTGCTTGTGTGTGTATAATAAATCTGTTCTTCCTCCGTACTCTGTCTTCTTCTCTTTTCATTCTCTTTCGGTCGCTTTAGAGGTTTCCCGATTGAATATCTGCGGTGCGATCTGGTCAACGTCGGGTGGAATCGGGTTCTAATCGGGGAGTAACTGTTCGGACGCGGTAATACCAACCGCTTGGTAAAATAACATCTAAAACCGCGTCTGTAACAATTGGTTGTCAGGAGTTGGATTCGGACCTGGGACTAAATTTGTTAGGCCCAAATTTTGGAACACCAATTGTGTTAAGTAACAATTGGTGTCTGGGAGTGGGATTCGAGGCCCGAACCAAATTTTTAAAACGTGTAGAAAAAAATTTTTGGTCAAAATTACGAGCTGACGAAATTTGTTTTGTTTTAAAGAAAAACCCGAATTTTGAGATCGCGCCATGGACAATCAAGGCGATCGGATGTCGGTGGGAGAGATAGACGGGGTGGAGTCGACCCAGGACCTCGGGGAAATGTATGTGGAGGAAAGGGAGGAGGAGAAAAATGGCAATGGGGTTGAGGGGGTATCAGGTGCACAAAATGGCGCTCTCGCGCACGAGGTTGGGGCAGCTGCGGCCGCACCCTTTGTACTACCAACGGTGCTCCAAATGCAAGCCTTCATGGTCCAAATCATGGTGGAAGTACAGAAAGAAAACGCTAATAATGAGCGAATAATAAACAAAATGAGGGCTCAGACTGAGCAAATTGAAGCAACAACGAAAGCAATGAGGGCCGATAGGGAGAAAAGGGAGCAGAGGGACAGAGACCGCAAGTTGGGCGAAAGGGTCCCAGGGGTGCACGACGAGGTAACGCGGGTCGAAAAGTGCTGGTTGAGCGAAGCGGAGGAAAGCACGGGTACAATGATGGGGGTAGAAATCGCGACACGGGGTTTGGAAAAGCCGGCGACCGCTGAGGTAGAGGAGGGTGTTTTATTAAAGCCAGCGGTCGCCGAGGTTAATAAAGAAAAAGCAGTGCTGGGAATTAAAATTGAAGAGATGACGGAGGTAGCCCGGGAATTGCAGGGAGAAATGGAAAATGTACAAAGTCCCTGCTCACATCACGATGCTGTGCTTAACCCGAATGGAAGTTTGCAGGTTCGCGTGGAGAAAAGGATCCCCCAGGTGAGTCGTGCTGTTGTATATTGTGCGGGTAGATTTTGCAGGAGGATGTTTAGCGACAAAAGAATTTTCACGCGCTTGGGATCGAGGAGGCATCCGGGCGTTGGTGAAGGGTCCCGTGTGAGTGGAAATGGCACGCGTGGGAGGAAAAAGTGTGCGTCGGCGAGTGGGTGTGTTATAAAGTGTGGGAGTGAAACCGAGTGCGAGCGAGAATGCACGTCGGGGTGTACGGAGTGTGACACGAATAGTGAGTTGGTGATGGCGCAGGTGCGAGAGGGCACATCGGAGCGCGAGTGTGAAACCGAGTGCGAGCGAGAATGCACGTCGGGGTGTACGGAGTGTGACACGGAGAGTAAGGTGGTGGTGGAACGTGTGCGAGGAAGCACACCTGAGTTGGTCATGGCGCGAGTGTGGGAGAGCCCATCCGAGCGCATTAGTGGGTGGATGCAAGAGTGCACGCCCATGGTGAGTGTTACGGAGGACGTAACGGAGGAGAGGTGTGGACCAAAGTGTGCGCGAGAGGTGTGGTGTGTAACAGGGAGAGCGTTGGTGGAATGTACTGACGGCGTTGGAACGCCGGGTTTTGTGAGGGTGAAAGGGGTAGCGTATGCTTGTAAGCATGCAAGTGAAGCATCGACGGTAACCGGGTTAGCGGTTAGGGCGACGGATAGCCGATGCGAGCACTCGGTGCGAGGGGTGCTTTGTTGGGTGCGAGGCCCGGCGCGGGTCGATGCTGCGTCGCTTCTCTTCGAAGCGTCATTGCCGATTCGGGCTTGGCCCCGCCCCGCACGGTCGAGTCCGGGCTTTGTCGGGCGAGGCGACCGGTCCGGTTCAAGGGCGAGTGGGAGGAAGCGGCACGGTGCCCCCTCGTGGGGACGGGGTTCCGACCGGGGGAGATTGAGCCATCGGGCCCGGGACCGCAAGGTGCCGCGCCGAGATGGTGCGTGGAACCTCGGTCCAACCAAACCACCTCCCTTGAACCGAAAGCCGGACGGATTCAACCTGCAGGCAACCAAACCACCCGAATTCATTGCTCGGCTTTACGAACCGAGTTTAATGATGTCATGACGCACCGAGGCTAGGATATAGTGGACTGTGATGATGGTAATAGTGATAGTGATCGTGATTTGATACGAAATTTATAATAGTGGGTAGAATTGGCGGTAAATGAAAAATTTTTGATTTATTGAATTTGGACGAACAAAATTTATAGTGAGAGACCCCCGATGTGGTGGGATGGCAAATCCACCATCCCTCACAGACGTGGGGCAAATGCGCTATAGCTTATGGGGTTGAAATGGAAATAGCTTATGGGGCTTATGGCAGTGAAAACTAGCCTGGGTGGGTTAGGATATATCGTGTGTAGGGATCTAGCGAAGATGACATTAGGTGACGTTAAGGTTAGTTAGTGACAAGGATACCTGTAGTGGGGACGCAGGTAGATTAGCGTGGATGATAATGACGTGGGAGCGCAATAGTGTAAAGGGACGACTGGGAAGCGCAAGTTTCAGAGGGGAGTAGTTAGCTGAGATGATGCCGTGTGTGTGAGGATTGAACAGGTGTGATTGCACAGGTGTGCAACTGAACAGGTGAATGGAGCAGTGTATGAGGGAGTAGTGGTGATTGCGTGTTGTGTTGATCAAATGGTCCAGGAAGAAAGGAGGGTGCAGGTGGCACCAGGTGATTGCACAGGTGTGCAACAACAGGTGTATGTGGCTGTGTGGAATAACTGGTAGTGTGGAATAAATGGAGTATTGGAATGGATGGTCGTGGAGTGAGCATGGTGGAAATTGTGGAGTGGAGTGGATGGTGCGAAGGTGTGAATGGGGGAAGAGTGGACCCCCATCACGGATACCCGGGGCGGGTAGTGTAAGTGTTAGGTAGAGGGTACAGGTAAATTGTGGTTGGATATTGGCATCTGTGGTGCGAGGGAAAGAATGGTCTTTGGATGGGTGCATTAGTGTTGTGGAAATGGCTGGGCGTGTAGCCTGTTAGTGTGTGTAGTTGGTTTGGGCACTCCACCACTGTGAGGATGTCGGCCAGGTGAGGCCGCAGGTGGGCTCTGGGAGCCGGTAGTAGTTGTTGTGGATGGGGCCCGAGGATCCGGAGGACGGACCCGGGTAGCCCAGTGCCAGAGGGCACCAAGGGGTGACAGAGCCAGGAGAGGGGATTTCCCCAGTTAGTTAGGTTAGGGTAAGGAGCTAGGTAAGCTCGGGTGGCAACTACAGTGGTGGAGGTGTGCAGGTGGGTAGACCTGCTGGGAGAGCTACACGTCGCAGCCCAGAAATTGTGCGAAGGCACCGGGAGATGAATCGGGGGAGTGAGACCCCAAATTGAGAAGCACCAAAGTTTGGGCAATGGGAATTGGTTATCAGAACCCATAGTGTAAGTTGGCCAATGGATTGGCAGGGAGAGACCCCGGGTAGTGTAAAGTGTGTTAAAATCATTTAGAGGATAGTTAGGATGAAGGATCTCCTCGCACCATCTGCATCCACTCACCTGAGGTGACAGGAACTCCGCACCATGCCATGTTTAATTATTTTTGATGCAAATGTTTTGGATTGTGAGACGCATCATGACGTGGGTGTGACATTGTGCGTAATTCCATCTCTTCCTCCTTATGAGGATTGATGATGAATTTGGTGATGGCAAATTTTGAAGTAGAGGGATTGTGGAGACGAATTTGGTATAGGAGAAATATGGGGAAGACGTGACGGTAGTGACGAATTTGTAAATGGGTAGATTTTGTAAATATGGGGTAAGGGCAAGGGTAGGGTAGGTGACAGGGGGGTGACGTACGGTAGGGACGAGCTTTCTCACTTCGCCCTCCGTACGCATTTCGCCTTGCATTGCCTTATTGATGTGTACCCTTGTGACCTTACCCCTCGCTGAATTGTCTCTTTTGTCTCCCACATGACCTGTGCGCCATTGGGTGCTGAGGGGAGCGTGCGTGAGGTGGCCATTGTGCGCACGAGATTCCCAGAACCAGCATGCATTGCGTTGATGTACCACTTTATGGACCGCTGTTCTGCGGCCAAGTACCACTTGATGGACCCCAGGTTCTGGGGCAGGGCACCTCTGTTGGAGACCGGCCATAGTGGCCAGGGAATCTTGCTTGCGGACCTCGGAAAGGTGGCACCTATGCCAAACAGGTGGACCACCCTTAGTTGGCCCCTGTTGCCCTAAATAAAAATGGACACGAGTTGTGCTTTTTATATTTCCAAGTAGGCCGCATGAAGCCAGAAGACGTCGGGAAGAACATCGGCCCAGCAGAGAAAGAGAAGACCACCACCAGTTGTTTTGTTGTGTTTATTAAGAACCATGGTGACTGTGCACCGAGTGGTGCTTTGTGGTGCTTTTGGTGCTTTTGGGTGCTTTGGTGGTATTGGTACTGGTGCATCGATGCAATGCGTGCTGTCTCCTCCCTCCCAACAGGAATTTCTTTTTCTTGTTCCCTAAAAAGAAAAAAAACACAGGTCCTGGGTTGCGTTGTAAATAAGAAGTAACGTCACTGTAAATAATGCTCCCCACCGTAAATGTATAGTTTGAGAACAATTCCGTAATTCGGTTAGCTGTGGGCTTGAGTCTGTTAGACAGGGTGCAATGCAATAGGGGGACATACTTATTTGTGTTTTAAGATTGTCACACTCAGGGTCAGGTTAATTGTAGAGGGAATTACACCTACGTGTCACACTAAGTTAAAGTTTTGTAGGCCCGAGCACGGGCCTGAAGAAAGGAGGGTGCAGTGTAACGGTTTTGAGAAGTGTAACGGTTTTTTGAGAAGTGTAACAATTTTGGAGGAAGTGTAACGAATGTAAAAAGTATGGTTTTGTTATGTGTAACACCCTGGTAATGTAAATAATGGTCGCAGCCGTCCTCCTAGTTAATTCCATGAAACTTACACGCAGGCCACGATATATCTTTTTAAATAGTGTATTTCCTTATTCCATGTAGGCTAAATATATGTTTCCCACTAGATTGACTTTGCATTGTATCAAACAAAATAAGCGTAGGCCCTTGCAATTTCCCCAAACATCTCCGCTCTCCAAAGTTCCTTTCAAAAGAGGGGCGAGTGGTGTTCAATCCCGCAAGCCGCCATTGCCCATGTGCTAACCTCGGAGAAGAAAGGCGTGTCTCCACCTCGTCATAGAGGGGAGGAGTGAGCCAGCCCTAACAGCCAATCAGCACCGCGGTGAGCGACCCGGTAGGCGTGCCCTCGGAGCCGGCGGCTTGATTCCGCCCCGAGTGATAAAAGCGACTGTAAGGGACTGCTTCACCAGATGACCTGGGAGAGGAGCGAAGAGGCGGCACCAAGAGGAGCGGGGAGATGCGAAACGCTCCAAGCCAAAGAGGAGAGGTACTCGGAAAGGAAACCAGCTTTGGAGAGACGCGCTGAAAGGAGGGAGACGGCTCCACCAGAAGGAGAGGGGCAGGTGTGCCCGAGCCAGCGCGGGACGTCTAAAGCATCGGTAGCGGATACGCGACGAAGGGTTTTCCCGCCAAAAACCGCGAGGAATTGAGAGCTGCTGCCTCCGACCCTCCTCCCTCTCCAGCAATCCACCTCAAGCCCTACCTGCCTGCAATATCCCCCGAGTAAGTGTGAACGTCGTCTGTCCTACTCGTTGTCTTGGGGTTAAGTAAAATGAATAGTGTAAGTTAACGATTCGCTGTGTGACTGCTTCTTCCATCCATTGCTTGTGTGTGTATAATAAATCTGTTCTTCCTCCGTACTCTGTCTTCTTCTCTTTTCATTCTCTTTCGGTCGCTTTAGAGGTTTCCCGATTGAATATCTGCGGTGCGATCTGGTCAACGTCGGGTGGAATCGGATTCTAATCGGGGAGTAACTGTTCGGACGCGGTAATACCAACCGCTCGGTAAAATAACATCTAAAACCGCGTCTGTAACAATATATATATATATATATATACAGATTTGGCATTTAATATGGAATATTTTTTTGTGGGGGTGAACTTACTCTTCAAGATGACTTAGAACCAAAAGTTCATTGGAATTATGTTGAAATTATTCTAGATTTTGTTTATGTGACGTTCAAAAGAAACAAAAACCACATTTGACATTTCGAAGCAAATAAATTGATCCTCGAAAGTGATGTAAACTGATATCGAACTCAATTCATGGACAGTACTGTGATATACTTCTGTACGTTTTCCAGAAGTATCTCTTTATTTTGCACATTAGCCAAACATTTTTTCAACAAAAACAAAAGCTAAATTATGACTGGGATTACGGACAGTAAAATTACAGTTCAGTACTTCGTGTAACCTCCACGAGCATTCAGGAGAGCACGTACACGTTGAGGCATGCTATTCACGAGATTTGCCAAGGTTTGGACAGGAATCGCTTGCCATGCAGTGACAATAGTCTGCTGCAATTCACGCACAGAGGTCGGCTGCTGGTCCAAGTTGTCGATTTGATGCGTTAATTCTGCCCACAAGTTCTCTATCGGATTCATATCCGGGGACATGGCAGGCCACTTCCATATGCTCTACACCACGTTCAGCAAGAAAGTGTTGGATCATGCGAGCACGATGAGGCCATGCATTGTCATCTTGGAAGACAAAGTTTCCTCGAAAGGCTGCACGAGCAAATGGAAGCAATGTTTCTTCCAGAATGACCCTGTACTTGAACTGGTTCAGGTTTCCATTCAGAACAACCAGGTCAGTTTTGCCCCCTGCATGAAAAGCAGCCCAAACGGTCACCCCACCACCTCCAGCTTGGACTCTTGGCACTATACAATCTTCGTTGTGGGCTTCATGCACTTGTCTGCGCACTCGGACGCGGCCATCTTGACGATAGACCAGAAATCTAGACTCGTCACTGAAGGTCACGTGATTCCAGTGTCCTGGCTGCCATTGACGGTGCTCTCTGGCCCACTGCAATCGGCGCTGGCTGTTGTCTGGTCAGGCGTGGCTTTCTCAGGGGACGCCTGGCATGATAGCCTGCTTGAACCAGTCGTTGGTTGACTAGCCTTCTGGATACAGGCACATTTGTCAGTTGATGCCACTCAGCCCTACGCCGATTAGCTGACTTGGTTCGGCCATTGCAGACTAACCGGTGCAGCTGGCGATCATCTCTCCTTGTGGTTCTGCGTGGACGTCCTGGCCTCGGTATTGGAGTAGGGACACCCCTCTGAGCATTTCGTTTCAGCATCTTTGACACCTGACCTTGAGTGATGCCATACTGCCGAGCAATAGCACGCTGTTTCATGCCAGAATTTCGTAAATCCACTTCTCCATGACAAACAGCATTGTCAAGTTGACGGACCATCTCCAGAGGAAGCGGCAATAACTTTTGTAGATGTGCAGCAGTTGTTTTCCACTAATACAGAACGCAACAACCCTTGTATACCCGATTGTGAAGCCAATCGTCAAATGTACCTGTCCTTACATTTTGTCACGCCACCTGTGATATAATCCTGTTATTGACTTCTTGCTGCGAAAGCCATTCAGTGACATGGTTCTTTCAACAAAGACATCACCGAAGGGTAAAAAAAACTCACCAGATTGATATACTGAGTTCAGAAAGTAAACCCGTCAAGAAAAAGAAAAATTCCATATTAAATGCCAAGTCTGTATATATATATATATATATATATATATATATATATATATATATATATATATATATATATATATATATCCTACTATAATTCACCAAATGTCCGTCCGTCTGTCTGTCCATCCATCTGTCTGTCCGTATCGTAGGTACCGCAAAAACGGCTGAACCGATCGCAATGATATTTTGGGTGGGTAATCCTGGGAAAGCCTGGAGTAAAATAGGCTATATTGTTTTTTCAATTTCAGCTTTGGCCTCCAGCATTTTCAGGTTTGGACTCCAGCATAATGTTATTTTCCCGGGTGCCGCACAAACGGCTGCACCGATCACTGCACGGCTGCACCGATCGGTGCACAGTGAACTTGGATAAAGACCTTTTATGAGGACATGGGTTGAATCCCTGCTTGAGAGAATGCCAACCCCCTCCCCACAATCACGGTCATCTCTCCAACTCACAATCCCACAAGATATGCGGAAAAGACGACCCAAAACCAATTATCTTCTTTTTGATTCGTATATAAACATTATTAAAAGTAAATAATGACCCCCTTTCAAAGTTCAAAAGATGTGAGTTTAATCTCTACATGAGAGAATTCCACATAGCTATTTGGGCGGTGTATAAGCTAACAGATCGCTGTCTCCATCGATCTTGCCAAGGCCGTAACACCTATCGGCTCAAAATCCTTTTAACTGTTGAATTAGTAGTTTTTATAATGAAGGAAACACGTATGGGGAGTACATACAACATATCGATTGTGAATGTGACAGCTCTGAGGCGTCTTTCGTTTCTCATCGAATTATTCATTACATTCATTCATTCATTTAATGATCATTACGCTCATTCTTACGCTCATTAAACGTTCATTAAACATTAAACGTTGATTAAACGATTACGAAAATAAAAACGAAAAACATTACGAAATCTCTCCTCAGAAATCAGAATCCTTTTCGAAACTACGGAAGCCTCTCCTCATTGAAAGACACATGAAAGCCCGCTTGGAGTTTGCAAAAAAGGACCTGAAGGACTCTCAGACCGTGAGAAACAAGATTCTGTGGTCTGAGGAAACCACGATTGAACTGTTTGGCTTCCGTCTGGCCACTCTGCCATAAATCCTAGATCTGTGGAGTGTTGCAGTGATGGTTGTCCTTCTGGAAGTTTCTCCCATCTCCACACCGGATTTCTGGAGCTCAGCCAGAGTGACCATCGCGTTCTTGGTCACCTCTCTTACCAAGGCCCTTCTCCCCTGATTGCTCAGTTTGGCCAGGCTGCCAGCTCTAGAAAGAGTCCTGGTTGTTCCACATTTCTTCCATTTAAGAATTATGGAGGCCACTGTGCTCTTGGGAACCTTCATTGCAGCAGAGATTTTTTTTGTAGGCTTCCCCAGATCTGGGCCTCGACATAATCCTGTCTCTGAGCTCTGCAGGCAGTTCCTTCGACCTCATGGCTTGGTTTTTGCTCTGATATGCATTGCCAGCTGTGAGACCTTATATAGACAGGTGTGTGCCTTTCCAAATAATGTCCAATCAATTGAATTTACCACAGGTGGACTCCAATCAAGGTGTAGAAACAATTAAAGATGATAAAGACAAATGGGAGGCACCTGAGCTGAATTTCAAGTGTCATAGCAAAGGGTCTGAATACCACAGAATTGTTTTTTTTTTTTAATATAGCAAAGGGTCTGAATACTTATGTCAATGTGATATTTCAGTTTTTTATTTTTTAAATAAATTTGCAAAACTTTCTAAAATCCTGTTTTCTCTTTGCCATTATGGGGTATTGAGTGTAGATTGATGAGGGAAAAAATGAATTTAAACGATTTCAGCATAAGGCTGCAACATAACAAAATGTGAAAAAAGTGAAGGGGTCTGAATACTTTCTGAATGCGCTGTATGTCTAAATATATTGTCACTACCTTATTGAGTTGAAATTATTCTTTTTTATTTCAAAAGTAGTATATTTTCTGGTTTCTTACCATTGTTGCCCTAAATAATATGAATAACTCAACTTTGCTGTGGAATATCAAAGTGAAGCATCATGAGAGCAATAAATGATATAAATGCTTGTGTTGTTGATTTACCGTGCTGTCTGAGGCATGCAGGAGAACCCATCACGTGAATGATTGACACACACAGCCGTGCACTAAGATACAGACATTAATTTTACCATCATCTTTGCTCTTATTAATTCTCATTACTTTGAAATGTCAAGTGCCAAAAGCACTCAAGCGTGTGGTGTGGCATACAGGACAAAATAATATCTATAAAAAACACCCATCGGGCTTGTTTAGAGCTGTTATTGCGCCTCTGGATAGCACGACGATTGGCTGCGACAAAGACAGAAAAGACATCAAGAGGTGAGAGCATTTTGTACTCAATATGACGTCTATTTTTATGTGGACATTAGGTGACGATTTGTACCAAGACATGCCAGAGACCTACAATGGGCTGAAGATTGGGAGATTGAATGCACCGTAGGCAAGAAAAGGCTCACTGTCTTGTTCTGCACAACATCGACCCGATAGATGGATATAGGTATCGTCATCATGCATTATCTGCCCTATGTTATATGCAAATGCTGCTAAAGCAGCTTTCCGGGCAGAAATATACTGGCTCTTTTGCTTTGGCCTTCCAAATAGGATTAGATGTCGATCAGGGAAGCAATTAGGAATACTTAAACATGATGCATACAATGTACCGGATGAAGACCACTATGTGGTTGTGACGTCATACCTGCACAACCTGCCTACTGCACAGCTGTGCTAACTAGTAAGTGCTGCATTCGTTTTGAAAAGCTGCCTCTGAGCTGTTGTCTGCCTAGATTATATTGTGTCACCTGAACCACCCTTTTCATACCTGGATGCAAATGCAACAGGCGTCAAAATGTGAATTGCCCGTGGAGGCTGTTTTTGTCTTTTGACAATGATGTTGCTGATGATGTGTCAGGATATGCAAGGAGGAATCTGTTACACTTTGCATTTTGAGCTGAATTTGTTTTGCTGCTGGTTCCTGAAGGCAGCATCATCCTCTTGTTCGTCCATTAATTTTGTGTTCTGCTTTGACAACCTTTGCATTATGTCCTTGTGTCTTCAGGCTTCAGGAAGTGTTTTCAACTTTGTCGCATTTTTTCACCTTTAGTTTTTTTTAATACATAAATGCTTTATCATTTGAGAAATAAGAGTCCAAAACCGATACATCCAATCTAGGCTTGCACCCTCTCACTTAGGTAATTTTAGAAGGGATCTCTCTTAAGGACAGGGTTGTTATCCGTGACTTGACCGGCCTGTTTAGATTACTGCAAGATGAAGGCCTCCATTAATTTGGTCCATTCTGTACTATATTAAATACAATTTGAGGCCTTTCTACTCCGGTCCTTTTTCAATTTCTTCTCTCCATTTGATATTTTGTCTACCTCTGATTCTTCCAGGGCTAACGAGTCGGTAGAGTTTTTGGAGAGGTTTCTGGATTGTAAATCTTGGTGTCCACCAGTTGCGTGTTCTTGATATTCAGGTCCAGCACAGTTCCATTTCAGGTTGTTTTTTATTATTATGACCACCATGTGAATGAATTTTGTTTTTCTCCGATACATTGCTTTCTCTTCTGTCCTTTTGTGTTGTGCTAAGACAGCATCTTTTTGTGGCTCTTTGCATGGTGATCACCTTTTGCAAAATCTTCTTGGTTCGAGAACGCATTTCACTGCCATGTCATTGCTGGCAGAAAACATTGATTGTAAACGTTCCTTCTCAGACACAAAATTGCTTTTTTTTCTTTTTTTTTTAATGCTGCCCATTATGCTCGAGTGGGTCCCTTCACTTCTTCAAAGGGATCCATATCCATTTGTATGAAGTGTCTTAAGTAAGTCAAATTTCTGGTTTCTTCATATTTGCAATGATCAATATTATTTGAATCTCTTCCTTTTTTGCATGGCGTTTGAATGATAATTCTGTCTCTGTCATTTTCATTTCAGTCCATTATTTTGACTAATCAAATCGAGCTCTTCCCATTATCATCTCAAATATAAAGCTGAGTTTGTGTCTGTGGGTGAGTCCTAAGACCGCCCATTGTCCACTTTAGTACACTCAACATCACCTCTGGGTTTATGTACATTTTAAAAACTAAAACCGCGTTCAAGACTGTACAGGTTATGTTTTCATTACAAGGATAATAGTCATGATTAATATTTGAACCCTTTAATTAAAAACTGGTCTTTTGTCAACGTTTTGGATGTACAGTATGCTGTCAAGATGTCCAGGGGTGTTTAAATGACCAAGCAGCTACCTAATGCTTACCAAGCTGTTCGTTCCCTATCAACAGTTTAAAATTGAGTGCTTGCTTGAGTGCTTAAGCCACTTGAGTGCTTGCGTCACCCCTCCTCCTGCTCTCCCCCATTCCCTTCCTTCCCTGCTCTTCCCCTACTCTCACTCCCCTCCTCTCAATATTCCCATCAGCGAAGCAGCCCTGCGTTGCCTGGCAACGTCGGGTACCTTTGCTAGTGCAATATATAACTAGGAATTTTTACCCTTCGCTTTGCTGATGGATTTTTTCAAAAGGGAGCATCTTGTCCTTCACAAACATTCTGCTCTATTCTCTATAATGGTGTGTTCCATTACCATGCAGCTTGTAGAGAGTTTGCCAAGTGGCTTAAGCACTCAAGCAAACACTCCATCGAAATGGTTGATAAGGAGCGCTCATCTGCCGGCTGATACCTCCACACTGGCCCTAGGTGCGGACCATATGGGGCACCTCTGTCTGCTTTTGAGGCCATCCAGACGACCTGCTGGATCCAGACGACCTATCAATGGTCGTATACATAGGATGGCAAACAAATTGATGATTTCATATTGAGAGAAGAAAAGTCTTGACATGAAGAGCAATAATGAATTATATTACCTTGCTTACAAAGGTAAGTAGGATGACCAAGCTGTAATTGAGGAGATCCATCATAGCACCCTTGTTTCAAATTGAGATAATGTTTGTAATTGTCCACAATGAAAGCAGACATGGTCTCACGGAGTAACTGATTTAAAACATAGAATGGGAAGTACTTCAGGACCAATAAACCGATACCATCTGAACCAATAGCTAAGGAGTCGTCAAAGGTGGCCAGAAACGTCTACATCTTTGCAGGTAATAGGACACGATAAACTGCGGATGAGTGTGTCATCTATCTATAATTCCAGTAATCTCTGTGTGTGTGTCTGTGTGTGTGTGTGTGTGTGTGTTTGTCTGTGACCGCTGTTTCTCGACAACCACGGGTCCGATATACTTGAAACTTGCCAGGTATATTGCTGGGGACCTGAGGATGTGCCTTTTCAAGGTTTCATATTAATCGGAGAAGTAGTTACCGAGCTATGGCGATTTATTTACCAAACTCCGCAAGCCGTTCGCTTTGGACCAAACCATTTCATGTAAATAGAGGGGGGGGGGGGGGGGGGATTGTCACCGTACTCGCAAGCCGTTCGCTTTGGCTTTGCGAATGGACCAAACCATTTCATGTAAATAGAGGGGGTGGGGGGATTGTCACCGTACTCGCAAGCCGTTTGCTTTGGCTTTGCGAATGGACCAAACCATTTCATGTAAATAGAGGGGGGGGATATAATTTTAGATATATATATAGTACGGGCATGCCCTAGTAGAGGAAATGGAGATATTAAATGAGTAATTGGGGAGCCATCTGCCTTGTGAACCGTCAAGCACACTTTTGCCTTGGCAGATGTCTGACGACTTTGCTTTCAGCCAGACATGATTTGAAGAGTGGGGAGTAGAAGAAGAGCAAAATAAGTTAGACGTGTTATGTCCAGGAATGAATTTGATCCATTAGGGTAGATGTTTGATAGGAAAGAAACTAAATGAGTAAGATCTGGAGCTTTGCCGAATAACTCAGCGAAGGTAGAGAGCTGAGCCACAGCCAGCTTGGATGGTGGCAATTGAACCCCACACAGACCAGGAATAGAAAGCCGGAATGGGAAGATACCTCGGAGTTTATGTTACCCAAGAAGGCATCACATAATGTGATTTCCAATTAATCAATCAGTTATGGTACTTAATATTGCACATGCCAGTTAAGACAAATGTTTTTTATTTTTAAGTCGAATGACCCACTGAAGAAATCATTTTGTCTTAATGAGAATCTCCTTACACTGTGAAATGTCATCTATAAAATGGTAAATATCACCCCAATTTCCAAGAAACGTGTGAAGATGGATCTTCTCAATTATATACCGATCAGACCTCTTCCCATTGCATGCAAGGTTGTGGCATTCATTATTGCTGCTGACCTCAAGGCCTATATCTTCCCAAAATCTTTAATATCAGAGCACAAATGCGGTCTCTGTCCTAGCCAATTCACCCTTCACTTGCTTTTCCTACAATCCTAACAATGGATGAATTCCTTGAACCTCAAACAAGAATCCAAAGCAATCTCCTGAGCATTTAATGCCAGTTGGTACTGAGTTATACTCAACAAGCTCTGTCTGCTAATGGTGTTAAAGGCCCACTCCTTGTCTGGTTGGCAAACTTCTCTGGGGACACCAGTAGGTGTAATTCAGAGATGCGGATGCTCATTTTGAACCTTTGAGCTCACCATTTTTCTTTTAGACATCACAATTCTCGAAGCACATTCTGCGAGCTTATGCCACTCGATGAGCTCAAATGAAACTCTCAACACAACCTTCAGGAGGGTCAGATATTGTGCAAAACATTCAACAAAGCATGTCCTTTCCCCTATGCTTTTAAGCCTTATGTTGGCTTAGCGGTTAGGGTGCTGGCTTGGGATCCTAGGATCCTGGGCTGAGAATCCCAGTCGATCACTGAATTAACACCAGGGGGGCTGACTCAGCCTGTCATCCTTCCGAGGTCGGCAAATTGAGTACCAGGTCACTGGTAATTCCCTGTGTGTCGCAAGAGGTGACCAACAGGGTTGGAAGGGCATCCGGCCATAAAACATAGCTTCAAAAAGGGGACCAAGGTGCCCGAAAAAGGCAAACTCCTGCTCTGCGGGGAAAAATTGCCTCTAAAGGTGGTTCTTTCCCTTATGCTTTTGGTAATATGTTGCCATGCCAATTAAAGAGGAGGCTGATCCTAAACCTTGATGTTGTCATTTTGGGATTTGTAACACTTAAAGAATACATGGGTATTTGTAATTCAAATTTAAAAGTATCGTGGGATAATAATTTATTGCTGGCACAGCCAATAATATTCAGGAGTATTGCTTACTATTTGTAACACATCACGTTTTGCATCTCTTTGAGACATTTTGTTAAAACTTGAATTTCACACTCCTTTAAGATTTCGAAAACATGCGATTTTCAATTTAATGTGATAGTTGTGCCATTTTATTTAATTTCTGCCTTTTCAGCACGACAAAAAAATTGTTATGCATTTGTCATTGTTTGCTGATATGCCTGAGCAGAAATCGCTAAGCATTCTGTTGATAATACAGTCGTTCTTGGTTTGTTTATCAGACTAACGATCTGTAATTATAAAGCAACTTTCCTGCCAATATTGTGACTAAAATATTAACAGTAGAATGAGGAGGAAACCATCACCAAGAGGGTTGATCGACACAAAAGGTACAGTATGTAATGTCACATGAATTATTATACTTTATATCACTATGGAGGTGAATTGCTGCACAGTTAATTAGCAAACGCAAACCTATTAACAAAGTACAGTAGCTAGAAAATGAAAAAAAATCCCCATAACTTGGAAGAGTTGTCTGGTGGTGGTGGTGGTGGTGGTGTGTGTGTGTGTGTGTGTGTGTGTGTGTGTGTGTGCGTGTGTGTGTGTGTGCAGACCACAAATTCATCGTATTCATCATATCGTACCTTGAGGGTAGATATGGTTTATTTAAGGTAAGATGTGCATGATTTAATTATATTATCATATTATTGAGTGTGTAAGGAAAGTTGTAAATATATGATAATACATTAAATCCTATAGCGAGTAAAGTTGGAATAAATGATGTTGCATTGATGGGTTGACTGACTGCCTGGACGCAACTGAGGTTGTGGATATACTGATGTACCATCTATTGATGTGGATCCATGATCGAGGTTGTGGATCCGCCGTTTGGAGAGGTCCTGGGCTGAAAGGATCGAAACCTCAAGGAAGAACGGTGCCCAACTGCTGATCGGTGCAGGCGGGAATCTAGTCAATTGCTTACAGGTTAACGTTCTTGCTTTAGGTAGAGGAACTATGTTTTGAGGTTTACAATGTAAATAAAGTTGAATATGGGATGTTGTGAAATTAACATAATTTACAGCAATCCTTTAAATTATTTATATTTAAGTTTAGGAACAACCAATACTGTACAATTAATTAAATGCATTTTAAAATAAGAATTTAATAAGAGAAATAAGAATTGAAAATCATAGGAGATATAATTTTGAGGAACAAAAATAAAAAAACAAGATGTATGCTCGTAGTGTATATATGTTGTTTCTGGGACACTCTCATTTTACCATTGACTTACATGTTAATTTTCCTCTTAACCTCATTGCCCATTAACACCTCTATTTCTCCCACCCTCATCTTTATGAACCTTTTGTCTATAGTACCTATCCTTAATGTTGTTCATTAGACCACTCAAACACTACAAATATTTGTTTTCTCTTATAGACCTATAAATCCTTCTTCTACATATCATCTGGCAGATTATCTTTGACCCACTCAAACATCGACCCATTCACTTCCATGTTAATTTTCTTCTCACCTCTTTACGAACCTTTTAGCCTTTTGACACTCAAACAATGATTCCCCCTTGGTCTTATGGTACTCTTACTATCAATGATCCCGAGTAGACCACTCAAACATTGATCCTACAAATATTTGTTTATGCGTGGGAAATAATTTAATTCTCTTGCCACTCCCTTCACCATCTAATATATTAACAAAAAAGATGTTTGAGTTTGGTTCTTTATTAAGATATTTTAACTGAGCTAAGATAAAATGGTAAACCTCCCTCAATGTTCTTGTTTGAGCGCCTCCAGTGCCACATACCATTTTAAAATTAAAGTATATATTTTCCTGACAACCATCAAAGTTTTCCGTCCACTCAAAAATATTTCCATCTTTTTTACCCAATTCACCGGTATTTAAATTAATTCTCTTATTTGTTTTGTAATTTTTTTTACCAGCTGTCTTTTCAATTATACCTATTTGATATTTTTCACATTCGTTATGTTTACCATTTATATACCAAGGTTGATTACACCTCCACTCTTTAGTCTGGTTGGTACTTGGTTCTATCATTTATATAATAGTAAAAAGGTGGCGGTAGCCCGTTAAAATCCCTAACCCCCCCTTTTTAAACTTATCACTTATATACTTATATAACCATAAGGGAGACTATCAATTCCATTTTCTAAAATAAACCTCTTATCATCAAAACCCCCCAATGCTTTCTTATTCACCTCTTCTGAATATAATTTATGTTTATAACTTCTTATTCCATTAATCTTTCTAAACTCTTCTTTCTTTGTTGTTAAACAGTTATAATAATCCTTAAAGTTTATTGTTTCTTTAATAACATTTTTCTTTACACCTTTTAACTTCTTATCAGTTTTTTCAATGTTATTCACAATGTATTTATAAGCATAAGCCTTAGACCTCAATCCCACAAATTCACTCATGACATTTCCTCCTAATTCATCCTTAAACTTTCCAATCACCTTTTTATTTTTAGAAGAGAACAACTCACTCTCTGGACTGTAATTACTAGTGTCATAGATATTAATGTCCTTTTTCATGTCTGACTAAACATCATCAGTATTAATTTGTAAAATAAAACTATCTGTATCCATATAAAGTAGATTAACATCATTTTGATATTTATTCCTCAAGTTATTATAAAAGTAATCATACATTAATGACTTTGATAAATCAAGAATTGATGTTCCAATATAAATAGGTTTGTCCATTTCAATACTCTCTTTAATCAAATGGATCGCACAAAAGTTCTCAGTAAAGACCTCAGCTCTAGTAAAACTCGGTCTATTAATTAATTTTGATGCTTGTTTCCAAGATGTTGATAGTCTGATATTTTGTCTTTTCCTCACATTTTCCATGGTCTTACCAAAGACCGCATTATTCATCAATTTATAAAAGTCTTTCTCAAAATCTGTTTTTGACTCTGTTCTTCTTTGTGTATTAAAATCAATGTACCCCTTTAACCAATGCATTTGATTGAACTTTAGAACCCTATGAATCTTCTCTACTCTTAGACCTTTTGATAAATATTGTCGCAAATTTCTTTGGTGTAGAACATAATTTTTCTTGTTATATAATGTAGTAAGTAATTTTTCTGTTGATTCACCTATATTAAATGATTGTTGATAATCACTTAACCACTCCTTCTTTGGACTTTCCTTTTCACAAGCAAATGGGAGATCTTTGTGTAGGTTATGAAGTTCCTCTGGATATTTCAAATCAACTTCAAAATAATAACCAACCTTTGAATCATCCAATTCTTTTTGTGTAGAGATACATACATCTTGTAAAACCTTTTTGTAATCTTTTTCCTTTACCCATCTAAGTTTTCCATAAGGAAGAGCCTGAGACATTGCCCACCCATACAGGTTGTTTGCATCATAATACATCAAGTAGGAGCTCTCTACCAATGGATCATAATTTGGAATGTACTTGTTATTTGCTTTAGCATATCTCTTTGAACAGACTTGTGAAATTCCTCCTCTCTTTGCCTTTTCAATCATCAAAAGCATATCAACATCGGTTATTAAATCCAAAGCTTGTTTTGTCATTTTCAACATCGCGCTCCAAGCCAATCCAGGAGCAGTGTAACACTGAGCAGGATCCAATCCATATCCAGAATGACAGATTGTTCTGAAAGCCTCAAACACATCAGCCAACAAAAGCACATCAGTTTTGAGGTACAAATCGTGATACTCACCAAGATTCTTAATGTTATATTTTTTCCAAACATTTTGTGCGTGTACATAATCTTTATCAGATATATGACTATTATTTAATTTGTTATAGAAATTTTCTTTTAAAGGAAGTTGTGTTTCATTGAATCTCTCAAATGAGTCCATATAGTCATAGGGGTAAATTCCCTTTTGTGTTAGTAAATCTTTATCTGAAAAATACTCTGAAAGACATGGAAACTCTTTTAGATTTTGAACCAAGTTAGCCAATGGACTTGCCATGAATTTAAATGTATCAAGAAATCTAATATGAGTAATAGGAGATGTGTGAATTGTTTTTGTGAATGAAATGTATTTCTGATCCGTGTTTGGAATTGCTGAGATACTTCCAGAAGTCTTTGAGAGTTCCTTGATAAATAGATGTGTATCATAATGAGCGTTGTTATGAAGAAAAACAGGAATGAAAGAGGGGAGTTTATAATTAATATTACAACTTTGATGAGCCGGACCTCTATATTTACCAGTGAGATGACAATGGTCTCTAACCTTTAGACCTTTACCAATTTTCTTCTCACAAATATGACAGGCAGCCTTTGGCTGTCTAAATTCTCTTTTTTCTTTACTTGTTAAGGACATTGGTTTATTGGTTTCTCTCATTATCTTGGTTAATCGAACACAGTCTTTTTCTAGTCGTTTCACAAACTCCTCTGGGGTATTTGAGCCTCTATACATCTCTAACTTGTGATATTCATCACCAACGGATGATTTGATATAATAACAAAAACCACAAGGAGTATGTTTTTGATATTTATTTGTGTATGATTCTTTTGGATCTGGAGAAGCCGTATCAATTTTTTCTAAAATACTTTCAAAATCAGCATATATAACAAATGGATGTTTTATTGTTTTCTTTTCATCTTTGAATGTGATCTTTGAGCCTTTTTTAGGCATGTTGATTACCGTTGATTTATGTTCACCACAATAATTTGAATGTTTATCTAATCTTTCTTGTGTATGGAAGAAGTTAAGACAACGCATACAAATATATATTTTATTTGTTCTTTTATATACTTGTGGTTTTATTAATTTTGTAATATCTTTGATGTATGTATAATGTGAATTTTCGTCTGAATTAAAATATAGAAGATTAATATGAGTTTGTTTACAATTGTCAGAAAGCTTTAAAACCTGAATGTTGTTTGTTTCTGTTAGACCATAAACATTAACTGATAAATTATTCAACTTTTCGAATTTAGGAATATCATTTAAAGTCATCGGAAACTTTAGATCTTTCGTATTTAATGTATTCTCATATTTTTTATAATGAGATACTCTTTCATCATGAAAATGTGGAGGATGTAAGTGTGCTAGAATAGCCCAGAGAAAACATTTATTGTCTTTATTTTTGATATTGATAACTGCTTTTCTATTTTTGATAACACTGGGTAAATCAATGTAAGAAGAAGCTTTTAGACTTAGAGGATCTGATTTAAGAATATGAATGTCTATGTAAATAATTTTTCCTATATTGAATCCACTTCCTACGATTGAATTATCCACATCTTGCTCTTGTTTAATATATAAACAAGTATATAACAAGTATACACAGTTTATAACAAGTATATATAAACAAGTATACACAACAAGTATATAAAAAAGTCGGGCGTGAGGGGCGCGTCCACTAATGGAACGCCTCTCGCTTCCCAGATCGAGGGCCACGTGGTCAGGAGAACCTCGTCCCTTCTGGTTGCCTTGCCGTCCCACCGTGAGCGCTGGTCAGGGTGTACTTCAAACTAAGCTTAAGTGTCAAGCGTTAAGTTCCTCCTTGCCCTCGCAAGGGAAAGGCTAGGGTCAAGCTCTTCCAAATTTCCAAACACTAGAAATCGGACGTCTCAAATTAATTAATTAATTTGTTAATACATCTCAGTCGCCCGCGACCTCTCCAGCGCGGGCGTCGAACCAGTTCATTCCCGGTGCGACCTGGCCGAGTATCGGCCCGACCGTGGCCGAAGCCGTTGATTCCGCCGTAGCACGCTAACCCGTAGGCTCGCGCGTCCCTGGTCCGACGGGGCTCCGCGGGTGTCCTACCGTGCCTGGCGCCGCTATTCTCTCAAACTTCCGGTAGTAGGTGCCGGTGCCCGGGGACGGAGTTCGCTGTCTAAACATGGTAGCGCTAGGCCAGTGGGACCGCCGGGACCCACGTGCACTCACAAGTTGTTCTGCGCGTGGGCGGCAGTATCAGACCGGGGCGCCCAAACGCTCCCCGGCTAAAGTTCATCCTGAAAGCGCCCACATTGTGCGGACAAACCCCACCAAGTCGAGGCCACGTGGTCAGGAGAACCTCGTCCCTTCTGGTCACACTTTGCCTATCGGCCGGCCTCGAAGACCGAAATTGTGTCGGTTACCGATCCTTCGGGTTCGGAACTATGCCACCCTAAAAATTTTTGCCTGTTTAACCTGCCTGTTTAAACCTGCCTGTTTAATAAGTTCATCATAGACTCCTGATGTTTTAAAATCTTGATATGAAGATATAAAGTGTGGCTCAGTTCTCATGTATGGTGTATCTATAACTCCTTCGTCCTTTGTCATTTCTAATTTTACTCCCATATAAAATTTAAGTGGTTTCATTTCTTTTAGTGTTTTTTCAATCAACGTTTGAACAGCAGGTTTAACTATTTCTACAGCATCAACTATAGACTCTGGTTCAGGAGGTTTGAAGTTAAAGACTCTTATTTTAATATGTCCTTTGAATGCACCATCAGAGTTTTTAGTTGTGATAAAATTTGATAAATGTTGATTTGTTTTAAGATGGATTTCAAAGCCTTTCTTGAGGATATTTTTATTACAGGCAGAACAGTGTTTTGTTTCCTTCTGAATAGGAGATAGTAGGTGAAGTAGATTAAATGTGTGTTTGTTAGTTTTAAGGTGTCTTTTGTATTGTTTATATTCTTGTTCACAAACGTCGCAATACGTTGCTTTGATCATATTTATATAGCAAAATTATACTTAAAGTAAAACACCTTTTTAGAGGCTTTTTTAAAGATGAAACTGTGCTTAAAGTAAAACACTTACAGAAGAAAGTGCCTTTTTACAGGCTTTTTATATATGAAACTATACTTAAACTAAAACACTTTTTCACTCAGAATCATCTGAGTCATAACTATCACATGAATACTCAGAATCATACTCAGAGTCATCAATAAAGCTACTCTCATAACTATCATTTGAGCACAAACTATTAGCATCATAACTATCATTTGAGTTCAATGAAATACTATCATCACCATCGTCCGAGTTCAATGAAATGCTATCATCACTATCGTCCGAGTTCAATAAAATAGTAAAATCTTCACTGCTGTAATGATTCATATTTAATTAGCAGGAAAAACATTCCCATCAATATCTATATACTTTCTTTCATTAACAGATTCAATCTCTACATTTTTAATATCAAAAGTTATCTTTAAATAATCTCTAACTATCATAGAACGAAATGACATTTCACCAGAAATATTAACATCATTCATTTTACTAAGATCTACACCCTTTGGATTATTAAAGTAAATACAAATTTCTCCACGAGTATTGTTGATGGTCTTATCATTCTTTTTCAAAGTATCGCGATCGATCACTTTTTCAAGCTTTGAATAAATTGTCAGGAGTAGAGGAGAAACTTTTGTTCGATTTACTTTAATGGATGTCTTTCCAGGTATAGTTAGAGCTCTTCCTTTAAATGAAATAGAGGGGCTCATGTTATTTTTCATAACTGGTTTTACCCAAAAATTTCCATATTTATCTTTGTTCAATTTAACATCTTTGACATATTTTTCTATATCTTTCACCGAAGTAGAGATTGATTGAAATTTGTCTTTTGTGCTTTGAAACATTGTATTTATTAATGAATAAACTTGCGTTTAGTTTAAGTAAAAATTTACCATATAAATATGATAAGTTCTGAAGGATATTTAGAATTTCCAGACTCTCCATATGATAAATTAGAGAATTGTCCGGCTTGTGATAGAATAGGGCTTAATAATGAGGGTTCATATAAACAATGTATTTTCTGTGATTTAATTTTAATTAATGATAATAAAAAATATATAAATATATATAACTCTTTTAAATTAGAACCAAAAATGAATTACTTTACAAGATTAATAAGAGAGATGAATGTTAAGTATTGTGATGATAATACACCATTTCTTTCAAGGGAAGAGACTATTTGTATTGAGGAAATGTATAAGGGTTTAATGATATTTATTATTCAAAATAATTTTAATGGAAATGTTAATACAAGATACTATATAAATAAAATAATGAATTATTTTGAAATTAAACCCGAACTCAGGATAAAATATAGAGTTTCTAAAATAGCTCAAAAAAAGTTAGATGACTTGTTTTCCAAATATATAAATGAATGATTTTTTACCCGTTTGGGAAAATAAGATAAAATTTAATAACCATAAAAACATTCCAAATTCATTGAGATGTCTAATAGTTGGTTCAAGCGGATGTGGAAAAACCTGTTTGCTTTTAAAGATGCTCCTTGGTCCTAATTTTTTAGATTATGATAATTTAATAATTTTTACGAAGTCAAGTTTTCAACCCGAGTATCAACTACTATCACAAGGTTTTAATGCGTCTCTTAAAAAGGAAGACATTATCGGTTTATTTAAACTTCAAAACAAACTAAATGATTATAATATTGAAGATATAATACAATTATTTTGTGATACACAGAAATCAAAATCGAAACCAAAACCCATAACTTGTATTCTCAGTGATAATACGGATGATATACCTTCACCTCAAGATTTAGATAAATCAAAAAAGAACCTCGTCATCTTTGATGATTGTGTTAATGAGAGAAACCAAACAGTAATGGACAGCTACTATACAAGAGGGAGACATTCTTCTTGTAATTGTATTTATCTTAGTCAGTCATATTTTCAACTCCCTCGACGCTCAATAAGAAACAATGCCAATACTTTTATTTTATTTAAGTTAAATTCAATAGATGTAAATAATTTTTGGAGAGATAATTGCTCTACGTTATGTAGTAAAAAAGAATTTGAAAATTATATGAAACACACGATTGGAAAATATAAATATATTGTTGTGAAACAAGATGAGATATTAAAGGATGTATTTTTATTTTAAACATAATTACATATATAAATGATAACTATTATTATTAATCTTGTGGGTAAATCTGCTTCAGGAAAGAACTTTCATAAATCTAAACTCTTGAATAGCAAAAATGAAAAGATTGTAAGTTTTTTTTTTAAACACCCTATGATTCGTTTTGTGAGTACTACAACCAGAGCAAAGCGACCAGGAGAAGTAGAAGGGAAAGATTATTACTACATTTCAATGGAGGAACATATGCGATTGAGGAACGAAGGTCAAATATTTGAGGAGGTCTCTCTTGGTTCTACAAAATATTCACATTGTAAGAGTGAGTTAAGTAAAGTAAAATCTAATGGTCTTGGGATTTTAGAAACTAATCCTGAAGGCATGAGACAAATTATTAAACAATTGTGTGGTGATGGAGTTAAGATTTTATCATTCGGTTTTGATATCGATGAGGAGACTCAACGCAAACATATGAAAAGCAGAGATACAAGTATTAGTGAAGAAGAAATAACAACTCATATTAATACCAATAAAGAATTTGATGAAATATTTAAAGAAAAGGATTTATTTCAACACATTTACTATAATGATGAAGAAAAGGAAAAATTTTCCCATTGACCTTTACAATTCATTAAATGATATTTTTCAATACTAAATGAATGCCGAAGAAAGAGCAAGAAAGTTTAAGGAACATCAACAATTAGTTTCAAAAGTTGTTAAACAACAGGAAGGGATAAAGAAGAAACGGAGACAAAAACTGACTGGCGAAGAAGTCTTTGAAAGAAAACAAGAGAAATTCTTTAAACCACTTTTGAAAACTCAACACTCACCTACAGTTCCCACAGTAGAATTTACTCCAAAAAAACTTCAAATGATCAAAGATTTTAGTCAAATGACAGAGCAAGAACTTGGAGAATTACAATATGATGATGAAGGATTATTTCGGAAACTTGAGGAGGTAAATCAACCACCTAATTATGTTGTGGAAGCTCTTCAAAACAATGAATATTCGGCGGGTTCAAAAACCAGAGCAGGTCTCATTCCAACAGAAGAACCAGCACAGTTCCATCTTGTGAAAGAAAAGTTATTGATATTTAATGATAAATTGGTGTTCTTAAGTTCTGCTCAACCAAATGTTGAATTAACTCCAAGATTAATGTTTCTTCTAACAAACTCCGGATTCAGCGGTTCAAAATATTTTGAGGAACCACTTGATATGGAAAGAGAGGAAGATAGGGTATATATTGATTTACTAAATGCACTTGATTATAGAGTTTCTGTTGCTGGTAAAAGTAAGAAGAATGAGAAGGAGAAACATATTATTGATGCTTTAAGTAAGCTTGGTTCGGGTGTTAGCTTTCTTCCAAATGACCCATCACAATTAGTTAATAGGTTATTATTGTTGTTAGGTAGTAAGAAGGCTGGAAACAACAATTGTTTTAATGAAGCATCTGCCATTTTAGATCAGTTGATGAATATGAAAATAATTAATAAATGTCAATACAAAGATATTTTATTAGATATTAAATAAGATGAGAAGCACAATTCTTAGTTTTAATTTCACAACGAGTGATTACACAGCTTCATTTCCTTACCCACTACAACTTGACCCCCTTGTCTCATATGAGGCTTCTTTATTGTCGATGGAAACTTATAATACACTTTTTAATATCACAGAGAAAAACAACAAGTTTAGTTATAATCCAGGAAGTGAATATAAAACTATAACCGTTTCACCCGGAGCTTACGAGATTTCTCAAATATCTTCTGAAGTCTCTCGCCTTATGAAAGAAAAAGGGGATGAACCAAAAAATATGGTAATAGATATTCAAAAACACACTTCAAAATCAACTATTAAACTTAAAAATAATTATAAAGTTGATTTCACGATTGAAAATTCGTTTAGAGAGCTATTGGGTTTCTCTTCAAAAAAGATTGAAAATAACGGGACGTTTTACAGTGATAATGTTATCCAAATATCCTCCGGTATAAATTCAATATTAATTCATTGTGATTTGATTGATGGTGCTTATAACGATGGAATAAGAACAAATACAATATTTTCATTCAGTGCATACTCAACCCCGATTGGTTATAAATTTAATATGGAACCAAAAAATCTTGTCTATTTACCTGTGTCAGGAAAAACCATATACAGAGTAAATTTTAGGATAACCGACCAAGATAATCGTATGATATCCTTTAATGATGAAATTATATCCATCAGAATTCACCTACGTGAAGTTTTTCAATAAATAAATAATGGTTATTGTGAGAAAACACGAGTTGGGAAAATATAAAATAATTACAGGGGAGGGCATGTACCTTTCACCATACTATAAGGGTGAAGGTATGTTTCTTGGGAGAGGATACTATAAACCTAAGAGACAACGAGGTGTAGGTCATCAATTTCGAAATAAAGGAGATGGGATAATTGATACTCTAATGGGTATTGGTTCAACCATCCTTAAACATAAAGACCTAATTGGTTCAACTGCTTCTGCCATGGGTTCAGTTGCGGGTGCTATAAAGAGTATAAAAGATGCTCAAAGGAGTCTCATAAATTACAAGCAATCAAAGAAATAAAAAAAGGTAAAACTCAACTATCTTCACAAGAACGACAAAAAATCATTAAAATACTTGGGTCAGGGTTTCAACAATTTTAATGCTATATAAATACAAGTATGGAAGCGATTGATAGTATCTATGATTTGGATGATACGATTATCATTTCAAACTCCACTAAAAAGGAAGACTATTTCAAGGTAAATGCTATAACAGGAACAGACTGGAATTCAAATGGAACAAAAAGTTTTGAAATAAATAATCAACAAACTTACTTGAATATAGCTGATAGTTTCTTGCTGTGTAAATTTAAATTCACTAAGGCTGCGAATAATACTAATGCTACACTCGTAAATGATTTCTTCTGGAAAATGTTTGATAGTGTCCGCCTGTATATTGGAACACAAGAGGTTGAAGCGGTTGATTATGTCTCTGCTACATCTGAAATGATGAAATTTACACTATATTCGTTTCGTGATAGAATGGGTAAGGGAGCTGTTGAAGGTTTTATTTCTGATATGTCAATGGGTACAAACACAGACCCTGGTTATAGTCAAAGGAAGGCAATGTATAATGATGACACAAAACTAGAGAATAGTTTTACCGTAGCAGTACCTCTGAAAGGTATATTTGGATTTTGTGATTATGACAAAGTTTTGTATGGTCTTAAAATTAGATTTCAACTACAAAGGAATGATAATGTAAATAGGTTGCTTTTTGGTGTTGAAAATGCTTTTGGAGACAACAATAAATTTGTTATTAATGATTTGTGTTGGTATATCAGTGAATATACTCCTAATCTTAAAACGGAAGAGATGTTAAATAGAAGACTTAACTCAAAGAAACCGCTAAATGTATCATACCTTAAAAGAAGATGTCAACACGTTAAACTGGAACACACTACCTACACTTGGAATTTGGGTGTTCTTCAAGGAAAGCCACGATACCTCTGGCTCATTTTTTAAAAACCAGATGGAGAGGACGGTACTAATAAGAATAATGCGCTGAGTGATAATGCTAAGGTGAAACAACTTCGGGTTTCTCTTGATGGCACATTTTATCCGCGAGATAGATTGGAAATTGATTGGGAAAAAAATGATTATGCGGAAGCCTACAAGTCTTACCAAAAGGTGTGTGAAAGCAACGGTAATAATGATCCTATTTTGGATATGGTTGCGTTTCAAAAACTTTATACAATCTACACAATTGACCTGAGTTCTCAAAAGGAAACTATAAAGTCTAATAGAGTGGATACTTCTCTATACATTGAAAGAGGAGAGAATGAAGAAGTTAATGCTTATTGTTTGCTTTTGGAAGAAACAGAATTACAGATTAATACAGATAATGGTGTTATGATTAATATCACATAGGTTTTTTCTCATAAATAAATGGTAGGGGTATATGTTAATCAAATCAATCTTAATAAAATAACATCTTGTATTCAAAATCAAAAGCCTTGTATTATTAATGTTAATACAATTCAAAGAAAAGGTGCTGTAAGAATTGATGTTTTACTCACACACACACAAGTAAAAACACTAAATGATACTGGTTCACTTAAAATTAAAATGACGAAACCTATGTTAAAGAAATATTCAATAGACGAGTCAAGAGGAGGATTTCTCCCGTTTCTAATTCCTTTATTTGCTGGTTTAAGTGCGGTGGGAGCATTGACTGGTGGTATTTCAGCAGCGGTAAAAACTGCTAACGAAAGGAAGGCACAACTAAAAGCTCAAAAAGAATTGAAAAGACATAACAAGGAGTTGGAGAAACAAATTAGTGGAAGTGGTGTAATTGTAGATTTTGCTCAAAAACTTGAAAGTCTACCTGATAAAGCTAGATTGTTGGTTGGAGATATGCTTTCCTCTATCGCTCAAGCGGGTGTTAAACTAACTAAATGGGGTAATGGATTGTATCTTTCTCATAAATAAATGGATAAATGGTTTAAACAATTTGGAAAGAATACAACGTCAAATATAGAACTAGCTAAGTATTGTAAAACACTAAAAATTGATAATGTGGTTATTTGTATGAAAGATGAATTAATACATATAAATAAGAATACAAAGAATATTATTATGAATTTAGACACACAGAATGGTTCTCATTGGGTTTGTATTCATAATAGTCAGGATAAATATTATTTTGATAGTTATGGTATGCCACCACCTGTTGAAGTAATACAATTCTTACAGAATGGTGTTTATCAAACATTTAAAGTTCAAGAAATTAATTCTAAATGTTGTGGTCAATTATGTTTATATGTATTATTTCAACTCAACAATAATGAAAATTTTTATGATATCATTTTTAATCTAATATAAATGACTTATGTTGGAAAAGATGGTTCTATCTTTGGAAAATCCTCTCAGGATATTGATTTATCAAATTATTATACAAAGGCACAGGCTGAACGACAAAAATATAGTGTAAGTAAAAATATTAATATGAAGAATACTTATAAATTAATCAATTATCCAAACCCTACAGATGCGAATGACTTAATTAGATTTAGTGATTTATCACAATATATATTTTTAAAGAAAACAGCACGTTTTGTTAAACAAGTAAAATTTACAACCACAACACCTGGTTATACTGACCATACACCTTTCCTCATTGAATTTAACTACCTGCTTACAATTGAATTTTATAAAGAAGGACATATAGTTAATATGCGAATTAATAAATGGGGGTATGATATACCTGATTTAGGGTATAATTGGTCTTTTTCAATAAACATAGAAGACCTACATGATTTGATCAGTCTCGTAAAGAAGAATATTATCCACTTGGTGAGGATAAGGATTTATGTGGAAGTACAATTAATAAACAACAAATACATGGTTTTAAGAAAAGAAAAATATATGATAGTATAGCGATGGTTAGCATAACAAAGAAGGAAGGTAATGAGATAAGGATAGAAAGCCGAGGAATACAAACCGATTTGGTAGTGGGAAGATGGGGTGGTATTACCTGTCATAATATTAATCTCACATATATTTCTGATACATAAATGGCAGGAAGAAGACTACAAGAGAATTATAATTTTTGTATTCAAGGATACCTACAAGAAAAGGGTGCTCGGTATTACATACCTTATGATTTGGAGCATATATATGGGAATTTTGTCATAAAAAACTGGCCTTATACTGATATTGTTAAACCCACAAATAGAGACTTGTTTAAAGTATTAAATAAAAATGAACTTCTCAAAGTTATGAAATATAAAACTCTTTTAGAAATCGTCAACAAATCTTATTGGTATCCTATTATGAGAAAAATAATTATTGATACAAGAATATCTCAAAATCCAGATGAGTATATGTATAATATTCTTTGGGGTTCAAACTCAAGGGTAGCAAGGGATGAGGAAGGAGTTGAAGAAGAGAAGGAGGAAAGAGAGAAAAAGGAGAAGGAGGAAAGGGAGAAAAAGGAGAAGGAGGAAAGGGAGAAAAAGGAGGAGGAAAGAGCGAAAAAGGAGGAGGAGAGGGAGAAAAAGAAAAAGGAGGAAAGGGAGAAAAAGGAGAGGGAGGAAAGGGAGAAAAGAGAGAAGGAAGATAGGGAGGAAAGGGAGAAAAGCGAGAAGGAGGAGAGGGAGCAAAGAGAGAGGGAGGAAAAATATAAAAAGATGGAAATCAGTGAGATTAATAAAAGATTGAAGGTATTACAGCAAATAAATCAAACTCAATGCACTGAGGAGGAAAATAAAGAAATGAGAAGTCTAATGAAAATATTATTTTCAAGAATAACGATGTCAATGTCTTCAGTTTCAGGGAGGAGATTTCAACGAGAAAGTGGGGATAAAGAAGAAGAAGAAGGAAAAGATTATGTGGTTGATGATGTCGGTGTAATTGACTTTAGTTAGTTTTATTTGTTAATAAATGGAGGAGAGAGTGAAGGCATTCCTTAGGATTCTTTATGTTTTAAAAATAAAGATTGAAATGTATATGTTGAAAACCAAAAAGGTTTTGATACTCTGTCGGAATTTTTCTGATAAATAAATATGAGTTATTGTCTCAAATGTAAAAAGAAAACTAAATCTAAAAATATCTCTTATGTTAAAGCTAAAAATAATAGAGTTTATCAAAAAGGAATATGTCAAGTGTGTGGCTCTAAAAAGTGCCAATTCATCTCTCCTAAAAGTGGAGGAGACATACAAAAGTTTCTGTCAGGAAGTAAATTTACAACAACTGGAATTCCAGGGGAATTACACCTTCCAGGGTATTCTTTCTGTGGTCCAGGAACAAACTTGGATAAAAGATTAGATGAGGCTGACAATCCTAAACCTTGGTCCAGACCTATAAATAGGGTTGATGAAGTGTGTATGAAGCATGATATTGCTTATGGGAATACCACTACATTGGATGAAAAACATGAAGCAGACAGAGAAATGTTGTATAATTTGTCCTTGATACGAAATCCGATATTGAGAGAGAAAGTTGATAGGTTTATTGTGAAAAAAATGATGTGTTAAATTGAAACTTGGTCTTGGTTATTTCCCAAAAAACTATTAAACTCCAATGATGTTATCAAGACTGAGGAGCTTTTGGCTAATGAATTACATAAACCTATAATCACAAAGTTTAAAAGAAGGAAAGTTTATTCTAAATACACTGACCACATATGGTCCGCTGATTTAATCGAACTAAATAATGATAAGGGATACAGGTATGCTTTAACCGTTATTGATTTGAGGAGTAGATTTGCCTGGGTTGTTCCTTTGAAAAACAAGAGAGGTAATACTTTAATGTTAGCCTTTAAGCTAATATTTGATAGGAATAAAAGGAAACCAAAGAAGTTATGGACCGATGACGGAACAGAGTTCTATAACAAAATATTTATGAAATTTCTTAAAGGGGAGGGTATTAAATTATACAGCACCTTTAATGAAGGAAAAGCAGTTGTTATTGTGCGTTTTAAGTGTACTTTGAAAGAGAGACTATATAAAAAATTCACACAACTCGGTTCTCAAAAATGGGTGTATTTAATTCAGAATATTGTCGATAATTATAATAATACAGTTCATTCATCAACAAAATCAAAACCATCGGAAACATTTACAAAATTAGAATATGAAAAGGAGATTAATTTGAGAAAGCCCAAGTTTAAAGTTGGTGATATTGTAAGAATATACAAATGGAAAAGTCATTTTGAGAAAGGTTATACACAAAAATGGACTCGTGAATTATTTAAAATCATTGATGTAATTGATACAGCTCCTTGGACCTACAAATTATATGATTTAAATGGAGAAGAAATCTTGGGTTCATTTTACTCGCAAGAATTACAAAAAACACAAGTAAGCAGATAATACCCTTGAAAATAATAAATAAATAAATAAAATGTAATGGGGATACGTTTTTAAATCTGTGAACCCCAAACACAGAATCCCACAACTTTTTAGTTGGGGCTTAACTTTTGTGTGTGTATAATGGGGATACGTTCTTGAGATCTGTGAACCCCAAACACAGAATCCCTCAACTTTTTAGTTGGGGCTTAACTTTTGTGTGTGTATAATGGGGATACGTTTTTAAATCTGTGAACCCCAAACACAGAATCACACAACTTTTTAGTTGGGGCTTAACTTTTGTGTGTGTATAATGGGGATACGTTCTTGAGATCTGTGAACCCCAAACACAGAATCCCACAACTTTTCAGTTGGGGCTTAACTTTTGTGTGTGTATAATGGGGATACGTTCTTGAGATCTGTGAACCCCAAATACAGAATCCCACAACTTTTTAGTTGGGGCTTAACTTTTGTGTGTGTATAATGGGGATACGTTCTTGAGATCTGTGAACCCCAAACACAGAATCCCTCAACTTTTCAGTTGGGGCTTAACTTTTGTGTGTGTATGTGTGAGTGAGTCATAATAATATACAAACCCTAACCCAACCCCATCCCTAACCCAACCCCATCCCTAACCCAACCCCATCCCTAACCCAAACCCATCCCTAACCCAACCCCATCCCCATCCCTAACCCAACCCATCCCTAACCCAACCCCATCCCTAACCCAACCCCATCCCTAACCCAACCCCATCCCTAACCCAACCCCATCCCTAACCCAACCCCATCCCTAACCCAACCCATCCCTAACCCTCACATTCAAAATCCCAACCCTAACCCAATCCCATCCCTAACCCAACCCCAACCCTAACACTCACATTCAAAATCCCAACCCTAACCCAACCCCATCCCTAACCCAACCCCATCCCTAACCCTCACATTCAAAATCCCACCCAAACCCTAACATAATCTTTTTTTTTCTTCTTTTTTTAAAATGCGTATTTCATTTTTTTTTTTTCTCTTCTGCCAATTCTGTCTTTCAAGGCTTTCAAGTTTGAAGAAGTAGAAATGGGAAGAAAGAATTTTCCAGCATTTTCCTCCTCGAACTTTCTTGATATTGCTTAAATCAAGCGTCATTAAACAAAGAAGATTGTTCATTGCTTTAGAATCCAAAGAGTCTCCAAGATGGACCCCACAGGTAGAGTCTCCAAAATAAAACCAACTTTCCAAGTTCCCAAGGTATAACCACATTCCTGTTGAGCCTCCAAGATAGGTATCACATTCCGAGTCATCAAAACAAAACCCCCATTCCGAGTCTCCAAAAATATAACCATCTTTCCAAGTCTCCAAGGTAGAACCACAATTTTCAGAAATATTGGGGGTTTCCGTGATAAGTCTCACATAGTATAACTGCGGACCATCAGGGAAAACTTCCCTTTCCCAATTTTTTAGGGTTTCTATGATGTGTCTCACATAGTATAACTGCGGACCATCAGGGAGAACTCTCCTTGCCCAATTTGTTAGGGTTTCTATGATGTGTCTCACATAGTATAACTGCGGACCATCAGGGAGAATTCCCGTTTCCCAATTTTTTAGGGTTTCTATGATGTGTATCACATAGTATAACTGCGGACCATCAGGGAGAACTCTCCTTGCCCAATTTTTTAGGGTTTCTATGATGTGTCTCACATAGTATAACTGCGGACCATCAGGGAGAATTCCCGTTTCACAATTTTTTAGGGTTTCTATGATGTGTCTCACATAGTATAACTGCGGACCATCAGGGAGAACTCCCCTTTCCCAATTTTCAGAAATTTGTGGGTCTCCAATGTATGACTTGTATTCTGGCTCATCAAGGTAGAACTTGTTCAGTGGGTTTTGTTTTGATAACTCACAACAAGTATCATCATGGTAAAACTCTTTTTCAGGATTTTGTGGATCTCCAAGGTATAACTCTTTGGCTGGGTCATCAAGGTAGAACTCGTTCTGGGGGTCTTGGTTGTTCAAAATGTCTTCAAACAAAAAAATAACTTCATCCCAAGTTGTGTTAAAAGCAGAATTTTCATTTCGTATCTCAGATACAATTTCCTGTGAAAGAAAATAACAATGTATTAATTTAATACAATATTTTTATTTGTATAAATCAAGCTCTATGAATATTAAAATTAACTTTGTTAACTCTTACACGAGTCTCATCTAAAAAAAAATTAAAAATTAAAAAAAATAATGAAATAAATAAATAAATAAATAAATAAATAAATAAATAACTAAACAAACTTACCTCCATTGATAAGAGGTTCGAGTCCAGTTCATCAATCTGAAGGTTGAGTTCTACACAGGTAGTAGGACTCCAAGGAATAGCAAAGTTATCCCATTCCATTTCGGCATAGTAGTCCATTCTCAAGTGAAGCAGAAAGCGTGTTTGAAAAAGCCTGTGTGGTCGGTGCCTTTTATAAGGACTGGGTGTGTCATTTCCTGTGGAAATTCCCTGGGCGTGTCTTAACTGGAAATGATGTGATGGGAATTCCCTGAAAATGATGTAATGTATTACCTGGAAATGATACAATGCTGAAGAGTTTATAAAGTGGGCGGGACTTAACAAAGTGGGCGGAGCTTAGCAAAATGGGCGGGGCTTAGTAAAAAAGTGGGCGTGGCTTAACAAAAAGTGGGCGGGGCTTGCCAAAAAGTGGGCGGGGCTTAACAAAAGGTGGGCAGAGCCTACCAAAAAGTGTGTGGCACTGGAGGCGCTCAAACAACAACATTGAGGTAGGTTTATCATTTTATCTCAGCTCAGTTAAAATATCTTAATAAAGAACCAAACTCAAACATCTTTTTTGTTAATATATTAGATGGTGAAGGGAGTGGCAAGAGAATTAAATTATTTCCCACGCATAAACAAATATTTGTAGGATCAATGTTTGAGTGGTCTACTCGGGATCATTGATAGTAAGAGTA
>NC_136261.1:191939304-191989304 GCF_964187855.1 Myxine glutinosa
CAGAATTTCGTGCATTTTGAGTGAAAGAAGTGAGACGAAGTTGTAGGAGGAAAAAGAGGCGTGGTCCCTGTGGAGGCCTGATCGTGAGTGGAAATGGCGGGAATTGCGTTTGTATCGCAAAGTAAAGGATCTGCATTCATTTCTGAACTTGCATTGGTGGATTGTTATACATCTGCATTATTTTTCATTAAAAAACTTTATGTTGAACTTGAAGGCTCCAAGCACGGACTAAATATATAGCCCTCATTGAGGTAAAAATAAAAGTAAAAAGCCTGCTATCGCTTGCCAAGCTAGCCGTTCCCCCTCCCCCTCCCCTCTCCCCCTCCCACTCCCCCTCCCCCCTCCCCTCCCCCTCCCCCCTCCCTCCCCTCCCCCTCCCCCCTCCTCCCTCCCCCTCCCCCCTCCCTCCCCCTCACCTCCCCCTCCCTCCCCCCTCCACCTCCCCCTCCACCCTCACCTCCCCCTCACCTCCCACCTCCCCCCTCCCCTCCCCCTCCCCACTCCCCCTCCCACCCCCCTCCCCCTCCCCCTCCACTCCCCCCTCCTCCTCCCCCTCCCTCCTCTTCTCCCCTCTACTCCTCCCCCTCCCCCCCCTCCCTCCTCTCCCTCCCCCTCCCCCTCCACACCCCCTCCCCCTCCCCCTCACCTCCCCCCTCACCTCCCCTCTCCCCCTCCCCTCACCTCCCCCTCCCCCTCCCCCTCCTCCCCCTTCCCCCTCCCCCTCCCCCTTCCCCCCCTCCCTTCCCCTCCCTTCCCCCTCCACTCCCCCCCCTCCCCTCCCCCCCTCCTCTCCCCCCTCCCCCCTCCCCACTCCTCCTCCCCCTCCCTCCTCTTCTCCCCTCTCCTCCTACCCTCCCTCCCTCCTCCCCCTCCCTCCTCTGCTCCCCTCCCCCCTCTTCTCCCCTCCCCACCCTCTCCTCCCCTCCCCACCCTCTCCTCCCCTCCCCTTCCTCCTACCCTCCCTCCCATCCCCCCCGTTCCCCTCCCCTCCCGTTCCCCCTCCCCCTCCCCTCCCGTTCCCCCTCCCCTCCCCACCCGTTCCCCCTCCCCTTCCCCCTCACCTCCCCTCTCCCCTCCCCCTCCCCCCTCACCTCCTCCCCCCCCCTCTCCTCCTCCTCCTCCCTCCTCTTCTCTCCTCCCCCCCTCTTCTCCCCTCCCCACCCTCTCCTCCCCTCCCCACCCTCTCCTCCCCTCCCCCCCGTTCCCCTTCCCTCCCCTTCCTCCTCCCCTCCCTTCCCCCGCCCGGCAATGCCGGGTACTTCCCATGGCCAGCTGTACGTGGGCTGCTCGAGGGTTGGAAAACCAAGCAATCTTTATGTCTTGGCACCAAGTAAGAAAACCAGAAATGTTGTCTACCAAGAGGTTTTGAGAAATTGAAAATTGACAAAACGTCATGTAGGAAATGTACTGTGATATTGCTCTAAAATATACATTTTCTTTTCATCATATATTTGTATTATTCTTATTCAACCCGGGCGAAGCCGGGTACCTCAGCTAGTATATATATATATATATGTACATCATAATGGCCAAAACATGCTCACCTCTGTTTCTATCACCTTTCCACGAGACTCTCAGAGACAGAGGGTCTGGCACCCCGCTCTGCGCACCAAACTCTCCTCCTATGGTATCCATGGAAATCTCCTCGCATGGCTTGCAGACTTCCTCTCTGGTCGTAGTCAACGTGTGGCCCTGAATGAATTTCTCTCATCTCCCCTTCCTGTTCAGGCTGGAGTTCCCCAAGGCAGTGTTCTGGACCCTGTGCTTTTTCTGGTATTCATCAATGATTTCTCCGACTATCTGGAAAATCCTCTCTATCTCTTTGCTGATGACTCCACTATCTGCCGCTCCATTCCTCATCCCCCAGATCGGCAGTCTGCAGCCTCCTCACTCTCTGCAGACCTGGACAAAATCACAGACTGGTCAAACAAGTGGAACATGTCTTTCAATCCTGACAAATCTCACTCTTATGTCTCTCCGAAAAGACCGACTGGACAACCTGCCATCTACTTTCTCAACAATCCTCCACAAGAAGTTCTGTCACTCAAGCTTTTGGGTCTCACTATCGGCCATGATCTTTCCTGGGAAAACCACATTTCCAAGCTGGCCTCCAAAGCCAGTTGCCGACTGGGCATCCTCCGTCGTGCGAAGACCTTCCTTGGCATACCTGAGCTCCTCACCACATACAAGGCTTTCATCCGCAGCTCAATGTGCAAGTGCAGGCAGGAACCTCACACCTAGCCCGGCTTCACGCTGTTGAAACCAAAGCTTTCAGAATCATTGGAATCTCCTGCGGTGAAGCTGATTGCGATGGCCTTTCACTCACTCACCGCAGGCAGGTAGGCGGTCTTTCTGTCTTCTACCGACTCCTTTCCGGCCTAGTTCCCCCAGCTCTGTCTGTGCTCTGTCCCTCAAATATTCCTACAGGTCGCACAAGATCTGCTAGCAACCCTCTTGTGGTTGAACTGCCAAAATCAAGACTCTTTGCTCACCTTCACTCTTTCATTTCTCTTTTCTCCCACCTCTGGAACAAACTCCATCACTCTCTTCAATCCCACTCCTCCCTCCAGGTCTTTAAAACAGCTGTTCACCACCATCTCTTATCTTCCCCCATTCAACACCTTGATCTTTTCTACCCCCGTAAATTCACCCCAGATCAACTCTTTTGAAATACCAACTTCTTTCTTGGAAGTCCTTGCAGCGTCCATGTGTTTCATACTTTCCCACTCCCCCCCTCCCCCCCCCCCCACTTCACACGCCTCCTCCCCCAAGCCCTCCCCCTCCCACAGATCTCCCGATGTCCCTGCTCTCAAATGTTGTGCTTGTGTGCTTCCCCCTCTCTCCCCATCTTGTCTACTGCTGCCCTTATTATATGTTTTCTGTATCCGTTTGTTTTTTTGTGATTCATGTTAGCTCTTTCATGAGCCTCGGTCTTGTATACAAAAAAAACAAACAAAAAAAAGTCCATAAATATGTACTTGAACATCCAGTTACAGACACACCATAAATTATTGGTTAGATCTTAACAAATCAAATATCTGTAGATTACTTAACAGCAGTATAATTAAGATGGTGTGCATCCGACCGGCCAGTCACGTTGCAAGTACTCAGAAGATTATTTTGGTATCACCAAAGTATGCAGAAGAATTTGAGCCACAGATAAAGCTGAGTGACATTGGATTCAGAACTGCACGCTGTTAAAGATCACACATACTTGGTAGCTGAAGAGTGAGGAGGGAGGGAAGGAACAGTCTCTTTCCTGTCTCGATGCAAGTGAGTGAGGAGATGCATGCTTGGATGTCATCTCCATCACTGTCATCTCCATCTCCAAGTAAGGCAGTAGATTAGTCGAGTACTGACTGGCCAGCAGATAAGATCGACCATTATTCACAGGAGTGCAACTGATTCTTCAGTAAGGGCTGTGAAAAGCAGAACCAATCCCGGTTCGCATGCAGCAATCACAATTCCATCTTTACTGGTTGAGCCCGATTTTAAAATGAATTCTGCTGCAGGACATGCAGCAAACACAACTGCTCCTTCTCACATTTCACATATTGCCTCCTTCACTGAAGCTGCAAGGCAAGCTGTCCATATTCATGACATTTTTCAGTGGTCGGCAAACCTTTGTGGCTGCATTGAACCAGAGATGTTTTACGACTGGCAAGGTCAAATGCAGCTGCTGTCTGGTTTTCTTATCATGTTGTGGCTTGCCAATATCCATTGCAGCCCGGTTGCCTTGATCTTTATTTTGTCGTCATTGCACAGCTCTTTTCCAAGATTTTTACCTGGTTCAGTGTGTCTCGACAGAATATAGACACAGCCTTTTACACAGTACCTTGTTGTGCTTTTTGCAGAGGCAAAACAATATTTATTTATTATTTATAGGAAGTTATTTTTACACAGTAAAGTATTCACTTTGTACTTTACAATGTATATTGAACATTTGTAATACTTTGCTGGAATATTGGAAAGCCACAGCACATGCAAACTGAAATGAAAATGAGACTTGCCAACCTGTAATAATTATGGAGATGGAAATGGAGATAAAAGAACAGTTGGAGCATGCTGAAGATCCTGAACCACAAGTAATTAATCAATCTTGCTTTTGGTCTTCTTCTCATATAGTAGTCGTGGTAATATTTGTTCATGCAGTATAAGAGGGAAAGTTTTCTTTCCTCAAATGGTGTTACCATAGCAGTTAAACCCTCTTTCAAAGGCTATAATCTGATCAGCTTAACACGTTTCCAATGCCCACTCATGAAACTTTCACCAAGTCCACATTCGCACATTCACAAACACTTGGAGGTCCCACACAATATCATCAGGCACTCTTGTCGTAGATTTGCCAGCCTTTCCCTGAGCAACAGCAGCAAGCTCCTCCTCTTGGGACAAGCTTCTTATTACCCTATGCACTAATTTTCAAAACACAAGCAAAGACAACAAACAGCGAACAGGCAGGATTATTAGTTTTCCTTTGCCATGAAAAGGATGCCATGAAACAAACATGTTGTCGCTTTCCTGGTGATTAAAATCTTTCCAAGGAACGGATAGCCGAACAAGCTGTTACTCCGAAGCGTTCAGTTCAAATGTATACAACAACAACAACAACAACAGGCATTTTAAGGCCATTTTCCCTGCAAGAGCGGGGGTTAGCCTTGCGGTCCCCATGACAATCTTCTCCATTTTGCCCTATTTTCTGCATCTCCCCTTGTTAATCCCCTTGCCCGCATTTCTTCTTCGACCATCTTTAGCCAAGTCTTTCTCGGTCTTCCCCGTCCTCTACTTCCTTCTACATTCATTTCCATCACTCATCTCAACCAGTCACTTTCATCCTTCCTCAACACATGGCCAAACCATCTCAAACTGTTTCTCTTCACAGCATCCATCACAGGCTCTATTCCCATCATCTTTCGCAATTCATCATTTGTCTTCCTCTCTCTCAACGATACTCCACACATCCACCGAACCATTCGCATTTCCACCCTTTCCAGCTTTCGTTGCTGCTCTACGTTCATTACCCATGTCTCACTCCCATAAATCATAACACTTCTCACACATGCAGCATACACCTTTCCCTTCAGCTTCAACGACACTCCCCTCCTCGTCAGCATGCCACTCAGTTCCCGAAACTTCTTCCATGCACATCTCACTCTAGCAACCGTTGCCGAGTCTGATCCACCTTCTCCATTCAGCATGTCTCCAAGGTAACAAAATGTTTTCACACCTTCCAGCTTCATGCCGTCTCCAAGATCCAACTCAACATTTCCGCTATCTGCAGCTCCCTCTGTGCACACCTTACACTTGAATGTAGCTGCCACACTGGTTAATGACCCTCTCAAACCACTACATATTTGATTAACCCACTCAGCGCGCATTGTACATCGAATGGAATTCACTCCGACACCCTTCCTGCACACAGCACATGGCCACATCGCAGTTCTTTCCACCTCACCACATGCTTTACCACTTGCCATCACCTTCATTTTTCCGATATTCACCTTCAGACCTTTTGTCTCCATACATTCCTTCCACTTGTTCATCTTCTCCTTCAGTCCATCCATACTTTCTGCAATCAACACCAGATTGTCTGCATACAACAACTCCCACGGTAAACCCTACTTTACGTTCCGAGCCAGCACCTCTATCACAGCTACAAATAGTAGTGGACTCAGGACCCCTGATACACTCCCACCTTCACCTCAAACTCACCACTGTTCCCGTCCTTCGTCCTTACAGCTGTGCGCGTTCTTTTGTACATTGCCATCACTACTCTGATCAACCATTCCTCCACTCCTAACTTCCTCAATGCCCATGTCACTACTTCATGTGGAACCCTATCGAATGCTTTCTCCAGATCAACAAACCCAAGAAACAACTTCTTCCTCTTCTCCATGTACTTCTCCTGCACCTGCCTCACAATAAAAAGCACATCTTTCGTTCCTCTTCCTGGCATGAATCCAAACTGCATTTCGTCAATCTTCACTTTCTTCTTTATCCTCCTCTCCAACACCCTTTCATATACCTTCATTCCATGCTCCAATAACTTTATCGCTCGATACGAGCCACAGTCCAGAGGGTCACCTTTCCCCTTGTATAGAGGGACGAGGGTACTCAGTTCCCAATCCACTGGAATGTGGCCTTCTTTCACCACCAGATTGCAGATCTCTGTCATTTTCTTCACACCCCAATTTCCCGCTGCCTTCAACATATCTCCCAAAACTCCCGTCGGCCCTCCCGCTTTTCTACTCTTCATTGCTTTTATCGCTTCCTCAACTTCCTTCTCGGTTATCTTCTCTGCCGGTCCTAAAGCTGGGTTACTCTCTATGTTGCCATCCCATTCATTCTCTGCATTCAACAGTATTTCCATATATCTTTTCCATATTCCTTTAATTCCATCCTATCTCGCCCTATCCCCCCAATGCCCTCTATCTCGCCTACGCACCAGCAGGTAGTCAACGGTTGTCATCGACCCACCTGACGTGTATGTAACAAGCTTATTATTCTCCTTCTGGAACTGAGTATTACAAATCAACAAATCAGCTCCATCAGCAAACTCCAAAATCATTTCACCTTCTCCATTTCTCACACCATATCCGTAACCCCCATGAACTCCCTCAAAACCGTCCATACTCCTTCCCACATGTCCATCTAGGTCTCCTCCTACCACAACAACTTCCTCATCTTTCACCTTTTCCATCAGCTTCTCTATCTCACACCAGAACTTGTCCTTCTCTTCATCTTTCCGACCAACCTGCGGAGCATATCCCGAGATGACGTTCACCAAGAGCTTTCCAATCATCATTTTCACCATCATCAATCTTTCACTCACTCTAGTCACACTCACCACACTGTCTACAAACTCCTCAGAAAACAGGACACCAACACCATTCATGCCTTCTGGGCACCCTTGCCACACAAACTTGTATTTCTGTCCCTGCCTACCCTTCACCATTCTCACACCACTTCCCTTCCATCTCGTCTCCTGCACACAACATATGTCCACTCTTCTTCTGACCAATACTTCCACCACTTCTCCTGATCTCCCTGTCATTGTCCCTACATTCCATGTCCCAAACCTCAGAAACCGATCTCCACGTCGGGCATCAGAAGTTTCGTCGTCATAAATGGAGTGATTTCCACCCTTGTTAAGATCGGGTTCCCCACTTTGAGTTTTGACGAGAGGGAGTGGGGTCCCCCACGGGGTACTTTGGGCTGTACCATGCCCATATGTAGTTGTAATTGTCATGGTTCTCTTTTTGAGGCAATGTTTTTATGGCCGGATGCCCTTCCTGACGCCAACCCTTTTAGTCGCCTCTTCCGACACGCGGGGATACGGTGTACCTATTCTAAACCGAGGTACACACCGGCAAGTTCAAATGTATGGCGGAGTTAATACACGCGAAGGGGGGGGGGGGGCACATGTAACACTTAATCCGAACACACAACCTACCGGATCCCTAGTTATTACATGGTGGTTCTTCTTCTTCACGACAGTCGAACCATGCTAATTTATGCAAATCTACCTGAACTAAAGTAATCACTGCCTACCCCCTACAAACGTAACAATTTTCAGACCAAAGACAAGTGCCTTGAGGGAATCGTGTTTTTGAAGCAAAGATAAATATAGATACAGATACAAGAAGTTATTTCGTTTGAAGTTAAAAGTGAATGAACACAGAAACGTCTGATAAGAATATATATATACTGATAGACAATTCTGGTTCTGGAATCATTGCCTTTCGTTATTGTCCTCCATTTTCCACATTCATGGTATTGTGGCGGACACATTGTCAGTGGGCAATAATTCCGCGCACCAGTGAGTGGCGCGAGCGTCCGGGCGTGGAGGCGCAGGGTGGAACTGAGGGCATGCCCCGCCTTTCGGCCGACCGGCCACGCCCGGGGGCAAGGCGTGGCCTCGGGACATATATGCGGGCTCGATAGTCGAGCCCGCCCAGTGCTTACGTGCGAGCTGTTAATAAAGTGTTTCAGTTTGTACAACGCGTTGTGGCCTACCTTCTTGGCAAACGAATCGTGTTGCACAGCACCACAGTATATTTAATTCAATGTTGTGATCGGAGCCTGTAGTAGAGCCACTTGGTTTATCAAATTTATCTCATCAATAATTCCGTAACTGTATTAACATTTATTTTTAACTAGCAGAAGTACCCGGCGTTGCCGGGAGGGGGGGTGGGGAGGGGGAGGAAGGAGAGGAAGGGGGTTTATCACCTTCTCGTTGAATATATTGTTGTGGATATGAGAATGTTTTTTTATTTTATTGTTGTGGTAAAATGTTGTTGTAAAAGGTTGTTGTAAAATATCACCCCTCCTCCCTCCGTTTGTGGTTGTATAAAGGTCAAAGGGCGTTCCCGTAGTTAGTCCATAAAACATACATGCAGGACACGATATATCTTTTTTGACAGTTATATCCTTATTATGTGTATTAGTGTAAGGCTGTGTCTTCCATTAATTGAAATACTCCATTGCACCAGTGAAAGAGAATAGATCCCCTTTCCTTCCCATCCCCAAAATCTCCCTTTCCTTCCCATCCCCAAAACCTCCATTTCCATATTACATCCCCTCTCGTCATTGCTGAGCCCTCGATTCTCAATCACCTCCCCTCCAATAACCGCCATTGACCATGTGCTTGAGTCGGAGAAGAAAGGCGTGTCTCCACCTCGTCAGAGGGGAGGAGGGGCGTGCCCGCCCGTCGTCATCCAGGGCGGAGCCCGAGGGGCGCGCGACCAACCAGGGCCGAGGTGAGCACCCCGATGGGCGTGTCCAAAACGCCGGCGGCGTAATCGCTGGAGGCGCTATAAAAGGCGCAAACGGAAGTGAGTAGTGAGTTGGTCTGAGTCGGTTGCCAGAGGAGGGTCAGTGGTTGCGTTGGTTGCGGTGGTAAGAAGTCGGTGGTGAGAAGTGGTGGCGTCGAGGGGTCAGTGGTTGCGTTGGTCGCGTTGAGTTGTCAATGGTGAGGAGACACCAGGGCCAAGAGAGAGAAGGTGCCAAGGGCCATTACCAGCAGTTGCGCCAGAGACGGCAGACGCGCCCTGAGCTGAGCCAGAGAGGCAGCGTTGACTCCACCAGGCAGCTTCAACCCGTTACCCCGCGGGGACCAAATAGCGGTGGCATCGGTGGCCGTCGAGGTCCAGCCGACGTCCCGTGCAGGATCAAGCCCGAACCATCTGCCCCCAGCCGAACCTTCCCATTCCTCCTTCCAACATTCATTCCATTCCATCCTTCTTGTATACGTGAGTTTGTTTTGTTTGTTCTGTCCCTGGGTATTTAATTAAGTCTGTAGGTAAGCTAAAATTTGCACTGTGTCACCTGCGTCTTATGTGTTGTAAATAAAACTTGATTGCTCCTTTTTGCTTGTGTGTGTAAATAATAAACCCCATTACTCGTCTGTACGTCTTCTCGTTTTATTCCTTTTTCCTCTTGCATTGCGTCGTTTTTGTCTTTTCCCTCATTGAGCAGCTGTGGTGCGATACGGCCAAAGTTCTGGGTGAATCGGGTGAGTCAGGGATCCTGTAACGGTCGCGGCAATACCAAACCGCTCGGTAACTAACATCTTAATCCGCGATCAGTAACAATATGCTGGGGAATGTGGCGTTCATCCCGTTTTTGCGTTTAAGTGTGATGCCGATAAGGAAGAAGAAGAAGAAGAAGCCATACGACCAACTTTGTACACTTCCGGAATTGTTTGATTTATTTGTGTTCAAATGTCTGGTGATTGTTTTGTATTTATTTATGCGAATGTATACATGTATATAACTGTCATTAATTTTAAAAGGCTTAGGCACTATCGAGCGATTTTTTTTTAACTCCAAAAAACGAACTTTTGTTTAAATTTTTTTTTTTTTGGCCTAAAACATTCCCAGGCACTCACTGATGAACCTCTGAAAGTTTGACGAAGATCCGTTCAGCAATCTCTGAGAAAAATGGCGACACAGACACAAACACACACACACACAGACCAACATCTCTCTTATATAGTAGATTACCTCTGCTTTGGTTGCTTCTCTATATACAAGGCAAACCTGAAAAGAAATATAATAAAATGCATTAATTTAAGTACCAAGTCCAACATGATGGTGCAGAGATGTGTCGTCTGAGTTTCATTCCAAACCCAACTAGAAACTTGGTTGTAGCTTCGCATGCAGTTTGTTGCATGAATGTTGTATCAAGTTTGGCCATTCTGAATAATTGCACCATCCCCCAGGAAGACGTTAAGCTAGGTGTCCCGTCTGCCCTCATTAATTGATGGATGTGAAAGATCCCACTGTGTCTTTCACAAAGAGTAGGCAAGTTATCACCAACAAACTTAAAATACAAAAAGTAGCACTCCATTCAAAATACACTGCTCCCATGCCAAATAAATAAATAACATATCCTCAAGCACATGACATTGGGTGCTTTGGGCACCCAGCGATGTCGCAGTACAGCATATGGAGACGGAATTGAGAGGGAGTCATGTACAATGCAATTGATTGATTATTTGCATAATTAAAATAAATATTAATCGCAAAATAATTAATTTCTTAATCAATTCGCTAATAGCATACCTAAACCACCACCGTTTCATTCGAATCTGTAACTTCAAAAAAAATTAATGAAGAAGTTAATCGAAAAATTAAATAATTAATCGATTAATTGATTAATAAAAAAATTAAAAAATACTGTTTTGCGAAAGCACTTGCTCACTATTGTGCCCAAATTTCAGCTTCATAACTCAAAGGATGGTTGAGATATCGCCCCGACAAATAAGAAAGAAAGGAGGGAAGAAAGGAAGAAAACAAACGGAGTGAAAAACCGAGTATGCCCTTTCAGCATGTGTCATCCCCGGGCTCAGAAGGCGATGTGCGCCGGCGATGATGTCGTGCAGCACCTGGAGATGGAATAGGGAGGGGTGGTGTACAATTAGTCATCTTCATTCAAAAGTCTTCTTACAGCCGGTTTGGGAAATACCCAGACCATAACCACCTCCGCTATAGGACAAACCCCAATACGGTGGGAACACTTGGGAACATTGAAGAAGTAGTATTGTAGTATATTGCTGTCATACAGACCCTCATACTTACACATGGTGAGATACAGACAAAAGTATGATAACATATTTGTTTTTGTTATCTCTACAAAGGTATGATTGAAGGAGCTGTGCTCCAACTCGAGTCGAAAGAATGGACGTGACAAAAAGCTGGAATTCGTCCGAGTTTCTTTATTGCATCAAATCAACTCGGGTAAAACTGAAAAGCCCGTTTATCGGGCAGCATTATATACAAGCACTCGAATATCTCATGCCGGAGCGTTTGCCCTTAAAAGGCGCGACTGGGCGTGTCCGGGAGACTTGGGCGAGTCTGGACATGCCCGGGAACGGCGAGACTGGGTGTCGCCGGACGGGCCGGGCGTGCCTGGACATGCCCGGGAACGGCGAGACTGGGTGTCGCCGGACGGGCCGGGCGAGCCCGGGAAAGGCGAGTCCGGGCATGCCCGGGAAAGGCGAGACCGAGCGTCTCCGGGCGGTCTGGGCGAGCCCGGCACAGCGATCGCTCCGTGGTTGCGTCCTCGGCAGGTGTAAGGCGATTGTGTATGTTCAGCGGCAACCGCTACATGATAACATATTGATAACATATTTGTGTATTTGTTTTCTATTTCAATGTCTTCAAGAGGAAAGACGGAAGCCGGGATTATCTATCAGACAGTAAAAGAAACGCATTTTCATGAGAAGGCTGCACATCGGTTTGAAGCAAATGTAGCATGAATCAACATATCAAACGATGCACATCAGATAATGTAAAGCAGAACAAGCCTCACATGTATAACAACTTTACATGGATCACACTAATTGCAATGCAGTTTCCTTTGAGCAATGGAATGGGACAGAATGTTGCTAATTATCAAGCGAATATAATTTGACCATTCTGAATAATTGCTTTCACATGTATTGTCAAAAGTAATTTCCCTCGAAAGAAACAGTGGGAATGTTTTTCAGAAAGTTTCATTATTTTTTCAAAAGGTTGGCTTTGTTATTTATTTCAGAAAAAGGAACATTTAAAATTCCTTCTTATGTTGTTTATGCTCAAACTAATTCAACTCATCAACCATCCTTGAAGAAATCAGTTGGAAAGACGTTTGCTGCCGATTACTCTCTCTCTCGCCAAAACTTTTTTGCTATCAAGTTCCTTTGAAGGTTCACATTTAATCAAGTTGCACTTTCAACACTGGTGCGGATGTCAAATTGATGTTCCTTTGTGTGACAATGATAATCGTCGAGAGAGTGACAAAACCCTGCAAGATTTCGTGTCGGAAGTGGTTTCATAGGTTTATAACCAGAATTCCTGTGCTCATAACCAAAAGAAAACCACTTCCCAGAATAAAGAGTGCACTTGCTGCTTGAGCACCTGTGATCATGATGGAATTTTACCCTGATTGTTAAGGTTTGTAATATCTGACAAAAACGTTTCGCTCAGCCGTAAAATTCGGAATGATGCTAAAATTTGTGCTTGGGCCTGACTGCTCGTGCCTGGAAACAACAAGACAGAACATTTAACAATGCAGAGCATCACCATGGTACATATGTTACAATATATATGAAGGGCCAGCACTCTGGCCAATTTCAAAATTCCTGCTCTGACCTCCAAGGGCTAATGAATCAGCAGTATAACAATACTCCCAGCAGTGATGCAAGCAAGCAGCTACCTGCTGTACACGAAATGATCAGTATATCTGAGAATATACAATCTTTACGAAAGCAAATCAGCACGAAAAGTGACACAGACTGATTAAAATAGCCATTCCCAACTATTTTTGAAGGGGCAAGGGTAGATGCAGGCACATACTCTTTATAGAGATCCTTGGAATATCAATATGTAATCCAGGAGCTATTATATCAAACGATATTATATTTAGGAGATAACTCATCCTATAAAAACCTTAGAAATAGGTGTTCGTTCAACCCACACCACATACAAGGATGAATTGCATTTTCTGTTAGAGCAACCCATCTGGAACATTTCTAGGGTGGGTGTTACTCCAGATTGTGGTATAACTCTTTTTCTACAACTCAATATTTGTAATGGGGGTCAGTTCTTATTGTGTCATTTTTTTTTAGAAAATTGTTGGGTGGTAGGGTCATTCATATAGCTCTTTTTCTAACCAGGATTTCAATAATAAAATATCATCCACCGATGGAAAGAGGAGAGACCACCAAATCACACTGATTAGGTTGTTTGTTTGTTTTCCTAGGGCGCACTACAGTACACAAAGATGCACGGAGTCCCATCATGTGGTGTAGAATTTGAGACCAGCTGCAGAATTTTCCATTTTCAGTTTTGTGTCCAATTAATCCTGACTCTTTTCAAGTAATGTTCACCAGATTGAACCGATATGCCTTTTTGAGTGGAAAAGTTTCTTATTTCGCTTCGTTTTAGGCTCATGTGTTCAGATCATTTTCTCAGAAACTGACGTTTAGTTCATGAACAATGAATATTTCGTCCAATATTTAGCTGAATCTATCTTGGTTTTTCTTTTATGATGTCTGTAACTGACCAGTTCATGAGGTTGGTTTATCCAGACATGAGTACGTTGTAGTCAATAGTTGGTTCTTGTCTTTAGCTCGTGTAATGTGGTATTTCTGCAATGTTCAAATGAATCAGCGTTGTATTACTTCATTGCAGGTATGATTAAGAGATATGGCTAGTAGAGACTCAGGATGAAGCAAGTGGTACTTGCTGTATCCTGCCTGCACCACCAAAACGAAGGGAAAGAAGAAGGTATGAAAAATGTGTTCTTTGTCCAGAAGATCCAGAGGAGGTTTTTCGAAAGGTAAACACATCTTCCATCGAGACACTGATTTCTGCACTACATTGCAGGAAGGATGTTACCAGATTTAGAGGATGTTACCAGTGAGCATTTGTTACCAGATTTAGAGGCACTGAAAACTACAGATGCATACTGTACTGGCACTCAAATTGCTATAAGACGTGCAATCGCAAACACAATCCGGATCTCATTCCGAAGAGACGTGAGCCATCTCGTCTTCCTTCGGAAACATCAGGATTTGACATAACAGATGTGAGCCAGTGAGGGAGATGATCAAGATCTCGGTCAGATGTCATGGACTGGGCCAGGTCCCTGGTCTGCAAAAATATGTCCCACAAAAATGTGATGGAATTCTGAACGTTAGTACATTTGACGTTTGTCAGTCAATTGAGCATGCAGCAGAAGCTCAAGGTGATGCAGATATGCTGCATGTGCTCTGTGGTGCGAGCATTGACTTGGTGGATGCAGGGGCAAAATATCACAAGGTGTGCTGTTCAAACTACAACAGCAAGACAAACAAAAAGCATCAAACTTTTAAGGACAGTAAATTTGAAGACAAATATCTGAGTGCTTTTTATGAACTGGTTAACGATCTTAAACCTGAACAAGTCAGGAGACGACGATGGTTCACGAGCGAGCGGTATTCAATGACAAAGGACAGACGAAAACCGAAACAGGCCCAGACAGGCCAGGCCCGGAAATGGCAAAACGAAGGTTACTGACCTTGAAATGAGATAGAAAATAATGTATAATCAGTTATGAGGTTAGTTAGCTACACAATACCGAAAATTCGGTTCGATTCCGACAACTTTGACCTTTGTGACCTTCAAAGGTCAAAGGTCGAAGATTCTGAAATTTGTTGGAAAACTTGTATTTCATGATGTATGTGATAATATAAGATCATGTACGACATTTCACCCTATCAGGAAGCGAACAATGTAATAAAACCATAAAAAATCGACTTTTCTAAATTTCGTGAACTTGTGACCTTGACCTTGGGGCGAAAATGAAAAATTGAGCTCCGTGTGGCTGGACACATGACATTGGCCTAACCAAATACCGAAACCCCTGTCAGATTCCACCAAACCCCTCGGAGAAGATGTAGCTTGAACTCGATTACCCCCTAAAAAGACATATTTTTCGGGCGACGCTCCGCCCACAATGGGCGCAATATGCCCACTCTATGCAGGACACAACTAGATCATGATATCGACCTCCCACCCAAGTTTCATCAAGATCGGATGATACCATCGGGTAGTTATGCTGCGGACAGACAGACAGACAGACACACACCCATGACGAATATAGTGGTCTCTCTGTTTGATAACTCGTGAACCAATTACAAGCTGGCAAGGCATATGATAGGGACAGCCTTCTCAACAAATACAAGTCTCTTCTTGAGGTACAAGGCATCGACCCACGTGAGGCATCCAGATTCACAAAGCAGCATCTGAAGCTCAGAATGATGAGGAATTATTTTGAAGAAGAGGTAGCATTCCACCAGCCCCACATGAAAACACAACCAAAACTTGTGTATAGCAGTTCCGCATCTTTGCAAAATGTTGTGAATACATATTTTAAACAATCAACTAACTTAACTGAACCCAGTGCATCTACCTGTGATGAGAAATTGTGACCCGACCACACCAAGCTTTTGTACCGCACTGTGATGCTGATCATTAGTGACATTGCTCAGTGTAATGGAATCTGTATAAAACCTATGAATACCACAGATTTGAATCTCGCCTCGGCCAAAACGATTATTCCAGACAGTCTATATTGGTTCCTGCGTTGGGTTATTTCCACCGATTAATGATGGTGCTTGGATGCTTCCTCTGGAATGCAAAAATCATTCGGACGAGAGAAGGACCCTCATGGTTGCACAAGATATTTTTGCATTGCTCGTCACATGCAAGATTCAAGACCCCCCCCCCCTCCCCAAAGCACACAAGTCTTGCCATAGCATTACGCCCCATAACCGGATCAAAATAACTCATCATTTCACTAAATAGTGTGTGTCACTGTTACTCCGATGACGAGATAGAGGCCATTAATGTTTGGATAGAAATGGAGATTCTGGCGAAGTCAGAAGAACAGGAAGTTCTCATTAAATCTTCCATCTCTTCCGGTGGCTTCATTCAGATGGCTGGTTGACAATAACGATATCAATGAGACTTTAAATGGGAAACACATGCCACTACGGTTGTGCTGCATCAACGATGACAATTTTTCCCCAACCAGAACACACACCGTTGGTTGATCATTCTCATAGCAGTAACAGATCGCTCAACAGTGCAATGATGATACAAGCTATGCACGAGATCAGCTCCCATGGCAAAAGACCCAGCGTTACAAATTCTGTTGGCAAGGCATGTAAAGACTGGTTACAGTGTGTGGAGCACCTAGAATCATCAGGCAGTCTGACGGACCTGGCATGGACTCTTTACGTGCTTTGTCCAACTAAATTATTCGGCGTTAACAATCAGATATGTAATGCTCATTGTTATCTCATTGTTAATGCTCAGAGTTTCTTTTACCCTTCGGTGATGTCTTTGTTGAAAGAACCATGTCACTGATTGTCTTTCGCAGCAAGAAGTCAATAACAGGATTATATCACAGGTGGCATGACAAAATGTAAGGACAGGTACATTTGACGATTGGCTTCACAATCGGGTATATAAGGGTTGTTGCATTCTGTATTTGTGGAAAACAACTGCTGTACGTCTACAAAAGTTATTGCCGCTTCCTCTGGAGATGGTCCGTCAACTTGACAATGCTGTTTGTCATGGAGTGGTGGCTTTACGAAATTCTGGCATGAAACAGCGTGCTATTGCTCGGCAGTATGGCATCACTCAAGGTCAGGTGTCAAAGATCCTGAAACGAAATGCTCAGAGGGGTGTCCCTACTCCAATAACGAGGCCAGGACGTCCATGCAGAACCACAAGGATAGATGATCGCCAGCTGCACCGGTTAGTCTGCAATGGCCGTACCAAGTCAGCTAATCGGCTTAGGGCTGAGTGGCAGCAACTGACAAATGTGCCTGTATCCAGAAGGCTAGTCAACCAACGACTGGTTCAAGCAGGCTATCGTGCCAGGCATCCCCTGAGAAAGCCACGCCTGACCAGACACCACAGCCAGCGCCGATTGCAGTGGGCCAGAGAGCACCGTCAATGGCAGCCAGGACACTGGAATCACGTGACCTTCAGTGACGAGTCTAGATTTCTGGTCTATCGTCAAGATGGCCGCGTCCGAGTGCGCAGACAAGTGCATGAAGCTGACAACGATGATTGTATATTGCCAAGAGTCCAAGCTGGAGGTGGTGGGGTGACCGTTTGGGCTGCTTTTCATGCAGGGGACAAAACTGACCTGGTTGTTCTGAATGGAAACCTGAACCAGTTCAAGTACAGGGTCATTCTGGTGCTTCCATTTGCTCGTGCAGCCTTTCGAGGAAACTTTGTCTTCCAAGATGACAATGCACGGCCTCATCGTGCTCGCATGATCCAACACTTTCTTGCTGACAGTGGTGTAGGGCATATGGAGTGGCCTGCCATGTCCCCGGATATGAATCCGACAGAGAACATGTGGGCAGAATTAACGCGTCAAATCGACAACTTGGACCAGCAGCCTGCCTCTGTGCGTGAATTGCAGCAGACTATTGTCACTGCATGGCAAGCGATTCCTGTCCAAACCTTGGCAAATCTCGTGAACAGCATGCCTCGACGTGTACGTGCTCTCCTGAATGCTCGTGGGGGTTACACGAAGTACTGAACTATAATTTTACTGTCCGTAATCCCAGTCATAATTTAGCTTTTGCTTTGTTGAAATTTTTTTTGGCTAATGTGCAAAATAAAGAGATACTTCTGGAAAACGTACAGAAGTTTAACACAGTACTGTCCATGAATTGAGTTCGATATCAGTTTACATCACTTTCAAGGATCAATTTATTTGCTTCGAAATGTCAAATGTGGTTTTTGTTTCTTTTAAAGGTCACATTAACAAAATCTAGAATAATTTCAACATAATTCCAATGAACTTTTAGTTCTAAGTCATCTTGAAAAGTAAGTTCACCCCCACAAAAAAATATTCCATATTAAATGCCAAGTCTGTAGTTAAAGAGCAACAATAGAACTAAAGGCTGGAGCAAAATCCTACCCCAACCCCAACAAGATGAAAAGTGCCCCAGAATAACCTGATTAATTTATGACCAATACCAGCATGATGTAGCATTGGGTTGTGCATTTCAGTGATGTTGGATTTCCAGAAATATTGCAAAAAATATTGTGTTAAATAACACCACTATGACATCATTGCCCCCATTTCAGACACTTTTTGAGAGCCGACCCCCACCACAAACATTGGCCTGCAGAAAAAGGTTATACCACAATCTGGAGTGACACCCACCCGAGGAATGTTCCAGAAGGGTTACCCTAACAGAATATGCCACCAAACCCTGTATGTGGTGTGGGTTGAGCGAGATCTTTTTTATAGGTCTTGCTCCTGGACCAATGTGTCGAGACACATTTATAGGCTAGAAATAACATACATAATTCTGGATTTGTTGCCACTGATACTAACTGAAGATGCAGGATTTGTAATTTATTCAGCTATTACTCTCACTAATTCACTTCTATGTTGTAATTTGACTCCAAGCTAAAGCAATTGGTGAGTTGAGATAACGAGTATCTGCTTGCCCAGTGTTCAGCATTCGAGTTCAGAATTATAAGAGATGTACCCTCACCGTGTTGCAATGTTCCGCCTAAAGGTGGGTACCTATACACCTCATTGGTCCTTTAATTCAATATATTGAAGATTTTTCATTTCACATTTTGAAATTGCTTCCTGTATCAAACAAGAGGCCTCTGGTGCTTACATTCTAGAAATTGAACATAAAACCAGGACCAGGAGGGGAAAGGTTGGGAGACAGGAGTTCATCTTGCCGCACCTTGCTCAAGGCAGTATACCGCCCAAAATACGATCTAGCCAATACAAGTAGGGGTGCTTTATCAAAGAAGATGCTGTTATTAGGATGTAGACAAAAAGCTGCATTTTATCTAGATGTCTTATTTTCCTTCATCCTATCTATTTTGATTGTGGACGTTAAAAAATTGGTGTTGAAAATAGTAGTCCACTGCATGTGGGTGTACCTATAGCTTCATAACATTTCCTGCATTGAGAATAAATGTGAAATGCAAGATTATTATCTAAAAATAGGTATGAAAATTAGTGTCATTGTATTGGGAGTTATGAAAATATTAAGGAATGCATGATGGACCGGAAACGATGAGGCGTAACCGGTAGTGATGTGCGAGGAGGCATGGTTAGGAGATAGAAGAGTGACGCCATTAAACCATTGAGCTGAGGAACCTGTGTGTCTGCTGTCATTAGTTATTTTTTTGTAAAGACCAGTGGGAACAAAACTATTCAAATAATACTTTGATTGGGATTCCTTGAAATGATGTGGCTTAAATGGCAACAGTTTTTCAGCATTTGTTACCATCTCTTTTCCCGCTGCATTTTTTTACGTAACCAGCCTCATCAATATTCTATTTTGCTTTTCTGCCAGCTGCAAATATTTTTCCATGGGCAGCATGTAAGGCATTACACTGAGAAAGTGCCAGCAATGAAGGCAGCTATCCATCCTTGAAACTATCTAATGTGGAATTGTTACATTACTAATCAAACACAAGGAAAGGATTTCAATGAGGCAAAAAAAAAAGACAAAAATGAAGAATCTTATCAGAATTGACATCATACCCTTCCTTTATATTAATCAAACTAGTGAGGTATCCGTGCTACGCACAGGTGGGAGGCCAGAAGCAAACAGACAATGCAGAAACGGCGAATGCTAAAGCATGAAACCAATAAATTCCACATTCCTGTAGCACCTTCAGTCGCACATCAGACATGGACAGCAAGTTCGTGAAGGACTTCCATGAAAAACGTACCCGTTGGCAAACAAACGCGTACGTTTGTTCCATACCCAGTCAATGGCGAATCTGCATATGGTGATCCGCGAATTCACGTTTAGAAAGTAGAAACCGTCACGGCATTTCGTCATTCACTTGAACTCGATATCTCTTTTTTTCATTCCAAGCAGCATAACTCCAATCACAACTGAAATAACATTAATATAAAAAAGAAACTTTTAACAACAATCCTGACATAAACAAATATTTAAATCCTGATGTGAAGTTCCGTATGGTTGGGTGAATACAATTACGAATTCAAAATCGTAATTGTATTTACTCAATTCCAATCATCAATTGATACTTTAACAAAACGATTAACACGATTAACGTTTAACGATTTAACATTATGATTGAATGATGGTTGTATTGGGATATTATCAAACCCATGCAGTGCCGTCATCTGTCCACTTCCGCATTCGCTGCAGGTTCATAATTGTCATCAAAATCTAAACAGTATTTGTGGAATTTCAATAAAAGCCACATCACTGTTCATATCGGTAAATATTATTCCATCGTGTTTGGAAAAACTGGAAAATTGGAAAATTGGAAAACTTGGAAAAATTGGAAAAACAATATAGCCTATTTTACTCCCAGGGGTCCCAGGATTACCTTCACAAAATATCGTTGCGATCGGTTGAGCCGTTTTTGCGGTACCTTCGAACAGACGGACGGACATTTGGTGAATTATAGTTAGATAAAGCATAGAGAGTTCATTAAGAGCATCAGCTTTATTCTTAGAATGTCATATTTTGTCAAAAAAAAGTCAAAAAAAAAGAAAAAAAAAAAAAAAGCAATAATATCAAGGATGAAGATGGAGGAGAGTTGTAACAATGCCGCATATATTAATGAGGCTGGTTTTCTGTCACCGTTTCCTCACTGCGTTGTTAATTGTGCAATGAAAGCATCCCCATGCCTTATCTGTACGTTTTTGGTTTGTATTGCCGATTCCGAGGTTGTGTAAGCCTGGTGTTGACTTAACAGTTAACGTAGCTGGCTTGAGATCGTAGGGTCCTGAGTCCAAGCCCCTGTCATGCTACTGCATTAACACCAGGTGGGTTCACTCAGCCTGTCCATCATCCTGGGGTCGGCAAAATGATCGACAGCTGACTGGTAATGGAGGGCAGTGGTAATGACTGGTAATGTGCATCAGTGACACAGCTGCAGGCCCCGAAAAAAATGATGCAGCCAATCAGCTACAAGCTGCATACAAACCACCACCAGAGCTTGTGTATCCTGCCTTAACTTTCAAGGCCTTAGCTCAACAGTAGGCCTCATTTCCTCATGGCTGACACGTGTGTCATAACATTAATTTTACCCTGGGTGTTCTCCAATCACGTTTCTCAACTTTCTATTTCACTGCCTCCTCTTTTCTTTAAAAAAAAACATCCCCTAAAACTCAATTTAACACAAATTAATCACTAACTCATTCCTCCTATTAGTTCCTTCCTTCACTCACAATTTATCTTATATTCTCAATACCTCCAACTAGAACAAATTTGCTTCTTATTTAAAAGCTTTTAATGGCATTTATAAATGTTTCATTTTCTGAACTTTTCCGGCACAAACCCCACACATTGTTTTTTCTCGTGCACTTTCTCTCGTACACCAGTTTATCCCATCTCGGTTTTCTATCCCTAATTATCTATCCCTAACTCTACTGAGGGTAGCTCTCATTCATTCCCTAGGACTCACAGCAAGTACATGTCAATCCTGAGACAAGCCAGAAAACATAATCTCAGAAATATCAAGAGGCCAAATTCTCCAACCAGTCCCCTTCCTCTAAGAGTCTAAGTCATGGTGGAACCTTGTCAAGCCTGTCTCTTGTTTATGCTCCCCTCCATCCCTTCCCTCACCCGAAACAGCAGTACTGCAGACTCTGCCCAAGATAAAGCTCAATGTCTAATCTCTGTCTTTGCCGCCAGATCTCGGGTACCCAACCAACACCGTTCTGTCTGCATCTTAGCCTGATGTACCCACTGTCTGCTGGAATCAGGCTCCTTCCCCCCGAGAAGGTACATAAAGTTCTGTCCGGCTTTGACCTTGCTTCCGGCAATGGGCCCATGTTCTCAAATCCTGCTCTGCTGTTATTGCTTCTGCTCTATCACCTACTCAACCTACCATTCTCCTTTGGCCACCTCCTCTCTGCATTGAAGTAAGCAAACATCACTCCCATTCCCAAGAGCAGTGCATAAACAGACCCTACCGACTATAGGCCAGTGAATTCCTTCCAATTATAATCAAAGTCATGCAATCCATCATTGCTTCAGATGTGAAATCTTATGCATTCATTCCTGCTCACTAAACTTCGGAAATGCTTCTGATACTCTCTCAGCAATGGTTGGAGGCCCTCCATCTCAAAGAGGATGTTAGGACCAACTCACAGGACATATCTCAGGTGGATGCAGTCTGGCTTTCTGCTTTCCTTATCAAGTTCTCTGCCTGTGGCACAGAAAGACACCTTCATTTCTGGATTTCTGATTTCGTCCACTCACACAGTGAATGTGTTGCCATCCCTTACAGTCAACGTACAGTCAATGGAACCCTCTCCTCCCCTCTCATACTGGAACCTGGAGTTCCTAAGGCAGTGTTTTGGAATCATTCTTGGTCCTCATCTATATTAATGACCTCTCTGGCACTGTGGAAAAACGTTGCATCCTTTTTGCAGAAGACTCCCCATTGTGTTCTATAGAATCCCACCCTACTGCTCAGCAGAAAGCAGCTGCATCTTTGTCTCTCACTCTCTGCTGATCTGGAAATTATTAGACTGTGGTCTGATAAATTCAACATGTCCTTCAGTTGTGGAAAATGTCATAGTCTCACCCTATCACTACGGAATGGTCGTCATTAGCAACTTTCAGTGTGGAAGGAAAGATGTCTGAGATGTTTGTTAATCCGAGATTCCGAGTTAATTCTTGATTAAACCGCTGTGGTAAAACCTCTCAGAACCCCTGCTGGGAAACCCCATTAATCCAAAGCTAAAACGTATCCACAGATGACGAAACCAAAGACACATTGATGCTACAACAAACCCACCTATCTATTTCCTTGGTCATCCCCTGGAAGAGGTACAGTCTCTTGAACTTCCAGCCCTCACCATCAGCCATGACCTTTTCTGGACTGACCACATAGCAAAAATAGTATCCAAAGCCAGCTGCAGACTGGGCATCCTCTCTCAACCCACGTCTTTTCTTGGAAAATCAAAACTACTCACAATCAACAAGGCCTTTTTCCATAGCTCAATGGAGTACTTACTCTTTGCTATGGGCTGGTACCCAGCATCACATCTGTGTTTCCTTAATTACATAGCATCTGAAACTCTCAAAATTATAGGAATCTCCTGTGATGAGGCAGAAGTTCAAGGTCTGTTGATCTCCCATCACATGCAGTTTCGATGGTCTCTTTTTTTCTATCCACCAAAGATCTTTATGACCCCCATTTACCTTTCCTAACACAATGATCTTACTTGCTAGTTTCAGTTTTTTCTCCCCTCTTCCTTTTCCTCTTTTCCTGTTCGTTCATTCTCTCATTGTATGTCACACTTACAATTTAGCTTGCTCTTCCATGAGCCTTGTTACTGTGAAAAACAAGAATGACGGCACTGTGGTCACAACCTGTGACAAAATCTGGCAATGGGCCGATTGGGAAGTGCATTTAAAACAATTTTAAAAGATTAACGACGTGATTGGGAAACACGTTTAATGCGCCATTAAAAAAATTAACTCAACACCTCTTATCCATGTCACCCTCCCCACGGTTATGTCAGAATGAGCTGATTCCTCACACGGTCATGGATTGCTTAATCACGGTTTGGGCCATTCAAAAATTACGTAACACTTTTTTTTTAAAGTAATTTGCGTCTTGTAATGCTCGATTCTGGTGCGTTGTGATATACCCTGCTTTCTTACGGGCTTGATTAAACCTTACTATTATTCGACGTATCATTAGATTTTTCGGGCCCCTCATCGTGAATAACACTCGATCCAAACAAAGCCAATGGAAATCTGATGCAACAAACCCGGGCAGAGTATAATTATGAGGCCCACAGGCTTAATGTATTAGGCCCACCAGAAAAACCAAAATTGCGGCCATATCATTTTGTCTTGGTGCTATGGTGGGTGGAGTCAAGCGACAGATGTGGGTGTCGTCCGGCAACTGTCCGACCCATGAGTTCACATTTCAGAAATTGACCCCGAACAACAACAACTGTGAAGCCCTTGTAGACCTGCCACATGTCGCACATAAAAACTCATGGAAGCAATGAGCTTCTTCGTCAGTGAATACTAAATCACTGACCATTTTTCATGGTGAAATTAACACTGCCCGGAAGTTCCAATGACACGAACACATACTTATAACAATTACTTATAACAATATTATATACTATTATTAATATTTAATATGAATATTATGCAGAAAGAGGGGTGGCGGACTGGTAGGACATGGTGGGGTGACGGACTGATGCGACATGGAGGAGTGGCGGACTGATGCGACAATTACTTATAACTTTTTCAAGTATATTATTAATTATGCTATAATAATTAATAATATTTAATTATATTATATAATTATAATTAATTATATTTATAATAAATATAATTTACAATTATATTTATAATTAAATAGAATTATATTCCATTATAATTATATTAATAATGTTATGAATATTATTATTAACATTATATTAATTATAATTACTTATAACAATTACTTATAATAAAAACATTAAGTTTCAATTTTATAGCACAGCTTGCGCACGTAATGTTGGATGTTAGTAACCATAATTGATCTTTACAAGCATTTTGCTTAATATCAACTCAATTTCAAAGTAAATAAAATGCGGTTAAATATACTTTGGTTAAAAAAAACCTATTTAAAGTGATATTTTGATTGCTTCATTACATACAGAAATTCAGAATTTAAATGATATTCAGGTCCTTTCTTCTATTGCATCTGCTCCTGTTGTATTCGCACCTCTTTATCGAATTTAATAAACCAAATACATCCACCTAATGAAATTGTCTCATTAACCTTTAACTTACTGAGAAAATGTGCAATCTGTATTGCATTCACTTAATTTAAAGTGAAACAAAAAATCTAATTTCAAAACAGGAATTACCAGGTTTTTGTATACGTAATTAAGACTCGGGAAGAGCTAGAACACAGAATGGATCAGGATTCCAGGTAACAAAAGGAACAGCAGGAGGAGAAGGGGGAAACTCCAACAGCAGGTCGGAAGGAGAAAATAAAGGGAGACGGACAAACGAGGGATGCAAGTAACGATTGGACGTCGGGGATAATCCAAGGGGTGGAGAAGATGGATACCGAAGCAAAATTTTAGGAGGGGTCAAATGGTCAATCAATGGAGTGGTTTAATTGGTGTAGAAAAGATCATGGTTTTAGATGAGGGAGGAGGGTGATCTGGGATGGTGGTGAACAGCTGTGTTGAAGACTTGGAGAGAAGAATGGAATTGAAGAGGATGTGGAAGGCGGTTACACAGGTGGAGAAAAAGAGGAACAAATGAGTTCAAGTGAGTGAGAAGTGGTTATGGATTTAGGCAGTTTCACTAGGTGGTTGCTGCTGGATCGTGTGCGGCTTGTGATGGGAAGTGACGTACTCAGTGATGGGAAGAAGTGGAACGCATCGCACCTGGTCCTCTATCCAGGGACTGCACTCATGCCGATCACAGAGGGCAATGGAAGGAATGAAACTGTTGCAAGTCTAGAGGGAAATGAAAGGATTGAAACTGTTGCAAGTCTAGAGGGAAATGAAAGTAATGAAACTGTTGCAAGTCTAGAGGGAAATGAAAGTAATGAAACTTTTGCAAGTCTAGAGAGAAATGAAAGGAATGAAACTGTTGCAAGTCCAGAGGGAAATGAAAGTATTGAAACTTTTGCAAGTCTAGAGGGAAATGAAAGGAATGGAACTGTGGCAAGTCTCGAGGGAAATGAAAGTAATGAAACTTTTGCAAGTCTGGAGGGAAATTAAAGTAATGAAACTGTTGCAAGTCTAGAGGGAAATGAAAGGAATGAAACTGTTGCAAGTCTGGAGGGGAATGAAAGGAATGAAACTTTTGCAAGTCTGGAGGGAAATTAAAGTAATGAAACTGTTGCAAGTTTAGAGGGAAATTAAAGTAATGAAAGTTTTGCAAGTCTAGAGGGAAATGAGAGGAATGAAATTGTTGCAAGTCTAGAGGGAAATGAAAGTAATGAAACTTTTGCAAGTCTAGAGGGAAATGAAAGTAATGAAACTTTTGCAAGTCTAGAGCCAAATGAAAGTAATGAAACTGTTGCAAGTCCAGAGGGAAATGAAAGTAATGAAACTGTTGCAAGTCTAGAGGGAAATGAAAGTAATGAAACTGTTGCAAGTCTAGAGGGAAATGAAAGTAATGAAACTGTTGCAAGTCCAGAGGGAAATGAAAGTAATGAAACTTTTGCAAGTCTAGAGGGAAATGAAAGTAATGAAACTGTTGCAAGTGTAGAGGGAAATGAAAGGAATGAAACTTTTGCAAGTCTAGAGGGAAATGAAAGGAATGAAACTTTTGCAAGTCTAGAGGGAAATGAAAGGAATGAAACTTTTGCAAGTCTAGAGGGAAATGAAAGGAATGAAATTGCTGCAAGTCCAAGTCCAACACGAAGCATGATATGAGGGTTAGAAGACCACCTGCTTGGCTCAAATATTTTGAGAGATACTAGGATCAGTGTGAGAACAACTAAATAAATGTTAAACGCTTATATGTACTACTAAACGGGGAAAACTACAATTTCATTCCTTACAGTTAATATTATTATGAGTGATTGTAGGAAATGTTCTCCAACACAATGATAAACGAAACATTGATTAGAGTTCATGTGTAAAGGTACCACGTCATTAGATATTTACTGTGTTGTTATAGTCCAGCGGAATTGTGAAAAAGCATGTTGTAGCGTCATTATGAAGTTTTTTTGTTGATTCATTATCTCTGAGCTATCCTGAATCAGAATCAGGCGGGTGCCAAACTGGCACCCTTGAGGAATTTTTTTTAGAGGCAAAAAACGAAATGGCCGCCACTGATTTCCGATGAATTTTGTTTTGTGCAATATCTTCACTTCTAATGCCCTTGTAACACAATTTTGGTGACTTTTACTATGTTTTCAAGGTCAAAGATTCCAATAATGATATAATTTAAGTTGTATATATAACACACGTGTCATACTTTGAAGATGGCATCCACCGATAACGATAAAATTCAGATAAAGTCATCGATTTTGCCTTTTTATATGTTTTTGTATTATGAGTTTCGGGTCCCAAGGTCCCCCAGAACTCTACCAGCCTCAACCTTAGATTACTGATCAATTTCTTTCCTTTTTGTTTCAGGATGCTGTCATTAACTTTGTAAATAATCATTTCAATAGTGATTGCATATACATGAAGTAACTATTCTTTCTTTTCTTTTTAGGTGATGTGACAACAGTAGACCATGGCCTCTTCTGAAGAGAGTACATCCTGTTTCTTTAACTGCTCTAATGCTTCTAGGACATTACTAACTGCTGGTAGAACTAGAATAGAAAAAATCATTAAAAGTAGTATAGGTAGAGGTGATTTGCTTCATGAAAAACTAACCGATTCTCAGTCTATTCTGTGTCACAAAAGCTGTGTATCCACATATACATCCGAACAGCACATAAAGAGGCATGAAAAATTAGACAAGCAAGAAGCTCCTCCACCAAAGAAAACAGGACGTTCTCATCCATGTGAATTTGATTTCAAAAAGCACTGTATCTTCTGTGGCAATCAATGTGAACAGCTTGATCCTCGAAATCCACAGCGATGGAGAAAAGTGATAAAATGTAGAACAGTCGATCGAGGAAAGAATCAGATGCCATTTAAGCTAAGGATTCTGACTGTTTGTGACCAATGCAATGACATACAAGCTGATGATGTATGCCTCCGAGTCCAGGGGGCATTCTCCGACTTGCATGCTGCTGATGCCCAATATCATCTGGATTGCTATAATTCCTTCATGTCACCAAGAGCTATACAAACTGCCACTAAAAAGAAAAGCACCTCTACAGATGTTGACACAGCCTTCTTGCACGTCGTCGAGGAGATGGAAAAAGATAAGTGTAAACTTTGGAATTCTGTGGAGCTTCAAGACATGTACAATTCATTTGGTGGTGATAAGCAGTCACGGCGTCATCTTGTCGAATGTGTAACAGCACATTTTGGATCAGAACTCATAAAGTTGTCAGGAAATGGGTACGCTAGTCCACTAGTCTTCAGGGCATTTACTAGACAAAATCCATGGTCATTGTCAACTGTCCACATGTATCCAAATATATTTGTGTAAAAAGCACAATCCAATATAATAACCGATGCGTTAATAATTGCAAATAAGTTACTTCAGCTGTCATAAATACATATTTGGTTGTGACTGTTATTGTATTAAAATTTGAAGGTTCATCAAATTCAATTTCTAACTAGAAGTTATCAATGGAACTGCAAAATAGCCTTTTTATATAGGGAAATGGTGGCCATCTTGAAAATATGATACAGGATTAATGTATACACCTTTAATCTTATCATTATCGGATTCCTTGACAATGAAAACATAGCAGTAGGCACCAAAATTGTGTTTATAAGTGCATTAGAAGTGAAGATATTGGCAAAAACATAATTTATTGGAAAGTCATGGCGGCCATTTTGTTTTTCGCCTCTAAAAAAAAATCCTCAAGGGTGCCAGTCTGGCACCCGGCTGATTATGCTTCAGGATAGGTCAGAGATGATGAATCAAACAAAAAACTTCGTAATGACGCTCAAGCACGCTTTGCCTTGAAATGCCTGTTTGGCATCTGGACCAAAATCACCACCATTTGGCATCATCCACCGAAAGTGGATGGAGGTCATGTTTTCACCCACGTCTGTCTATTTGTTACTTGCAAAATCGAAGATTTTTCAAGTATATTGGTCGCTTGCCTTTGTTATTTTGTCTGTCCGTTTGTCTGTCTGTTTGTTTGTCTGTCACCGGCCTGCAGGTCACAACTCTAAACCGATCGTCCTTTTTCATCCTATTAACCCGAGCTTTGATTCAGATCATCAATTTTAATCTGAATGAAATGTACAATTTGATGGATCAATGGCAACCTTTTCTTTGGAGGTGTGGGAAGTGGTGGGGTGAGGGGGGGGGGGGGGGATGAGGGGGGTGGGTTTTGCAAGTATCGTGCTCTGCCTGACGTCTTCTTGTTTGTCTGTCTGTCTGTGAACAAGATATCTCAAAAAAGTTGTGGACGAAATTGGACGAAACTTGGTGGACGGGTTGTGTGTGTGACGAGGACTAATCAATTCGATTTTGGTGAAGATCTGAATGTGGATTCGGATACGAGAATTATTTAATTTTTAAGTGATTCTTCTCCCTTGAGAGATCGAGTGAAAAGCGATATAAAACATGATATTAAAAAAATTTATGGACGAGTTATGAATAAACTTGGGGGATAAGTTGGATAGGTGACAAGAACAAGGTGATTATATCTTGGTTCAGGTCCGAATCCAGATCCGGCCTATAAGTAGGATACAAAACATAAACTGTTCAGTCTGGCGGAGGTATGCTCTCTACCAAGTGCCGTTCTAGTTCATTCTGTGCTACTCGTTCATTTCTTTATCATTTCAATGTTCAATTCTGCAGTTCCAAAATGTTTTCAAGAACAGGGGACATGTTGTGTCCTGTCCATATATTGACGATGTAAATGCTAATCCAGTTTTGGCCGCATGAGGGCGTCTCACAATGATATCCGGTATTTGGTGAGGAAGAAGAGGAGTGAGCTTTTGGTGGAGATTTGGAATAAAGCCTGTTGTTGAATGCCTATGGTCCGCAGACCTTGATTCTTCTCAAACACAACAAGCAGGTTGCCCTACTTGCAATACAGTTGAGAAAACGATACCAACAAAAAACCTCTGAAATTTCCCCAAAAAAAATTGCACAATTTGTAAAGGGTGAAGGTTGATTCTTATTTATTCTCTTAAAACCTGTCGGTCAAAACACTATACCATCTATTTATTATGTAAGCAAAAATGGCAGAATTCCCCTCTGCTTCTGCACTGTATTCTCCATACATGAAGGGTGGCGGACTGGTAGGACATGGTGGGGTGGCGGACTGATGCGACATGGTGGGGTTGGCAGACTGATGCGACATGCTGGGGGTGGCAGACTGATACGACATGCTGGGGGTGGCAGACTGATACGACATGGAGGAGTGGCAGACTGATGCGACATGCTGGGGGTGGCAGACTGATACGACATGCTGGGGGTGGCAGACTGATACGACATGGAGGAGTCGCAGACTGATACGACCTGCTGGGGGTGGCAGACTGATGCGACATGGTGGGGGTGGCAGACTGATATGACATGGTGGGAGTGGTAGACTGATACGACCTGGAGGAGTGGCAGACTGATGCGACTTGCTGGGGGTGGCAGACTGATATGACGTGGAGGAGTGGCAGACTGATACGACATGGAGGAGTGGCGGACAGATGCGACATGGTGGGGGTGGCAGACTGATATGACATGGTGGGAGTGGTAGACTGATACGACATGGAGGAGTGGCAGACTGATGCGACTTGCTGGGGGTGGTAGACTGATACGACATGCTGGGGGTGGCAGACTGATACGACATGGAGGAGTCGCAGACTGATACGACCTGCTGGGGGTGGCAGACTGATGCGACATGGTGGGGGTGGCAGACTGATATGACATGGTGGGAGTGGTAGACTGATACGACCTGGAGGAGTGGCAGACTGATGCGACTTGCTGGGGGTGGCAGACTGATATGACGTGGAGGAGTGGCAGACTGATACGACATGGAGGAGTGGCGGACTGATGCGACATGGAGGAGTGGCAGACTGATATGACATGGTGGGAGTGGTAGACTGATACGACATGGAGGAGTGGCGGACTGATGCGACATGGTGATTCATAGAGAGGAGAAAGTACGTGATCTCAAAAATTTATTTCAAGTGCTCTCTATAAATCTATCTCTATCTTTAACATTGGTATTCCCCATGGCGATGCGACTGGTCTTATATCCTAGTTATACATTAAAAAGGCCACTGTTCATGTTTTGCCATTTGCAGCTGAATTAATTAAAGAAGCAAACAAAAGGAAAACGTGAAAAAGCAAATGGTGCTGAATATTCTGTCCTAATTGGCAAAGGCGTATGCTTGAGTGTCATCTCTGCATTTCTCCAAACGTCTTGCTTGTTACCTGAGCCGAGTTGTTTGGCAAACGATGCAATCTTTTTTTGTTCTTGAAAGAATTCGATTTTTGTTTGATTCTCTTGAGGAAAGCACAAATAAAGATCAAACACTTTTCTTTCACTAAGCGGAACACCTTAAACTATATAAAAGTACTTTTGACACTGAAGGAGGCCATTTTCCACATCAAGCCTGAACTATATGAACATCAGATTAATGCAATTGTTTTATTAAGTTTACTGGGTAGAAGGGGGATAGGAGGGGGTAGAGCGGTGATGAGGGGTAAAAGAAAGCAACATCATCAAAGGTTTGTTTTTTCCTTTTTTGAGGAAGAAACAGACACTGAGAGCACATTCACTTTTTGATTAAACCCCGTCACATTTTTGACTACAAAGCAAATGCAAAGTCCGTCCGTGTCCATTTGTATTAGACGTATTATTTTTCTTCTTCTTCTTCCGTATGCTCAAATTAACAAAGTTTTTTTTTTTTTTAAATACAAAATGAAAATTCATGATTTTATGCAGCCTTGACCGTTGACTTTTGATCAAAAAAAAAAACGCCTCCGACGTTTTGATTAGTGAACCAATTGATCAATGACCCAATATGCAAATTCTTTAAATTTCAGGTCAATCGGGAGGAAATTAGTAATTTTATGCAACCTTGACCTTTGACCTTTTGACAAAATTATGAATTCCCCTTCTCCGTATTATCATACTAAACGTTTGGTGAAAATTTGATGGCAATAGCTCAAATGGTAAAAAAAAGTTACGGCCTGGACAGACAGACAGACAGACACACAGAGACAGCCAGACAGACAAACACAGACAGACACAGAGACAGACACACACACACACACACACACACACACACACACACACACACACACACACACACACACACACACACACACACACACACACACACACACACACACACACACACACACACACACACACACAAACAGAAATGATGTCAAAACTCATCCATAAGATTTTGAGATATCATACGCCATACATGGTTTTTGGCGCTATATATCTTTCAGTGGTGAAGAATCCCCCCCAAAAAAATTGTAATATCGGGATCGGGATCTTCACCAAAATCTAATCAGCTTTACCTTATAACGAACCCAAACAGTCCACTAAATTTCATCCGAATCTGTCCACAACTTTTTGAGATATCCTACACACAAACAGAAAAACAGACATGGATGAAAGCAACTTCCATCCACCTTTGGTGGGATGGCGGACTTTGGTGGGTGGAGGTCACAATTACTACACAGGTATACAATGACCCATCTATACCAAATCTACCTGCCAGTCCTGTCAATATCCATCTATCACTCCATTCCCATTGGATGTAGGTTCCTATCTAATTGTCCCCCGTCGCACCGCGGAGCGAAAGGGGGACTATGGTTTTCCCCTCCGTCCGTGTGTGCGTCCGTCCGTCCGTGTGTGTGTGCGTGCGTGCGTGCGTACGTGTGTGCATGCATGCGTAAGCGAAGGACCGAATTCTAATTTGGTGTGTGGGTGCAACCCATGTCAAAATCCAAGATGGCCGCCGCCATGTATGTCTGACGCCATGCATGTCTGAACCCTGTGAGAGAAATATCTTGAAAAATAAACGAAGTACTAACTTCTAATCTGGCGTGTTGGTGTATCGAGGCATAAGGAAGAACGCTATTGAAAATTGGGTCGCCACGTCAAAATCCAAGATGGCCGCCTTGCGTCTTCCACTTTGTCGACTCGCATCACTTCACCCACGGGGGACCGAGGCGAAACGCTTGTTCAAGTTAAAACGTATTCACTCTTCTTGCTGCTACTATCCACCGTATCTTTCCAGAGAGGTCATTCCATGCTTTAACTACTGAGTGGAAGACCCCTGCCTCACATAGCCTATAATCCATATCTCCTGTTCTTCCCTCTCAGGCCGCCCACAGCGCTGTCACGCTCCACTCTGCTGAAAAGCTTTTCTGTACCCATCTTGTCCACAAACTTCATGATCTTAAACACCTCAATCAGATTCCCTCGTAATCGCTTCCTTTCCAATGGATAAAGTCCTGTCTCCTTCAGCCACTCCTCATAACTTATTCTGGCTACGAGCGAGCATCACAATCAATCTAGTAGCTCTACGCTGTGCCCTCTCTTCAGCAGCTATGTCCACCCTCAGATGTGGTGACAAAAACCATACATAATATTCTAGATGAGGCCTCACTAAATTAGTGTACAGTGTTAACACGACCACAACCTCTACCCCGAGGGTCCACACTGTAACAGTGCAGCATTGCATACCCATATGGGCAAAGGTAGAGGGGGGATTCTCTACAGGGCATTACATTTACCATGGGTTTACCCGTTCACCCAAAAGGACAAGTGTGCAATGGACACGTGGATTGCTACAATTTCACCCCTACATCTCTCCCCGCCAGCTCACTGCCATCTTGGATTCCTTTGATAAAGCAAGTTGTTTTTATCTGTCAACATAAACTCATATCTAGTCCCATGGAATATCATCTGAAGTCCCACGGAATAATGTTCTCATCTATAGGTGATGCGGTTGCCTTCCATTTTGCCCTCTCGAGGTAATGGATTCAAAGGCTCAAAGATAAACCGAGTCGATGGCATTTGTGGACAGGAGGCTGTGACTCAGGACGTGCTCGTTTAACACCACAGGCATTCATTGTTTTTATTGATGTAACAGACAAACCCCTCTCTAAATAATTGATGTCCATCTACAGCCAGGGATAGTGCACATTATACCTTTCGTGCAGGTAAGGTATAAAATAGTATAAACAAAGGTATAAAATGGCTCTTTGTCAGGCCATTTTAAACCTTTGCTATATCGTCCGTGCGAGCGAACACACATCTTCCTCCCTTCCCCAGTCAATATCAGGGTTAGAGTTATGATTGTGGATGTTAGAGTTTGGGTTCTTAGGGAGCAGGGTTAGAGTTATTAGGATTGTGGATGTTCGGGTTTGGGTTCTAACGGAGTAGGGTTAGAGTTATTAGGATTGTGGATGTTAGAGTTTGGGTTCTTAGGGAGTCGGGTTAGAGTTATTAGGATTGTGGCTGTTAGAGTTTGGGTTCTTTGGGAGTAGGGTTAGAGTTATGATTGTGGCTGTTAGAGTTTGGGTTCTTAGGGATTAGGGTTAGAGTTATTAGGATTGTGGCTGTTAGAGTTTGGGTTCTTAGGGAGTCGGGTTAGAGTTATGATTGTGGTTGTTAGAGTTTGGGTTCTTAGGGAGTAGGGTTAGAGTTATGATTGTGGCTGTTAGAGTTTGGGTTCTTAGGGAGTAGGGTTAGAGTTATGATTGTGACTGTTTGGGTTCTTCGGGAGTAGGGTTGGAGTTATGATTGTGGTTGTTAGAGTTTGGTTTCTTAGGGAGTAGGGTTGGAGTTATGATTGTGGTTGTTAGAGTTTGGGTTCCTAGGGAGTAGGGTTAGAGTTATGATTGTGACTGTTTGAGCTGGGGTTCCTAGGGTGTAGGGTTAGAGTTATTAGGATTGTGGCTGTTAGAGTTTGGGTTCTTCGGGAGTAGGGTTAGATTTTTAATATTTTTTTGGGATATTGCCCACCACAAAGCCAGAAGGCCACTCGAGGTGGGGGCTACACAAAGAAAAAATAAAAAATAAAATAACAGCAGAACAACCAGCCCCTTGGATTGAATCAAGACAAATGTAAAAAGTTGTCTCTTCACAAAACCAAAATAGTCTACTTGCCAAGCCTATAGAGCCCTCTTGTGAACCCAGAAATGTTGAGTACCCCAATGTTTTAAGTTAGAAATGTACAGTATGGGTCCCCAGCACTTAGAAACTGCCGGATGCTAACTTGCATATGTTGGGCAATTAGCAAAATTAGCATTAATAGCATTAACCCTATCAAACATAGGCCTGGGACACTGAAATTTCTGTTTCGTTCTATTGCTCCGTTTGAATGCTTCGTGTGAGCAAACTATTTGAAGGATCTGTATGAAATTTGGACATAATACACTTAGACAGATATGCTTTCCGTGAGTGTTCTTATAAAAATTTCCTGCGATCAAAATTTCATGTGAAAAAAGGGATGTAAAACCCAGAGAACCCAGATAAGTTCCTGCGCGCAGTCGGCCTGGAGAGGCACATCGGCCCTATCCACAGTTGGGGTGATAATTTTGATCTTGTGGTCTTCACACCCAATGGTCGCCGCACGACTCATGCCATGGCCACTCAGTTTGTGCAGAATCCAGCAGGTCTCCTGTTCCCCGGAGGAGCCACACCTGGTGGTAAGGTCATGTTGCTGAAACTACCCCGTCTGACGAAGCTTGAAGCTGGGAAACTTAGTATAGCTCATAAGAGCAGTTTTGTCATTGAACATTACACAGGCCCCAAGAAGATGACTCCACCAGCTCTGAAAGAAGTCCCAAGAACTGATGCTTTCCAAGATGCCATCAAACAGAGTGTTTCAAGAGCACAGCAGAAGGATGCTGCTTGGCTCTCGCAGCTCCACTCTTCCCCTCTTCCCCTGGACTGGGCAGCCTACAATGTTGTGCAAGATCGCAATGGTGATGACAGTGCTCCAAAGCTGAAGACGATAAGTGTCTTTGGACCACTGCTTGACTCGCCCCCTGCCCACCCTGATACAGTGCTCAGTACCATTGCCTACTTAGACACATCACTGAGGCAGCTTGGCATGAGCCACAGTCATATCACGTTTGACATGCAGCTGTACGTGATCGCTTGCCTGATCAAGTGGAGTGATCTGCAGCGATGGTCATCAGTGGTTCTCAGACCTGGGATGATGCACACTCTCATGTCATTCATCGGCTCAATCGGACAACTGATGAATTCAACAGGTGTGGAGGAGCTAGTCGGTGCATCATTTGGAGGCCTGAAATCCATCTTCAACGGGAAGGCCTGGCCCAAGGCTATGCGAGCCTTCCGTATGGTTGTGTCTGCTCTTCTTCATGACTTCTTAGAGGAGGGAGAGAAGACTCACGAGCAGATAACGGCATTCCTGGAGAAAGCCAGAGAGCACCCCACAGGCCGGCTATGGGTGGATTGTTTCACCACCCCTACCCTAATAGCTCACAGGTTCTGGCGAGCAGAAAGAGAGGGTGATTGGATGCTGCAACAACACTGCCTTGAAGAGATGCTGCCCTATTTCTTTGCTGCCGGTCATCACCACTACGCAAGATGGATCACATGGCATCTGCGTGACATGCAGTACCTTCCTGCTACTGCCAAGGATGACCTTTACGCTGGAAGCCATGTGTGCCGCCACTCTGATGGTGCAGCTGCAGTGAGTGGAGACATGTTTGGGGAGCAGACATGCATCAAGCAAGGGAAGGGAGTAGGAGGCATGAAGGGCATCTCCACCAACCCTGAGCAGGTCGCCGTGTGGATCCAATCTTTCGGCATCTGCTCCTATCTCTCCAAGTCATTGGATGAGATTTACGACGATGCTGAAGCACCGGATAAGACAATGAAGCCCAACAGACACAAAGAAGAGGGTAAAGGATGGCGGGAATTGGACGCGGAGGACCAGGCTAAAATCCTGAGAGTGCTACAGGAAAACTCCCATCCACTCACCATAGAGACCGCGACCCTCCACCATATCATAAATGGCCAGGTGGCAGATGAAAAGGTGAACGTGCAAGATGCATTGAAGATCGGACAGGACATGAGCACACTGTTCTCTTCATCACTTCCTGAGAGATTTCATGCGCCCATCTCAAATAAGGTGGTGATAATGACATTCACCAAAAAAAGAGTGAAGGTCAATGCGAAGATCATATGTGACCCTGAGGCGTTGTTTGCTCGGCTGCTGGTGGTGGGGAGCAAGAGAAGAATGGAACTCTCTGCCCTCTTTGATTACGAGCTCGGCCCGGTCCCTGCATCCATCATCGATGAGTATGGATGCCTCAGGAAGGGTAACAAGTCTGTGATCGTCCAGCGTCTTGGAATCCTTGCCCCCAATCCCCACCCACCACATGTTGTACTCGTTGATGCATCGCAGCTCATCTACCACGTGGTGTGACCATCGTCAGGCACTGTGGCTGACCTCGCAGCCAGCATGGGGCGCCGGCTTAATCGCTACATCACCGAAACATTTGTCATCTTTGACCGGTATGAGCAAGTCTCTGCCAAAGACCACGAGAGGCAGAGAAGAGCTGGGGAGAGCTCAACAGAGTACCGACTCTCACTGACAACCCCTCTACCTAGCCACGACAAAGTGATGAAGAACAAGACAAACAAGCGGAGACTGGATGAGCTCCTGTGCACACACAGCATAGGAGATCACATCAAGATGGTCAGCAAAGCAGACAGTATTGTCACTCATGACGAGGCTGACGTCTCCCTCATCTCATACATGTTGGATGCAGCCAGTCGTGGAGCTGAAACTGTCCGCATTCTCAGCGACGACACTGATGTTTTCGTACTCATGGTCTATTGGTGCTGGAAGGTGGGTATCACATGTAACCTGCAGATGGAGAGATGGGATGGCACTATTCTCAACATCAATTCGACAGTAGAGAATCTCGGTGAGCAGTGTTGCTCCATCCTGGCTATGCATGCTCTCTCCGGATGTGACACCACCTCCTATCCCGCGGGGAAAGGGAAGGTGTCCGCACTCAAGGCCATGAGAGTAGTACCTGGTGACCTGCTTCACTTCATCGGAGAGGAGGGAGCTACTGATTTACAGATTACAGAGGCAGTGAGTGGTTTCTTCCTGGCTCTGTACAACGAGAGGGAGTCAGCATCTCTGAACGTCGCCAGATATGACATCTACCGAAAGCGCAAAACCCCCCCAGCACTGAAGACACTGCCTCATACAGAGCGCAACGCTCTCCTCCATGGACGGCGTGCCCATCTACAGGTGCTGCTTTGGAAAGCAGCAGACTGCCCTGACCCACCAGCTGTGGACATAACAGAGTTTGGATGGAATAAGAAGGAAGGCGAGAAGGGAGAGGAAGTCATCATGCCCATCCTGGATGCAAGCCCCGTTGCTCCTCCTGCCGTGTTGGAAATGATCAGCTGTAGCTGCAAAGCGGGGTTAAAGCCCTGTTTAACAGCAAAGTGGAGCTGCGTAGCTGCAGGCCTGGCCTGTACCAGCTACTGCTTCTGCAAAGGCTCTGATAGTACATGTTGCAACACACTCACAGCAGGAAGAGCAATATGACAAGAATGTAGAGTCAGGAGAAGAAGATGAAGACTATGAGGATGAGTTTTATGATGAGGATATGCTTTATAACAGTGCAGAGTAGTAGAAGTGCAAGACGCTCTTTCTTGATGGAAGTTTTATGTTGTGTAACTCGTGCACATATTTTTCAGCTCTGATAATTTTGGGTATACTTGTGTTTTAATTTTGAGGATATTATTTACCCATAGTCATATTATTCTAGTTTGGTATGGTACTTGCCTTTGTTACCTCTAATACCTGTGAATAAAAGTGGAGCAATAGAGCAAAACAGAAATTTCAGTGTCCCAGGCCTATGTTTGATAGGGTTAATGCTATTAATGCTAATTTTGCTAATTGCACAACATATGCAAGTTAGCATCCGGCAGTTTCTAAGTGCTGGGGACCCATACTGTACATTTCTAACTTAAAACTTTGGGGTACTCAACATTTCCGGGTTCACATTGCTGGCAAGTAGACTAAAAGGGCTGAGAGGGGTTAACTCGTCTGCTTCAAGACAACAATGCCTCTACCCCATTGTAGAGTTGTTAGGATTGTGATTGTTGAGGTTGGGTTCTTGGTGAGTTGGATCAGAGTTATTAGGATTGTGGTTGTTATAGTTTGGGTTCTTAGGGAGTAGGGTTAGAGTTGCTAGGATTGTGGCTGTTATAGTTTGGGTTCTTAGGGAGTAGGGTTGGAGTTATTAGGATTGTGGTTGTTATAGTTTGGGTTCTTAGGGAGTAGGGTTAGAGTTGCTTGGATTGTGGCTGTTATAGTTTGGGTTCTTAGGGAGTAGGGTTAGAGTTATTAGGATTGTGGTTGTTATAGTTGGGTTCTTTGGGAGTAGGGTTAGAGTTGCTAGGATTGTGGCTGTTATAGTTTGGGTTCTTAGGGAGTAGGGTTAGAGTTGCTTGGATTGTGGCTGTTATAGTTTGGGTTCTTAGGGAGTAGCGTTAGAGTTGTTGGGATTGTGGCTGTTATAGTTTGGGTTCTTAGGGAGTAGGGTTAGAGTTATTAGGATTGTGGCTGTTATAGTTTGGGTTCTTAGGGAGTAGGGTTAGAGTTGCTAGGATTGTGGCTGTTATAGTTTGGGTTCTTAGGGAGTAGGGTTAGAGTTGCTAGGATTGTGGCTGTTATAGTTTGGGTTCTTAGGGAGTAGGGTTAGAGTTGCTAGGATTGTGGCTGTTAGAGTTCGTGTTCTTAGGGAGTAGGATTAGAGTTATTAGGATTGTGGCTTTTAGAGTTCGTGTTCTTCGGGAGTAGGATTAGAGTTATTAGGATTGTGGCTTTTAGAGTTCGTGTTCTTAGGGAGTAGGATTAGTGTTGCTAGGATTGTGGCTGTTGAGTATGGGTTCTTAAAAAGTCGGGTTAGAGCTATTGGGGTTATGGTTAGAGTAATGCAGAATATGCCCAGGGTATCATGTGGGCTAGCCAAGACCATATATGGGTATTTACACTCATCCGGAAAAAGTGTTCTGGCTGTTACACCAGCTCTATTCTGATTTTGTTCTCGCCGCACTTTCCTACATCCAACCACAGTCCCTACTGCTTCATACATTCTTCCGAAACCCCACACCTTGTTACCCTCTCCAAATCAAAGATTCATATTTACCTTCCTCCATTCCTTTCTTCTTTTCTCTTATCTGTCGAACCATTTTCCTCAATTTGTTGTCTGATGCTCTTCTCTTTACTCCTTCAGTTCTTCAAAAATGCAGAATATTAGCATATACTTTTTTTTTTTTTTTTTGTATACTGAATCGAGGCTCGTGAAAGAGCTAACATTTACTTCACAAACAAATCGACCAGACAAACAAAATACACAAAAAGAGGGAGCGGAAGACAAGATGGGGAGAAAAGAGGAAGCACACAAACACAACATCCGAGAGCAGGGAGATGTGTGGAAGGGAGAGGGCCCGGGGGGAGGAGGCATGGGAAGGGGGGGGGGGAGGGAGGGAGAAGTATAAAGCACAAGGACACCAAGGACTTCCAGGACAGAAGTTGGTATTTCAAAAAGGGGAATTGGGGTGAAATTAGCGGGGGTAGAAAAGATCAAGGTTTTGGATGGGGGAAGATAAGAGATGGTGGTGAACAGCTGTTTTAAAGACTTGGAGGGTGGAGTGGGATTGAAGAGAGTGAGGGAGTTTGTTCCAGAGGCGGGAGAAAAGAGGAATGAAGGAGTGAAGGTGAGCAGAGAGTCTTGATTTTGGCAGTTTAACCAAAAGAGGGTTGCAGGCAGATCTTGTGCGACCTGTAGGAATATTTGTGGGACAGAGCCCAGAGAGAGCTGGGGGGGCAAGGCCAGAGAGGAGTCGGTAGAAGACGGAAAGACCACCAACCTGCCTGTGGTGAGTGAGTGAGAGGCCCTTGGAGTTAGCTTCATCGCGGGAGATTCCAATGATTCTGAATGCTTTGGTTTCAACAGCGCGAAGGCGAGCTAGGTGTGAGGCAGGCGTACCAGCCCAGAGGGGAGAGCAGTATTCCATTGAGCTGCGGATGAAAGCCTTGTATGTGGTGAGGAGCTCAGGTGTGCCAAGGAAGGACTTCGCACGACGGAGGATGCCCAGTCGGCGACTGGCTTTGGAGGCCAGATTTGAAATGTGGTTTTTCCAGGAAAGATCATGGCAGATAGTGAGACCCAAAAGCTTGAGTGACAGAACTTCTTGGAGAGGATTATTCAGAAAGTGGATGGGAGGGTTGTCCAGTCTGTCTTTTCGGAGAGACATCGTAATAGTGTGAGATTTATCAGGATTGAAAGACATGTTCCACTTGTTTGCCCAGTCTGTGATTTTGTCAAGGTCTGCAGAGAGTGAGGAGGCTGCAGACTGCCGATCTGAGGGATGAAGAATGGAGCGACAGAGAGTAGAGTCGTCAGCAAAGAGATAGAGAGGATTTTCAAGAGAGTCAGAGAGATCATTGATGAAGACCAGAAAAAGCACAGGGCCCAGAACACTGCCTTGGGGAACTCCAGCCTGAACAGGAAGAGGAGATGAGAGAAACCCATTCAGGGCCACACGTTGACTACGACTAGAGAGGAAGTCCGCCAGCCATGCGTGGAGATTTCCATGGATACCAAAAGAGGAGAGTTTGGTGAGCAGAGCGGGGTGCCAGACTGTATCGAAGGCACGTGATATGTCAAGGGAGACTGCTCTAATTTCCTGTTTGGCATTGAGGACCTCCATCCATTGTTGAGAAAGCAGAAGCAGCATGTCCAGAGTGGAGTGTCCAGGTCTGAAACCAAATTGATGATCAGAGATCAAGCCATTGGAGAAGAGGAAAGATTTCATATCTGAAGCAATGATGGATTCCATGACCTTGCTGATAATTGGGAGAAGGCTGATTGGTCTGTAGTTGCTGGGATCTGTTTTTGCACCTTTTTTGTGCAAAGCGGTGATGTTTGCAGATTTCCAAGCAGATGGAAGATGACCTTGAGCAAAAGAGAGGGTGAAGAGAACAGAGAGAGGGAGTGAAAGAGTGGAAGAACATGATTTTAGGACCCGTGGGCTGATGCCGTCAGGTCCAGTTGCAGAATCAGAGTCGAGGGTTGACTGACACTTTTCCACCTTGTCAGGAGGAAAGGACACAGAGTCCAGGAGCAGCTGGGTACGACTGGGTACGGTGGGTACAGAGAGGGATGGGTTTGGGACACAAGATTTAGAGGCAAACACAGAGTTGAGGCATTCGGCTTTTTCACGTGCGGAGTCAGCCGTGTGGCCATTTAAGGTGAGGGAGGGGATGGAGGGGGAACAAACACCAGAAACAGATTTTACCCGACGCCACCAGGATTTGGAAGAGGGAGACAGATAAGAGAGTTCGGTCCTGAGGACGGAGAGATATTGTTTCCTGGCTCTCCTGAGGGTGGACACACACTTGTTTCGGGCTTTGTGAAAGGAAATGAGCTTTCCTTCCGTTGGATTTGCTTTCCAGGAGACGAAAGCAAGTTGTTTCTGGGCAATAGCCTCACCACAAGATTCCGTGTACCATGGACGGGAGGAAGGGTATGACAACTGAAGACGAGAAGGGATAAAACTGTGCATGAGAGAGAGCAATTTACTTTGGAAGAATTCCCAGGATGAGTTGATGTCAGAGGCAGTAGAGATGGGAGACCAGTCCAGATGATTGATGGCTGCTTGAAGACCGTGCCAGTTGGCCTGAGTGAAATGCCAGACTCGTCGACGCTGAGGAGGCTCTCTGAAAATGGTCAGAGAGATGTCCACTTTAACAAGCACATGATCGGAAGAGCCGATTGGAGCAGAAGAAGAGCAGCAGACATTTTCAGGGAAGTTAGTCATAACCAAGTCCAGAAGAAAAGATTCTCTGTTGACTGAGATCTGGGTTGGGAAATTGACAGATTGTGTCAGTCCCAGTGAGTCACCGAAGTCCTTTACTACCTCTCATGGTCCCCTTTTATACTCTTGCAGACCCTCTCCACTTCTTTCTGCTGACGTTCACCTAATGTATGGAATTTGTGTCTGTGTGTTCCCCTCCATCCATCTGTTAGACTGCTGGACCCAGGTCCTTTCTTCTTCCTCTTCTTTCGTATGCAGCACATGGCTATGGGTTTACATCATTTATTTATTTTTAACTGGGAGTGTGCCCTTTGTGGGTTGAAGCAGAAAAATGGAATTTTCCCAAAGTGCTGTCAACAACTCACCGACTCTTCACGAAGAACATTGTGAGATCTTGACGTCCATCAATTAATACCAGCACATGGTCAGTTTATTGTTTATCTGAGGAATGACACACATTGATAAATTGCCCTGCATGTGAAACACTAGGATTACAGTTTATAGCTGGGCTGAGAATCGAACCAATTCCAGACCATTCAGGCATGTGTGAGGAATAATCTCCTTAGCTAAAGCTTTGCCAGTCAGTATGCACGGACAAAGACTAGGCCTAATACAGAGCTTATGTCAAGACTACTTTAAGCCTGCAGACCCCCAGGCTTACAGCTCCAGAGCTGAAGGGCAAACAAAATGGCAGCTGTTATCTTTCAGTACTATCAACAGAGACGCAATTTGCTGTGATCTAGAGGTCCTATTTCTGTGATTGGACTAACCTAATCGGTATTCATGACGATGTCGCGTTATATTCAAAGTTTACATTCTGTTGAAACTACTATAATAAATAGAGGTTGTGTGGCTGTCGCTATGTCACCTTTATTCACTCATTAATTGGTCACAGCACTGACCAATTGAGTGTTATCTTGTCTATCCACGTCAGCAAGCAATGGTCCATCTCGGACTATGTGGTGCAGCATCTTTATCACATGCTTTCCTCACCTCGTACGACCAACAGGTATGCAAAATTAGGTGGACATCAGGCCAGCCCTGTTTTTTTCTATAATTACTAGATGTACATACTGTACATACATACATGCATACAGTCACGTGAAAAAGTAAATACACCCAATGTAAAGTTTTGACTTTTTCAACATATTTCAACATACAGCTATTTGATCTTCATTTCAACAATATTGATAGATAAAGATGATATAATATAACAAATATCATGAAACATTTACATTTTGTAGTCCATTGTATAATTTAAATAAACATAAATGCAAATTTCGCATGTGGAAAAAGTAAGTGCACCCCTACATTTATCACTACTTCAAATACCTAAAATTAGAATCAGGTGCACCAGCTCAGATGCAAATGATTAGAACATCATCAAATAGGATCTTGGAGGAACCTGTCTTATTTAAACCTCAGACATTTAGTTTGGTTTGCTCTTTGTTGTTGAAGTGTGCGACGTCACCATGCCTAGATCAAAAGAGCTCTCTGAGGCCTTCAGAAAGAAGGTTATGGATGCCTACGAGGCTGGGAAGGGATTTAAAAAGATCTCCAAACAATTTGAAATCAATCATTCGACTGTCCAGAAGATCATCTACAAGTGGAGAAGATTCCAAACAACTGCCAACTTGTTCAGGCCAGGCCGCCCCAGCAAGTTCAGCCCGAGAGCAGACCGCAAGATGCTGAAAGAAGTCTCTAAGGACCCCAGAATGTCATCACGGGACCTACAGGTAGCTCTTGCCACTGTTGATGTCAAAGTGCACGAGTCTACCATAAGAAGGAGGCTGCACAAATTTGATCTACATGGGAGGTGTACCAGGAGGAAACCTTTGCTGTCCAGAAAGAACATCAGGGCAAGACTAAAGTTTGCCAATGAACACCTAGGCAAAGACCAGCACTTCTGGAACAATGTGCTCTGGACAGATGAGTCAAAGGTAGAGCTATTTGGCCACAGTATCAGAAGACATGTTTGGCGAAAACCAAAGGCAGCATTTGACCACAAGAACCTGATACCAACTATAAAGCATGGTGGTGAAATATTATGGTTTGGGGGCAGCTTTGCTGCATCAGGGCCTGGGCAGTTCACCATCATAGAATCCACTATGAATTCTTCATTGTACCAGAGGGTGCTTGAGGATAATGTGAGGCCATCTGTCGGAAAGTTGAAGCTCAACCGAAGGTGGACTTTGCATCATGACAATGACCCCAAAACATACCAGTAAATCCACCAAGGAATGGCTGAAAAGAAAGAAATGGAGGGTTCTGGAATGGTCAAGTCAAAGCCCGGATCTAAATCCCATCGAGATGTTGTGGGGGGATTTGAAACGAGCTGTGCATGCAAGAAACCCCTCAAACATCGCACAGCTGAAATAATTCTGCATAGAGGAGTGGGCAAAAATTTCTCCCAGACGATGTCAGAGACTGGTAGACAGTTATAAGAAACGCCTACTCGAGGTTGTTTCTACCAAAGGGGGCAATACCACCTATTAGAGCCAAGGATGTACTTACTTTTTCCACATGCGAAATTTGCATTTATGTTTATTTAAATTATACAATGGACTACAAAATGTAAATGTTTCATGATATTTGTTATATTATATTGAAGCGCGATGCTGCGCGCGCTAATGCTTACGCAAGGAGCAAGCGGACAACGCGGTTCATAAAAGAGTCTTTATTGAAAGTACTCAAACTGCAGCACTGAGCTGCACTGGGCTGCGCGCCCCGTGTATATCTTCAGGCCACGCCTCTCTCTGGGGCGTGGCCGCCGCCCACTTGGTGCACGGAATGATGTCACCACGCCAGTGGGCTTTCGTGTCCGCCACACGCGCCCCCCCAGAATTCCCGCGCACCTGGAGGGCCAGTTTGCGGGGCAAACGGATGACCCGGCCGAAGCACCCCCTGGCGATCGGCGGCATCCGGGGTGCAGGGATGCCAGGTGGGATGCCCCTGGCTGCCCCTGGGATGGGTGCAGGACCGGGGGGCGGCGTGGCGGCGGGGCTGGGCGGTGCCGGGAGTCCGCCCACAGGGGGGCGGCCCCGACGCGGGGGTCGGGCCACTGGCGGTGGATGGTCCACGTCGAGGTGGGCCGGCTTGAGGCGGTCTACAGAAACGCGGTCAGGAGTACCGCCGATGTCCAGGGTGAAGTGCTTCGCCCCGGTCTCCAGCACGCGGAAAGGCCCGTCGTACGGGGGCCGTAGTGGTGTCCGGTGGGCATCGTGGCGGATGAAGACGTACTCCGCCGTGCGAAGCTCTGGGGCGACGTGCGTCGGTGGGTGCCCGTGGCATGCCGTTGGCACCGGGGCGAACCTCTGGGCGGTCTCTTGCAGAGCGGAGCGCTGCTGTGCCGCGGACCATGGTGCCGTGGAGTCGGGGAGGAACTCGCCCGGCACCCGCAGCAGTTGCCCAAAGACCAACTCCGCCGCGGATGCGCGCAGGTCCTCCTTGGGCGCCGTCCGGAGGCCCAGCAGGACCCAGGGGAGCCTGTTGACCCAGCCGCCGTCGCGGAAGGTGGCCCGGAGCACGGCCTTCAATGAGCGGTGAAATCGCTCACACAGGCCGTTAGCCTGGGGATGGTGGGCCGTGGTTCAGTGCAGCCGGACCCCGAGCCCCTGCGCGACCACCCCCCAGAGCTCCGAGGTGAACTGGGGGCCGCGGTCGGACGAGATGTCTGAGGGGGCGCCGAACCGGGCGACCCAGGTGGCGATGAAAGCTTGCGCGATGTCCGCCGCCGTCGTCGACGCCAAGGGCATGGCCTCCGGCCACCGGGTGGTGCGGTCCACCATGGTGAGGACGTGGGCGAGGGAGGCAGAGGTCCCACCAGGTCCACGTGGACGTGGTCAAACCGGCGTTCCGGCACTGTGAACGGGGCCAACGGGGCCAACGGGGCCTGGGTGTGCCGGTGCACCTTGGCGCGCTGGCACGCGAGGCACGTCCTGGCCCAGCCGCGGACGGCCTTCCGGAGGCCATGCCAGACGAACTTGTCGGCGATCAACCTTTGGGAGGCCCTCGCGCCCGGGTGGGACAGGCCGTGGATGGCGTCAAACACCTGGCGCTGCCAGCCTGCGGGCACGATGGGGTGAGGCCGCCCGAGGGAGACGTCGCACAAGAGGGCCGCGCCCGCACCGTCGAACGGCACCTCGGTGACGCGGAGGCCCGTGACGGCGGTCCGCAAGGCCTGGACGTCGGGGTCAGCGGCCTGGTCCGCTGCCATCCGGGCATAGTCGATGCCGAGGTGGACTGCGTGGGCGACGGCCCGGGAAAGGCAATCCGCCACCGGGTTGTCCTTCCCCGCGACGTGCCGGATGTCCGTCGTGTACTCGGACACGGCCGAGAGGTGACGCTGTTGCCGGGCCGACCACGGCTCGGTGACCTTGCCCATCGCGAAGATCAGCGGCTTGTGGTCGACGAAGGCCGTGAACGCACGGCCCTCGAGCAGATGGCGGAAGTGCCTGACCGCCAAGTGAAGCCCGAGCAACTCGCGGTCGAAGGTACTGTAACGGCGTTCGGGCGGGCGAAGCTGCCGGCTAGAGAACGCCAGCGGTTGCCAAGCTCCACGCACCCATTGCTCGTGCACCGCGCCCACCGCGTAGTCCGAGGCGTCGGTGGTGAGGGCGATCGGTGCATCGGGCGCCGGGTGCGCGAGCATGGTGGCATTAGCCAAGGCGAGCTTCGTGCCCGTGAACGCCGTGTCCATCTGCTCGGTCCAGGTAACGTCGCCTTTGCCCGGCTTACCTCGGAGAGCTTCGTGCAGGGGGCGCAGGAGCTGGGCGATACGGGGCAGGAACTGATGGTAAAAGTTCACCATGCCCAGGAACTCCTGCAGCCCTCTGATCGTGGGGGGGCGCGGAAACCCCTTCACCGCCTCCACCTTGGCCGGCAGGGGGACGGCTCCGTGCCTGGTGACACGGTGCCACAGAAAATCGATTACGGCAATGCCGAACCGGCACTTTGCGGGGTTCACAATCAGGCCATGCTGGCCCAGGCGTTCGAAGAGCATGCGGAGGTGGCGTAGGTGCTCTTCGCGGGACGCGTTGGCGACGAGGATATCGTCCAGGTAGACGTAGACAAAATCCAAGTCGCGCAGGACGCTGTCCATCAGTCGCTGGAACGCCTGAGCCGCATTCTTCAGACCGAAGGGCATCCGCAGGAACTCGAAGAGTCCGAATGGCGTGATGACCGCCGTCTTCGGGACGTCCTCCGGCCTGACGGGGACCTGATGGTAGCCGCGTATGAGGTCCACCTTCGAGAAGAAGGACATGCCCGCCAAACGGGCGGAAAAGTCCTGAATGTGGGGGACGGGGTAGCGGTCGGGAGTGGTGGCGTCATTGAGACGGCGATAGTCCCCGCACGGTCGCCATCCCCCGCTGGGCTTCGGCACGATGTGCAGCGGCGACGCCCAAGCACTCTCTGAGCGCCGAACGATGCCGAGTCGCTCCAGGGTAGCGAACCCCGCTTTTGCCACCGCCAGCTTCGTCGGCTCAAGGCGGCGTGCCTGGGCGTAGACCGGTGGCCCGACGGTGGGGATGTGATGGGCCACCCCGTGCTTGACGGCCCCTGCCGAGAAGGTGGGCCGCGTGAGCGCCGGGAAGCCGGCGAGGAGGCGGGTGAATTCGTCCGCTGCCGGAAGCGTACAGATCAACATGGCCGGAACCGAACCATTCGGCAAGCCGCTTGGCAAGCCGCTCGGTGAGCCGCTTAGTGAGCTGCTCGACGAGCTGGGCAGCGGACAAGCGAGCGAGCTGAACGTCTCGGCCTGGACAAGACGTCTGCGCTTTACGTCGACCAGGAGCCCATTAGCGCACAGGAAGTCCGCGCCAAGCAGTGCCATGGGCACGTCGGCGGTGACGAACGTCCATCGGAAAACCTGCCCTCCGAACCGCAGAGAGAGGCAGCGTTTTCCGTACGTACGGATGGGCGTCCCGTTCGCGGCAAGCAGCGTGGGGCCCCAGCCCGCGGCGTGCTTGTCTGACGTACCGGCGGGAACGACACTCACCTGTGCTCCCGTGTCGCACAGGTAACGGCGCCAGGATAAGGTGTCCGTTATGAACAGCAGGCTGCTCGAACGGCCGGCGCTCATCACCACTATTGAGCGCCGGCCCGGGCGTTTCCCGAGCTGTTGAAGGAGTATGGCGGATGACACTGCCGAGCCTCGTGGCCGAACTTGGCGTGGAACCAGCACCAGGTGGTGGAGCTGGAGGAGTGCGGCTGGCTCCGCCAGGCCGGTGGAGTTGGCGGTTTTCCCCTCGGTGGCGGTTTTCGCCGCGGCGGTGGGCGGAGCGTGGCGGCGGTCACGAGGTGCGTATCAGCATGCTGCGTATGCTGTGTAAGCTGATGCTGTGGATCAGCATCATCAGCAGCATCAGCCTCGAGGTCCGTGACGGCCGCACCGACTCTCGCCCGCGTATCCGAAGCCGCGAAGTACCTGTCCGCCTCGGCTGCCAATGCTCGGGGTTCCGTTAGCACGGTCCCGGCCAACGCGAGGCGAACCTGCGCTGGAAGTTGGCGATGGAAAAGCGCCCGGAATAGAGAACCGGGGGCTTCGTCGCCCAACAGTGACAGCATATGGTCCATTCGGACCGACGGGCGCGTGTCGCCGAGCTCAGGGAGATCCAGGAGGCGGTCGGCCCATGCGTCATCCGTGAGGCCGAACGTGGCTAGGAGTAGCCGCTTGAGTGCCTCGTACTTGTGGCCATCCGGTGGGTGGCGAAGGACGGACACAACTCGAGCGGCCGTGCCGGGCCCGAGGGAGGCGACGACGTGGCAGTAGCGCGTGTCGTCGCCGGTGAGGCGCCAAAGCTGAAATTGGGCTTCGGCTTGGACGAACCAGACTTCGGCCTGGGCCTCCCAAAATTCGGGAAGTTTAATCGACATTGCGTTGTTGTTTGCCATTGCAATGGCGTCGTGTTCGGAAGGATCGCTACGGCAGATCCAACGTCGAGGTCACCATATGAAGCGCGATGCTGCGCGCGCTAATGCTTACGCAAGGAGCAAGCGGACAACGCGGTTCATAAAAGAGTCTTTATTGAAAGTACTCAAACTGCAGCACTGAGCTGCTCCGGGCTGCGCGCCCCGTGTATATCTTCAGGCCACGCCTCTCTCTCGGGCGTGGCCGCCGCCCACTTGGTGCGCGGAATGATGTCACCACGCCAGTGGGCTTTCGTGTCCGCCACAATATCACCTTTATCTTTCAATATTGTTGAAATGAAGATCAAATAGCTGTGTGTTGAAATATTTTGAAAAAGTCAAAACTTTACAGGGGGTGTATTTACTTTTTCACATGACTGTACATCCAGAGAATTGCCTTATTTAATATAGTTGGATGCATGCCAAGCAAAGCATGGCAAATTATGTGTTTGCTTTATGCTCGACAACAGAACAACTCTGCTAGACACTCCTACAACAATAACACCAATAACAAGCAAGGCCTAACTAACAGTAACAGAAAGAGATCACAGTGCATAGCTCAGAATGTCTTCTGAAATTACATAAACAGGTAACAACCTCAACATCCCCACATTTCTTAAAACCATGTGACTATGTACAGAA